>NC_135437.1:641000-961500 GCF_051991255.1 Vanacampus margaritifer
TTGCTGTATTTAGTGTATTCCAGCATCCTGAAGATGATTCTAGCATTAATTTCATTGTGCTTATGCTCATTTTTAAGATGTTGACATTTTCACCTAAAGTGCACAATCAGGCTGAAAACGCAATTAAAGCAATAAAAAGTTCATTTTGGCTCTCACACCTTAACTAAACGTTGTAGACTCAATTTTTTTGCTGTATTTAGTGTATTTTAGCATCCTGAAGATGATTCCAGCATTAATTTCATTGTGCTTATGCTCATTTTTAAGATTTTGACATTTTCACCTTAAGTGTACAATCAGGGGCTGAAAACGCGTTTAAAGCAATAAAAAGTTCATTTTGGCTCTCACACCTAAACTAAACGTTGTAGACTCAAAATTGTTGCTGTATTCAGTGTATTCTAGCATCCTGGAGATGATTCCAGCATTAATTTCATCGTGCTTATGCTCATTTTGAAGATTTTGACATTTTCACCTAAAGTGCACAATCAGGCTGAAAACGCATTTAAAGCAATAAAAAGTTCATTTTGGCTCACACACCTAAAATAAACTTTGTAGACTCAGAATTTTTGCTGTATTTAGTGTATTCTAGCATCCTGAAGATGATTCCAGCATTAATTTCATTGTGCTTATGCTCATTTTTAAGATTTTGACATTTTCACCTTAAGTGTACAATCAGGGGCTGAAAACGCGTTTAAAGCAATAAAAAGTTCATTTTGGCTCTCACACCTAAAATAAACGTTGTAGACTCAAAATTTTTGCTGTATTTAGTGTATTCCAGCATCCTGAAGATGATTCTAGCATTAATTTCATTGTGCTTATGCTCATTTTTAAGATGTTGACATTTTCACCTAAAGTGCACAATCAGGCTGAAAACGCAATTAAAGCAATAAAAAGTTCATTTTGGCTCTCACACCTTAACTAAACGTTGTAGACTCAAATTTTTTGCTGTATTTAGTGTATTTTAGCATCCTGAAGATGATTCCAGCATTAATTTCATTGTGCTTATGCTCATTTTTAAGATTTTGACATTTTCACCTTAAGTGTACAATCAGGGGCTGAAAACGCGTTTAAAGCAATAAAAAGTTCATTTTGGCTCTCACACCTAAACTAAACGTTGTAGACTCAAAATTGTTGCTGTATTCAGTGTATTCTAGCATCCTGGAGATGATTCCAGCATTAATTTCATCGTGCTTATGCTCATTTTGAAGATTTTGACATTTTCACCTAAAGTGCACAATCAGGCTGAAAACGCATTTAAAGCAATAAAAAGTTCATTTTGGCTCACACACCTAAAATAAACTTTGTAGACTCAGAATTTTTGCTGTATTTAGTGTATTCTAGCATCCTGAAGATGATTCCAGCATTAATTTCATTGTGCTTATGCTCATTTTTAAGATTTTGACATTTTCACCTTAAGTGTACAATCAGGGGCTGAAAACGCGTTTAAAGCAATAAAAAGTTCATTTTGGCTCTCACACCTAAACTAAACGTTGTAGACTCAAAATTTTTGCTGTATTTAGTGTATTTTAGCATCCTGAAGATGATTCCAGCATTAATTTCATTGTGCTGATTCTCATTTTGAAGATTTTGACATTTTCACCTTAAGTGTACAATCAGGGGCTGAAAACGCGTTTAAAGCAATAAAAAGTTCATTTTGGCTCTCACACCTAAACTAAACGTTGTAAACTCAAAATTTTTGCTGTATTTAGTGTATTCTAGCATCCTGAAGATGATTCCAGCATTAATTTCATTGTGCTTATGCTCATTTTTAAGATTTTGACATTTTCATCTAAAGTGCACAATCAGGCTGAAAACGCATTTAAAGCAATAAAAAGTTCATTTTGGCTCTCACACCTAAACTAAACGTTGTAGACTCAAAATTTTTGCTGTATTTAGTGTATTCTAGCATCCTGAAGATGATTCCAGCATTAATTTCATTGTGCTTATGCTCATTTTTAAGATTTTGACATTTTCACCTAAAGTGCACAATCAGGCTGAAAACGCATTTAAAGCAATAAAAAGTTAATTTTGGCTCTCACACCTTAACTAAACGTTGTAGACTCAAAATTTTTGCTGTATTTAGTGTATTTTAGCATCCTGAAGATGATTCCAGCATTAATTTCATTGTGCTTATGCTCATTTTTAAGATTTTGACATTTTCACCTTCAGTGTACAATCAGGGGCTGAAAACGCGTTTAAAGCAATAAAAAGTTCATTTTGGCTCTCACACCTAAACTAAACGTTGTAGACTCAAAATTTTTGCTGTATTTAGTGTATTCTAGCATCCTGAAGATGATTCCAGCATTAATTTCATTGTGCTTATGCTCATTTTTAAGATTTTGACATTTTCACCTAAAGTGCACAATCAGGCTGAAAACGCATTTAAAGCAATAAAAAGTTCATTTTGGCTCTCACACCTAAACTAAACGTTGTAGACTCAAAATTTTTGCTGTATTTAGTGTATTTTAGCATCCTGAAGATGATTCCAGCATTAATTTCATTGTGCTTATTGCTCATTTTTAAGATTTTGACATTTTCACCTTAAGTGTACAATCAGGGGCTGAAAACGCGTTTAAAGCAATAAAAAGTTCATTTTGGCTCTCACACCTAAACTAAACGTTGTAAACTCAAAATTTTTGCTGTATTTAGTGTATTCTAGCATCCTGAAGATGATTCCAGCATTAATTTCATTGTGCTTATGCTCATTTTTAAGATTTTGACATTTTCACCTTAAGTGTACAATCAGGGGCTGAAAACGCGTTTAAAGCAATAAAAAGTTCATTTTGGCTCTCACACCTAAACTAAACGTTGTAGACTCAAAATTTTTGCTGTATTTAGTGTATTTTAGCATCCTGAAGATGATTCCAGCATTAATTTCATTGTGCTTATGCTCATTTTGAAGATTTTGACATTTTCACCTTAAGTGTACAATCAGGGGCTGAAAACGCGTTTAAAGCAATAAAAAGTTCATTTTGGCTCTCACACCTAAACTAAACGTTGTAGACTCAAAATTTTTGCTGTATTTAGTGTATTCCAGCATCCTGAAGATGATTCCAGCATTAATTTCATTGTGCTTATGCTCATTTTTAAGATTTTGACATTTTCACCTTAAGTGCACAATCAGGCTGAAAACGCATTTAAAGCAATAAAAAGTTCATTTTGGCTCTCACACCTAAACTAAACGTTGTAGACTCAAAATTTTTGCTGTATTTAGTGTATTTTAGCATCCTGAAGATGATTCCAGCATTAATTTCATTGTGCTTATGCTCATTTTTAAGATTTTGACATTTTCACCTTAAGTGTACAATCAGGGGCTGAAAACGCGTTTAAAGCAATAAAAAGTTCATTTTGGCTCTCACACCTAAACTAAACGTTGTAGACTCAAAATTCTTGCTGTATTTAGTGTATTCTAGCATCCTGAAGATGATTCCAGCATTAATTTCATTGTGCTTATGCTCATTTTTAAGATTTTGACATTTTCACCTAAAGTGCACAATCAGGCTGAAAACGCATTTAAAGCAATAAAAAGTTCATTTTGGATCTCACACCTAAAGTAAACGTTGTAGACTCAAAATTTTTGCTCTATTTAGTGTATTTTAGCATCCTGAAGATGATTCCAGCAATAATTTCATTGTGCTTATGCTCATTTTGAAGATTTTGACATTTTCACCTTAAGCGTACAATCAGGGGCTGAAAACGCGTTTAAAGCAATAAAAAGTTCATTTTGGCTCTCACACCTAAACTAAACGTTGTAGACTCAAAATTTTTGCTGTATTTAGTGTATTCTAGCATCCTGAAGATGATTCCAGCATTAATTTCATTGTGCTTATGCTCATTTTTAAGATTTTGACATTTTCACCTTAAGTGCACAATCAGGCTGAAAACGCATTTAAAGCAATAAAAAGTTCATTTTGGCTCTCACACCTAAACTAAACGTTGTAGACTCAAAATTTTTGCTGTATTTAGTGTATTCTAGCATCCTGAAGATGATTCCAGCATTAATTTCATTGTGCTTATGCTCATTTTGAAGATTTTGACATTTTCACCTTAAGTGTACAATCAGGGGCTGAAAACGCGTTTAAAGCAATAAAAAGTTCATTTTGGCTCTCACACCTAAACTAAACGTTGTAGACTCAAAATTTTTGCTGTATTTAGTGTATTCCAGCATCCTGAAGATGATTCCAGCATTAATTTCATTGTGCTTATGCTCATTTTTAAGATTTTGACATTTTCACCTAAAGTGCACAATCAGGCTGAAAACGCATTTAAAGCAATAAAAAGTTCATTTTGGCTCTCACACCTAAACTAAACGTTGTAGACTCAAAATTTTTGCTCTATTTAGTGTATTTTAGCATCCTGAAGATGATTCCAGCATTAATTTCATTGTGCTTATGCTCATTTTGAAGATTTTGACATTTTCACCTTAAGTGCACAATCAGGCTGAAAACGCATTTAAAGCAATAAAAAGTTCATTTTGGCTCTCACACCTAAACTAAACGTTGTAGACTCAAAATTTTTGCTGTATTTAGTGTATTCCAGCATCCTGAAGATGATTCTAGCATTAATTTCATTGTGCTTATGCTCATTTTTAAGATTTTGACATTTTCACCTAAAGTGCACAATCAGGCTGAAAACGCATTTAAAGCAATAAAAAGTTCATTTTGGCTCTCACACCTAAACTAAACGTTGTAGACTCAAAATTTTTGCTGTATTTAGTGTATTCTAGCATCCTGAAGATGATTTCAGCATTAATTTCATTGTGCTTATGCTCATTTTGAAGATTTTGACATTTTCACCTTAAGTGTACAATCAGGGGCTGAAAACGCGTTTAAAGCAATAAAAAGTTCATTTTGGCTCTCACACCTAAAATAAACGTTGTAGACTCAAAATTTTTGCTGTATTTAGTGTATTCCAGCATCCTGAAGATGATTCCAGCATTATTTTCATTGTGCTTATGCTCATTTTTGAGATTTTGACATTTTCACCTAAAGTGCACAATCAGGCTGAAAACGCGTTTAAAGCAATAAAAAGTTCATTTTGGCTCACACACCTAAACTAAACGTTGTAGACTCAAAATTTTTGCTCTATTTAGTGTATTTTAGCATCCTGAAGATGATTGCAGCATTAATTTCATTGTGCTTATGCTCATTTTGAAGATTTTGACAGTTTCACCTTAAGTGTACAATCAGGGGCTGAAAACGCGTTTAAAGCAATAAAAAGTTCATTTTGGCTCTCACACCTAAACTAAACGTTGTAGACTCAAAATTTTTGCTGTATTTAGTGTATTTTAGCATCCTGAAGATGATTCCAGCATTAATTTCATTGTGCTTTTGCTCATTTTGAAGATTTTGACATTTTCACCTTAAGTGTACAATCAGGGGCTGAAAACGCGTTTAAAGCAATAAAAAGTTCATTTTGGCTCTCACACCTAAACTAAACGTTGTAAACTCAAAATTTTTGCTGTATTTAGTGTATTCTAGCATCCTGAAGATGATTCCAGCATTAATTTCATTGTGCTTATGCTCATTTTTAAGATTTTGACATTTTCATCTAAAGTGCACAATCAGGCTGAAAACGCATTTAAAGCAATAAAAAGTTCATTTTGGCTCTCACACCTAAACTAAACGTTGTAGACTCAAAATTTTTGCTGTATTTAGTGTATTCTAGCATCCTGAAGTTGATTCCAGCATTAATTTCATTGTGCTTATGCTCATTTTTAAGATTTTGACATTTTCACCTAAAGTGCACAATCAGGCTGAAAACGCATTTAAAGCAATAAAAAGTTCATTTTGGCTCTCACACCTTAACTAAACGTTGTAGACTCAAAATTTTTGCTGTATTTAGTGTATTTTAGCATCCTGAAGATGATTCCAGCATTAATTTCATTGTGCTTATGCTCATTTTTAAGATTTTGACATTTTCACCTAAAGTGCACAATCAGGCTGAAAACGCATTTAAAGCAATAAAAAGTTCATTTTGGCTCTCACACCTAAACTAAACGTTGTAGACTCCAAATTTTTGCTGTATTTAGTGTATTTTAGCATCCTGAAGATGATTCCAGCATTAATTTCATTGTGCTTATGCTCATTTTTAAGATTTTGACATTTTCACCTTAAGTGTACAATCAGGGGCTGAAAACGCGTTTAAAGCAATAAAAAGTTCATTTTGGCTCTCACACCTAAACTAAACGTTGTAGACTCAAAATTTTTGCTGTATTTAGTGTATTCTAGCATCCTGAAGATGATTCCAGCATTAATTTCATTGTGCTTATGCTCATTTTTAAGATTTTGACATTTTCACCTAAAGTGCACAATCAGGCTGAAAACGCATTTAAAGCAATAAAAAGTTCATTTTGGCTCTCACACCTAAACTAAACGTTGTAGACTCAAAATTTTTGCTCTATTTACTGTATTTTAGCATCCTGAAGATGATTCCAGCATTAATTTCATTGTGCTTATGCTCATTTTGAAGATTTTGACATTTTCACCTTAAGTGTACAATCAGGGGCTGAAAACGCGTTTAAAGCATTAAAAAGTTCATTTTGGCTTTCACACCTAAACTAAACGTTGTAGACTCAAAATTTTTGCTCTATTTAGTGTATTTTAGCATCCTGAAGATGATTCCAGCATTAATTTCATTGTGCTTATGCTCATTTTGAAGATTTTGACATTTTCACCTAAAGTGCACAATCAGGCTGAAAATGCATTTAAAGCAATAAAAAGTTCATTTTGGCTCTCACAACTAAACTAAACGTTGTAGACTCAAAATTTTTGCTGTATTTAGTGTATTTTAGCATCCTGAAGATGATTCCAGCATTAATTTCATTGTGCTTATGCTCATTTTGAAGATTTTGACATTTTCCCCCTAAGTGTACAATCAGGGGCTGAAAACGCGTTTAAAGCAATAAAAAGTTCATTTTGGCTCTCACACCTAAACTAAACGTTGTAGACTTAAAATTTTTGCTGTATTTAGTGTATTCTAGCACCCTGAAGATGATTCCAGCATTAATTTCATTGTGCTTATGCTCATTTTTAAGATTTTGACATTTTCACCAAAGTGCACAATCAGGCTGAAAACGCATTTAAAGCAATAAAAAGTTCATTTTGGCTCTCACACCTTAACTAAACGTTGTAGACTCAAAATTTTTGCTGTATTTAGTGTATTTTAGCATCCTGAAGATGATTCCAGCATTAATTTCATTGTGCTTATGCTCATTTTGAAGATTTTGACATTTTCACCTTAAGTGTACAATCAGGCTGAAAACACATTTAAAGCAATAAAAAGTTCATTTTGGCTCTCACACCTAAACTAAACGTTGTAGACTTAAAATTTTTGCTGTATTTAGTGTATTCTAGCATCCTGAAGATGATTCCAGCATTAATTTCATCGTGCTTATGCTCATTTTGAAGATTTTGACATTTTCACCTAAAGTGCACAATCAGGCTGAAAACGCATTTAAAGCAATAAAAAGTTCATTTTGGCTCACACACCTAAAATAAACTTTGTAGACTCAGAATTTTTGCTGTATTTAGTGTATTCTAGCATCCTGAAGATGATTCCAGCATTAATTTCATTGTGCTTATGCTCATTTTGAAGATTTTGACATTTTCACCTTAAGTGTACAATCAGGGGCTGAAAACGCGTTTAAAGCAATAAAAAGTTCATTTTGGCTCTCACACCTAAACTAAACGTTGTAGACTCAAAATTTTTGCTGTATTTAGTGTATTCCAGCATCCTGAAGATGATTCCAGCATTAATTTCATTGTGCTTATGCTCATTTTTAAGATTTTGACATTTTCACCTTAAGTGCACAATCAGGCTGAAAACGCATTTAAAGCAATAAAAAGTTCATATTGGCTCTCACACCTAAACTAAACGTTGTAGACTCAAAATTTTTGCTGTATTTAGTGTATTTTAGCATCCTGAAGATGATTCCAGCATTAATTTCATTGTGCTTATGCTCATTTTTAAGATTTTGACATTTTCACCTTAAGTGTACAATCAGGGGCTGAAAACGCGTTTAAAGCAATAAAAAGTTCATTTTGGCTCTCACACCTAAACTAAACGTTGTAGACTCAAAATTCTTGCTGTATTTAGTGTATTCTAGCATCCTGAAGATGATTCCAGCATTAATTTCATTGTGCTTATGCTCATTTTTAAGATTTTGACATTTTCACCTAAAGTGCACAATCAGGCTGAAAACGCATTTAAAGCAATAAAAAGTTCATTTTGGATCTCACACCTAAAGTAAACGTTGTAGACTCAAAATTTTTGCTCTATTTAGTGTATTTTAGCATCCTGAAGATGATTCCAGCATTAATTTCATTGTGCTTATGCTCATTTTGAAGATTTTGACATTTTCACCTTAAGTGTACAATCAGGCTGAAAACGCATTTAAAGCAATAAAAAGTTCATTTTGGCTCTCACACCTAAAATAAACGTTGTAGACTCAAAATTTTTGCTGTATTTAGTGTATTCTAGCATCCTGAAGATGATTCCAGCATTAATTTCATTGTGCTTATGCTCATTTTTAAGATTTTGACATTTTCACCTAAAGTGCACAATCAGGCTGAAAACGCATTTAAAGCAATAAAAAGTTCATTTTGGCTCTCACACCTAAACTAAACGTTGTAGACTCAAAATTTTTGCTCTATTTACTGTATTTTAGCATCCTGAAGATGATTCCAGCATTAATTTCATTGTGCTTATGCTCATTTTGAAGATTTTGACATTTTCACCTTAAGTGTACAATCAGGGGCTGAAAACGCGTTTAAAGCATTAAAAAGTTCATTTTGGCTTTCACACCTAAACTAAACGTTGTAGACTCAAAATTTTTGCTCTATTTAGTGTATTTTAGCATCCTGAAGATGATTCCAGCATTAATTTCATTGTGCTTATGCTCATTTTGAAGATTTTGACATTTTCACCTAAAGTGCACAATCAGGCTGAAAATGCATTTATAGCAATAAAAAGTTCATTTTGGCTCTCACAACTAAACTAAACGTTGTAGACTCAAAATTTTTGCTGTATTTAGTGTATTTTAGCATCCTGAAGATGATTCCAGCATTAATTTCATTGTGCTTATGCTCATTTTGAAGATTTTGACATTTTCCCCCTAAGTGTACAATCAGGGGCTGAAAACGCGTTTAAAGCAATAAAAAGTTCATTTTGGCTCTCACACCTAAACTAAACGTTGTAGACTTAAAATTTTTGCTGTATTTAGTGTATTCTAGCATCCTGAAGATGATTCCAGCATTAATTTCATTGTGCTTATGCTCATTTTTAAGATTTTGACATTTTCACCAAAGTGCACAATCAGGCTGAAAACGCATTTAAAGCAATAAAAAGTTCATTTTGGCTCTCACACCTTAACTAAACGTTGTAGACTCAAAATTGTTGCTGTATTTAGTGTATTCTAGCATCCTGAAGATGATTCCAGCATTAATTTCATCGTGCTTATGCTCATTTTGAAGATTTTGACATTTTCACCTAAAGTGCACAATCAGGCTGAAAACGCATTTAAAGCAATAAAAAGTTCATTTTGGCTCACACACCTAAAATAAACTTTGTAGACTCAGAATTTTTGCTGTATTTAGTGTATTCTAGCATCCTGAAGATGATTCCAGCATTAATTTCATTGTGCTTATGCTCATTTTGAAGATTTTGACATTTTCACCTTAAGTGTACAATCAGGGGCTGAAAACGCGTTTAAAGCAATAAAAAGTTCATTTTGGCTCTCACACCTAAACTAAACGTTGTAGACTCAAAATTTTTGCTGTATTTAGTGTATTCCAGCATCCTGAAGATGATTCCAGCATTAATTTCATTGTGCTTATGCTCATTTTTAAGATTTTGACATTTTCACCTTAAGTGCACAATCAGGCTGAAAACGCATTTAAAGCAATAAAAAGTTCATTTTGGCTCTCACACCTAAACTAAACGTTGTAGACTCAAAATTTTTGCTGTATTTAGTGTATTTTAGCATCCTGAAGATGATTCCAGCATTAATTTCATTGTGCTTATGCTCATTTTGAAGATTTTGACATTTTCACCTAAAGTGCACAATCAGGCTGAAAATGCATTTAAAGCAATAAAAAGTTCATTTTGGCTCTCACAACTAAACTAAACGTTGTAGACTCAAAATTTTTGCTGTATTTAGTGTATTTTAGCATCCTGAAGATGATTCCAGCATTAATTTCATTGTGCTTATGCTCATTTTGAAGATTTTGACATTTTCCCCCTAAGTGTACAATCAGGGGCTGAAAACGCGTTTAAAGCAATAAAAAGTTCATTTTGGCTCTCACACCTAAACTAAAAGTTGTAGACTTAAAATTTTTGCTGTATTTAGTGTATTCTAGCATCCTGAAGATGATTCCAGCATTAATTTCATTGTGCTTATGCTCATTTTTAAGATTTTGACATTTTCACCAAAGTGCACAATCAGGCTGAAAACGCATTTAAAGCAATAAAAAGTTCATTTTGGCTCTCACACCTTAACTAAACGTTGTAGACTCAAAATTTTTGCTGTATTTAGTGTATTTTAGCATCCTGAAGATGATTCCAGCATTAATTTCATTGTGCTTATGCTCATTTTGAAGATTTTGACATTTTCACCTTAAGTGTACAATCAGGCTGAAAACACATTTAAAGCAATAAAAAGTTCATTTTGGCTCTCACACCTAAACTAAACGTTGTAGACTTAAAATTTTTGCTGTATTTAGTGTATTCTAGCATCCTGAAGATGATTCCAGCATTAATTTCATCGTGCTTATGCTCATTTTGAAGATTTTGACATTTTCACCTAAAGTGCACAATCAGGCTGAAAACGCATTTAAAGCAATAAAAAGTTCATTTTGGCTCACACACCTAAAATAAACTTTGTAGACTCAGAATTTTTGCTGTATTTAGTGTATTCTAGCATCCTGAAGATGATTCCAGCATTAATTTCATTGTGCTTATGCTCATTTTGAAGATTTTGACATTTTCACCTTAAGTGTACAATCAGGGGCTGAAAACGCGTTTAAAGCAATAAAAAGTTCATTTTGGCTCTCACACCTAAACTAAACGTTGTAGACTCAAAATTTTTGCTGTATTTAGTGTATTCCAGCATCCTGAAGATGATTCCAGCATTAATTTCATTGTGCTTATGCTCATTTTTAAGATTTTGACATTTTCACCTTAAGTGCACAATCAGGCTGAAAACGCATTTAAAGCAATAAAAAGTTCATTTTGGCTCTCACACCTAAACTAAACGTTGTAGACTCAAAATTTTTGCTGTATTTAGTGTATTTTAGCATCCTGAAGATGATTCCAGCATTAATTTCATTGTGCTTATGCTCATTTTTAAGATTTTGACATTTTCACCTTAAGTGTACAATCAGGGGCTGAAAACGCGTTTAAAGCAATAAAAAGTTCATTTTGGCTCTCACACCTAAACTAAACGTTGTAGACTCAAAATTCTTGCTGTATTTAGTGTATTCTAGCATCCTGAAGATGATTCCAGCATTAATTTCATTGTGCTTATGCTCATTTTTAAGATTTTGACATTTTCACCTAAAGTGCACAATCAGGCTGAAAACGCATTTAAAGCAATAAAAAGTTCATTTTGGATCTCACACCTAAAGTAAACGTTGTAGACTCAAAATTTTTGCTCTATTTAGTGTATTTTAGCATCCTGAAGATGATTCCAGCATTAATTTCATTGTGCTTATGCTCATTTTGAAGATTTTGACATTTTCACCTTAAGTGTACAATCAGGCTGAAAACGCATTTAAAGCAATAAAAAGTTCATTTTGGCTCTCACACCTAAAATAAACGTTGTAGACTCAAAATTTTTGCTGTATTTAGTGTATTCTAGCATCCTGAAGATGATTCCAGCATTAATTTCATTGTGCTTATGCTCATTTTTAAGATTTTGACATTTTCACCTAAAGTGCACAATCAGGCTGAAAACGCATTTAAAGCAATAAAAAGTTCATTTTGGCTCTCACACCTAAACTAAACGTTGTAGACTCAAAATTTTTGCTCTATTTACTGTATTTTAGCATCCTGAAGATGATTCCAGCATTAATTTCATTGTGCTTATGCTCATTTTGAAGATTTTGACATTTTCACCTTAAGTGTACAATCAGGGGCTGAAAACGCGTTTAAAGCATTAAAAAGTTCATTTTGGCTTTCACACCTAAACTAAACGTTGTAGACTCAAAATTTTTGCTCTATTTAGTGTATTTTAGCATCCTGAAGATGATTCCAGCATTAATTTCATTGTGCTTATGCTCATTTTGAAGATTTTGACATTTTCACCTAAAGTGCACAATCAGGCTGAAAATGCATTTATAGCAATAAAAAGTTCATTTTGGCTCTCACAACTAAACTAAACGTTGTAGACTCAAAATTTTTGCTGTATTTAGTGTATTTTAGCATCCTGAAGATGATTCCAGCATTAATTTCATTGTGCTTATGCTCATTTTGAAGATTTTGACATTTTCCCCCTAAGTGTACAATCAGGGGCTGAAAACGCGTTTAAAGCAATAAAAAGTTCATTTTGGCTCTCACACCTAAACTAAACGTTGTAGACTTAAAATTTTTGCTTTATTTAGTGTATTCTAGCATCCTGAAGATGATTCCAGCATTAATTTCATTGTGCTTATGCTCATTTTTAAGATTTTGACATTTTCACCAAAGTGCACAATCAGGCTGAAAACGCATTTAAAGCAATAAAAAGTTCATTTTGGCTCTCACACCTTAACTAAACGTTGTAGACTCAAAATTGTTGCTGTATTTAGTGTATTCTAGCATCCTGAAGATGATTCCAGCATTAATTTCATCGTGCTTATGCTCATTTTGAAGATTTTGACATTTTCACCTAAAGTGCACAATCAGGCTGAAAACGCGTTTAAAGCAATAAAAAGTTCATTTTGGCTCACACACCTAAAATAAACTTTGTAGACTCAGAATTTTTGCTGTATTTAGTGTATTCTAGCATCCTGAAGATGATTCCAGCATTAATTTCATTGTGCTTATGCTCATTTTGAAGATTTTGACATTTTCACCTTAAGTGTACAATCAGGGGCTGAAAACGCGTTTAAAGCAATAAAAAGTTCATTTTGGCTCTCACACCTAAACTAAACGTTGTAGACTCAAAATTTTTGCTGTATTTAGTGTATTCCAGCATCCTGAAGATGATTCCAGCATTAATTTCATTGTGCTTATGCTCATTTTTAAGATTTTGACATTTTCACCTTAAGTGCACAATCAGGCTGAAAACGCATTTAAAGCAATAAAAAGTTCATTTTGGCTCTCACACCTAAACTAAACGTTGTAGACTCAAAATTTTTGCTGTATTTAGTGTATTTTAGCATCCTGAAGATGATTCCAGCATTAATTTCATTGTGCTTATGCTCATTTTTAAGATTTTGACATTTTCACCTAAAGTGCACAATCAGGCTGAAAACGCATTTAAAGCAATAAAAAGTTCATTTTGGCTCTCACACCTAAACTAAACGTTGTAGACTCAAAATTGCTGCTCTATTTAGTGTATTTTAGCATCCTGAAGATGATTGCAGCATTAATTTCATTGTGCTTATGCTCATTTTGAAGATTTTGACATTTTCACCTTAAGTGTACAATCAGGGGCTGAAAACGCGTTCAAAGCAATAAAAAGTTCATTTTGGCTCTCACACCTAAACTAAACGTTGTAGACTCAAAATTTTTGCTGTATTTAGTGTATTTTAGCATCCTGAAGATGATTCCAGCATTAATTTCATTGTGCTTATGCTCATTTTGAAGATTTTGACATTTTCACCTTAAGTGTACAATCAGGGGCTGAAAACGCGTTTAAAGCAATAAAAAGTTCATTTTGGCTCTCACACCTAAACTAAACGTTGTAAACTCAAAATTTTTGCTGTATTTAGTGTATTCTAGCATCCTGAAGATGATTCCAGCATTAATTTCATTGTGCTTATGCTCATTTTTAAGATTTTGACATTTTCATCTAAAGTGCACAATCAGGCTGAAAACGCATTTAAAGCAATAAAAAGTTCATTTTGGCTCTCACACCTAAACTAAACGTTGTAGACTCAAAATTTTTGCTGTATTTAGTGTATTCTAGCATCCTGAAGATGATTCCAGCATTAATTTCATTGTGCTTATGCTCATTTTTAAGATTTTGAAATTTTCACCTAAAGTGCACAATCAGGCTGAAAACGCATTTAAAGCAATAAAAAGTTCATTTTGGCTCTCACACCTTAACTAAACGTTGTAGACTCAAAATTTTTGCTGTATTTAGTGTATTCTAGCATCCTGAAGATGATTCCAGCATTAATTTCATTGTGCTTATGCTCATTTTTAAGATTTTGACATTTTCACCTAAAGTGCACAATCAGGCTGAAAACGCATTTAAAGCAATAAAAAGTTCATTTTGGCTCTCACACCTAAACTAAACGTTGTAGACTCAAAATTTTTGCTCTATTTAGTGTATTTTAGCATCCTGAAGATGATTCCAGCAATAATTTCATTGTGCTTATGCTCATTTTGAAGATTTTGACATTTTCACCTTAAGCGTACAATCAGGGGCTGAAAACGCGTTTAAAGCAATAAAAAGTTCATTTTGGCTCTCACACCTAAACTAAACGTTGTAGACTCAAAATTTTTGCTGTATTTAGTGTATTCTAGCATCCTGAAGATGATTCCAGCATTAATTTCATTGTGCTTATGCTCATTTTTAAGATTTTGACATTTTCACCTTAAGTGCACAATCAGGCTGAAAACGCATTTAAAGCAATAAAAAGTTCATTTTGGCTCTCACACCTAAACTAAACGTTGTAGACTCAAAATTTTTGCTGTATTTAGTGTATTCTAGCATCCTGAAGATGATTCCAGCATTAATTTCATTGTGCTTATGCTCATTTTGAAGATTTTGACATTTTCACCTTAAGTGTACAATCAGGGGCTGAAAACGCGTTTAAAGCAATAAAAAGTTCATTTTGGCTCTCACACCTAAACTAAACGTTGTAGACTCAAAATTTTTGCTGTATTTAGTGTATTCCAGCATCCTGAAGATGATTCCAGCATTAATTTCATTGTGCTTATGCTCATTTTTAAGATTTTGACATTTTCACCTAAAGTGCACAATCAGGCTGAAAACGCATTTAAAGCAATAAAAAGTTCATTTTGGCTCTCACACCTAAACTAAACGTTGTAGACTCAAAATTTTTGCTCTATTTAGTGTATTTTAGCATCCTGAAGATGATTCCAGCATTAATTTCATTGTGCTTATGCTCATTTTGAAGATTTTGACATTTTCACCTTAAGTGCACAATCAGGCTGAAAACGCATTTAAAGCAATAAAAAGTTCATTTTGGCTCTCACACCTAAACTAAACGTTGTAGACTCAAAATTTTTGCTGTATTTAGTGTATTCCAGCATCCTGAAGATGATTCTAGCATTAATTTCATTGTGCTTATGCTCATTTTTAAGATTTTGACATTTTCACCTAAAGTGCACAATCAGGCTGAAAACGCATTTAAAGCAATAAAAAGTTCATTTTGGCTCTCACACCTAAACTAAACGTTGTAGACTCAAAATTTTTGCTGTATTTAGTGTATTCTAGCATCCTGAAGATGATTTCAGCATTAATTTCATTGTGCTTATGCTCATTTTGAAGATTTTGACATTTTCACCTTAAGTGTACAATCAGGGGCTGAAAACGCGTTTAAAGCAATAAAAAGTTCATTTTGGCTCTCACACCTAAAATAAACGTTGTAGACTCAAAATTTTTGCTGTATTTAGTGTATTCCAGCATCCTGAAGATGATTCCAGCATTATTTTCATTGTGCTTATGCTCATTTTTGAGATTTTGACATTTTCACCTAAAGTGCACAATCAGGCTGAAAACGCGTTTAAAGCAATAAAAAGTTCATTTTGGCTCACACACCTAAACTAAACGTTGTAGACTCAAAATTTTTGCTCTATTTAGTGTATTTTAGCATCCTGAAGATGATTGCAGCATTAATTTCATTGTGCTTATGCTCATTTTGAAGATTTTGACAGTTTCACCTTAAGTGTACAATCAGGGGCTGAAAACGCGTTTAAAGCAATAAAAAGTTCATTTTGGCTCTCACACCTAAACTAAACGTTGTAGACTCAAAATTTTTGCTGTATTTAGTGTATTTTAGCATCCTGAAGATGATTCCAGCATTAATTTCATTGTGCTTTTGCTCATTTTGAAGATTTTGACATTTTCACCTTAAGTGTACAATCAGGGGCTGAAAACGCGTTTAAAGCAATAAAAAGTTCATTTTGGCTCTCACACCTAAACTAAACGTTGTAAACTCAAAATTTTTGCTGTATTTAGTGTATTCTAGCATCCTGAAGATGATTCCAGCATTAATTTCATTGTGCTTATGCTCATTTTTAAGATTTTGACATTTTCATCTAAAGTGCACAATCAGGCTGAAAACGCATTTAAAGCAATAAAAAGTTCATTTTGGCTCTCACACCTAAACTAAACGTTGTAGACTCAAAATTTTTGCTGTATTTAGTGTATTCTAGCATCCTGAAGTTGATTCCAGCATTAATTTCATTGTGCTTATGCTCATTTTTAAGATTTTGACATTTTCACCTAAAGTGCACAATCAGGCTGAAAACGCATTTAAAGCAATAAAAAGTTCATTTTGGCTCTCACACCTTAACTAAACGTTGTAGACTCAAAATTTTTGGTGTATTTAGTGTATTTTAGCATCCTGAAGATGATTCCAGCATTAATTTCATTGTGCTTATGCTCATTTTTAAGATTTTGACATTTTCACCTAAAGTGTACAATCAGGCTGAAAACGCATTTAAAGCAATAAAAAGTTCATTTTGGCTCTCACACCTAAACTAAACGTTGTAGACTCAAAATTTTTGCTGTATTTAGTGTATTTTAGCATCCTGAAGATGATTCCAGCATTAATTTCATTGTGCTTATGCTCATTTTGAAGATTTTGACATTTTCACCTAAAGTGCACAATCAGGCTGAAAATGCATTTAAAGCAATAAAAAGTTCATTTTGGCTCTCACAACTAAACTAAACGTTGTAGACTCAAAATTTATGCTGTATTTAGTGTATTTTAGCATCCTGAAGATGATTCCAGCATTAATTTCATTGTGCTTATGCTCATTTTGAAGATTTTGACATTTTCCCCCTAAGTGTACAATCAGGGGCTGAAAACGCGTTTAAAGCAATAAAAAGTTCATTTTGGCTCTCACACCTAAACTAAACGTTGTAGACTTAAAATTTTTGCTGTATTTAGTGTATTCTAGCATCCTGAAGATGATTCCAGCATTAATTTCATTGTGCTTATGCTCATTTTTAAGATTTTGACATTTTCACCAAAGTGCACAATCAGGCTGAAAACGCATTTAAAGCAATAAAAAGTTCATTTTGGCTCTCACACCTTAACTAAACGTTGTAGACTCAAAATTTTTGCTGTATTTAGTGTATTTTAGCATCCTGAAGATGATTCCAGCATTAATTTCATTGTGCTTATGCTCATTTTGAAGATTTTGACATTTTCACCTTAAGTGTACAATCAGGCTGAAAACACATTTAAAGCAATAAAAAGTTCATTTTGGCTCTCACACCTAAACTAAACGTTGTAGACTTAAAATTTTTGCTGTATTTAGTGTATTCTAGCATCCTGAAGATGATTCCAGCATTAATTTCATCGTGCTTATGCTCATTTTGAAGATTTTGACATTTTCACCTAAAGTGCACAATCAGGCTGAAAACGCATTTAAAGCAATAAAAAGTTCATTTTGGCTCACACACCTAAAATAAACTTTGTAGACTCAGAATTTTTGCTGTATTTAGTGTATTCTAGCATCCTGAAGATGATTCCAGCATTAATTTCATTGTGCTTATGCTCATTTTGAAGATTTTGACATTTTCACCTTAAGTGTACAATCAGGGGCTGAAAACGCGTTTAAAGCAATAAAAAGTTCATTTTGGCTCTCACACCTAAACTAAACGTTGTAGACTCAAAATTTTTGCTGTATTTAGTGTATTCCAGCATCCTGAAGATGATTCCAGCATTAATTTCATTGTGCTTATGCTCATTTTTAAGATTTTGACATTTTCACCTTAAGTGCACAATCAGGCTGAAAACGCATTTAAAGCAATAAAAAGTTCATTTTGGCTCTCACACCTAAACTAAACGTTGTAGACTCAAAATTTTTGCTGTATTTAGTGTATTTTAGCATCCTGAAGATGATTCCAGCATTAATTTCATTGTGCTTATGCTCATTTTTAAGATTTTGACATTTTCACCTTAAGTGTACAATCAGGGGCTGAAAACGCGTTTAAAGCAATAAAAAGTTCATTTTGGCTCTCACACCTAAACTAAACGTTGTAGACTCAAAATTCTTGCTGTATTTAGTGTATTCTAGCATCCTGAAGATGATTCCAGCATTAATTTCATTGTGCTTATGCTCATTTTTAAGATTTTGACATTTTCACCTAAAGTGCACAATCAGGCTGAAAACGCATTTAAAGCAATAAAAAGTTCATTTTGGATCTCACACCTAAAGTAAACGTTGTAGACTCAAAATTTTTGCTCTATTTAGTGTATTTTAGCATCCTGAAGATGATTCCAGCATTAATTTCATTGTGCTTATGCTCATTTTGAAGATTTTGACATTTTCACCTTAAGTGTACAATCAGGCTGAAAACGCATTTAAAGCAATAAAAAATTCATTTTGGCTCTCACACCTAAAATAAACGTTGTAGACTCAAAATTTTTGCTGTATTTAGTGTATTCTAGCATCCTGAAGATGATTCCAGCATTAATTTCATTGTGCTTATGCTCATTTTTAAGATTTTTTGTCATTTTCACCTAAAGTGCACAATCAGGCTGAAAACGCATTTAAAGCAATAAAAAGTTCATTTTGGCTCTCACACCTAAACTAAACGTTGTAGACTCAAAATTTTTGCTCTATTTACTGTATTTTAGCATCCTGAAGATGATTCCAGCATTAATTTCATTGTGCTTATGCTCATTTTGAAGATTTTGACATTTTCACCTTAAGTGTACAATCAGGGGCTGAAAACGCGTTTAAAGCATTAAAAAGTTCATTTTGGCTTTCACACCTAAACTAAACGTTGTAGACTCAAAATTTTTGCTCTATTTAGTGTATTTTAGCATCCTGAAGATGATTCCAGCATTAATTTCATTGTGCTTATGCTCATTTTGAAGATTTTGACATTTTCACCTAAAGTGCACAATCAGGCTGAAAATGCATTTATAGCAATAAAAAGTTCATTTTGGCTCTCACAACTAAACTAAACGTTGTAGACTCAAAATTTTTGCTGTATTTAGTGTATTTTAGCATCCTGAAGATGATTCCAGCATTAATTTCATTGTGCTTATGCTCATTTTGAAGATTTTGACATTTTCCCCCTAAGTGTACAATCAGGGGCTGAAAACGCGTTTAAAGCAATAAAAAGTTCATTTTGGCTCTCACACCTAAACTAAACGTTGTAGACTTAAAATTTTTGCTGTATTTAGTGTATTCTAGCATCCTGAAGATGATTCCAGCATTAATTTCATTGTGCTTATGCTCATTTTTAAGATTTTGACATTTTCACCAAAGTGCACAATCAGGCTGAAAACGCATTTAAAGCAATAAAAAGTTCATTTTGGCTCTCACACCTTAACTAAACGTTGTAGACTCAAAATTGTTGCTGTATTTAGTGTATTCTAGCATCCTGAAGATGATTCCAGCATTAATTTCATCGTGCTTATGCTCATTTTGAAGATTTTGACATTTTCACCTAAAGTGCACAATCAGGCTGAAAACGCATTTAAAGCAATAAAAAGTTCATTTTGGCTCACACACCTAAAATAAACTTTGTAGACTCAGAATTTTTGCTGTATTTAGTGTATTCTAGCATCCTGAAGATGATTCCAGCATTAATTTCATTGTGCTTATGCTCATTTTGAAGATTTTGACATTTTCACCTTAAGTGTACAATCAGGGGCTGAAAACGCGTTTAAAGCAATAAAAAGTTCATTTTGGCTCTCACACCTAAACTAAACGTTGTAGACTCAAAATTTTTGCTGTATTTAGTGTATTCCAGCATCCTGAAGATGATTCCAGCATTAATTTCATTGTGCTTATGCTCATTTTTAAGATTTTGACATTTTCACCTTAAGTGCACAATCAGGCTGAAAACGCATTTAAAGCAATAAAAAGTTCATTTTGGCTCTCACACCTAAACTAAACGTTGTAGACTCAAAATTTTTGCTGTATTTAGTGTATTTTAGCATCCTGAAGATGATTCCAGCATTAATTTCATTGTGCTTATGCTCATTTTTAAGATTTTGACATTTTCACCTTAAGTGTACAATCAGGGGCTGAAAACGCGTTTAAAGCAATAAAAAGTTCATTTTGGCTCTCACCTAAACTAAACGTTGTAGACTCAAAATTCTTGCTGTATTTAGTGTATTCTAGCATCCTGAAGATGATTCCAGCATTAATTTCATTGTGCTTATGCTCATTTTTAAGATTTTGACATTTTCACCTAAAGTGCACAATCAGGCTGAAAACGCATTTAAAGCAATAAAAAGTTCATTTTGGCTCTCACACCTAAAGTAAACGTTGTAGACTCAAAATTTTTGCTCTATTTAGTGTATTTTAGCATCCTGAAGATGATTCCAGCATTAATTTCATTGTGCTTATGCTCATTTTGAAGATTTTGACATTTTCACCTTAAGTGTACAATCAGGGGCTGAAAACGCGTTTAAAGCAATAAAAAGTTCATTTTGGCTCTCACACCTAAACTAAACGTTGTAGACTCAAAATTTTTGCTCTATTTAGTGTATTTTAGCATCCTGAAGATGATTCCAGCATTAATTTCATTGTGCTTATGCTCATTTTGAAGATTTTGACATTTTCACCTTAAGTGTACAATCAGGGGCTGAAAACGCGTTTAAAGCAATAAAAAGTTCATTTTGGCTCTCACATCTAAACTAAACGTTGTAGACTCAAAATTTTTGCTCTATTTAGTGTATTTTAGCATCCTGAAGATGATTCCAGCATTAATTTCATTGTGCTTATGCTCATTTTGAAGATTTTGACATTTTCACCTAAAGTGCACAATCAGGCTGAAAACGCATTTAAAGCAATAAAAAGTTCATTTTGGCTCTCACACCTAAACTAAACGTTGTAGACTCAAAATTTTTGCTGTATTTAGTGTATTTTAGCATCCTGAAGATGATTCCAGCATTAATTTCATTGTGCTTATGCTCATTTTTAAGATTTTGACATTTTCACCTAAAGTGCACAATCAGGCTGAAAACGCATTTAAAGCAATAAAAAGTTCATTTTGACTCACACACCTAAACTAAACGTTGTAGACTCATAATTTTTGCTCTATTTAGTGTATTTTAGCATCCTGAAGATGATTGCAGCATTAATTTCATTGTGCTTATGCTCATTTTGAAGATTTTGACATTTTCACCTTAAGTGTACAATCAGGGGCTGAAAACGCGTTTAAAGCAATAAAAAGTTCATTTTGGCTCTCACACCTAAACTAAACGTTGTAGACTCAAAATTTTTGCTGTATTTAGTGTATTTTAGCATCCTGAAGATGATTCCAGCATTAATTTCATTGTGCTTATGCTCATTTTTAAGATTTTGACATTTTCATCTAAAGTGCACAATCAGGCTGAAAACGCATTAAAAGCAATAAAAAGTTCATTTTGGCTCTCACACCTAAACTAAACGTTGTAGACTCAAAATTTTTGCTGTATTTAGTGTATTCTAGCATCCTGAAGATGATTCCAGCATTAATTTCATTGTGCTTATGCTCATTTTTAAGATTTGACATTTTCACCTAAAGTGCACAATCAGGCTGAAAACGCATTAAAAGCAATAAAAAGTTCATTTCGGCTCTCACACCTTAACTAAACGTTGTAGACTCAAAATTTTTGCTGTATTTAGTGTATTTTAGCATCCTGAAGATGATTCCAGCATTAATTTCATTGTGCTTATGCTCATTTTTAAGATTTTGACATTTTCACCTTAAGTGTACAATCAGGGGCTGAAAACGCGTTTAAAGCAATAAAAAGTTCATTTTGGCTCTCACACCTAAACTAAACGTTGTAGACTCAAAATTGTTGCTGTATTCAGTGTATTCTAGCATCCTGAAGATGATTCTAGCATTAATTTCATCGTGCTTATGCTCATTTTGAAGATTTTGACATTTTCACCTAAAGTGCACAATCAGGCTGAAAACGCATTTAAAGCAATAAAAAGTTCATTTTGGCTCACACACCTAAAATAAACTTTGTAGACTCAGAATTTTTGCTGTATTTAGTGTATTCTAGCATCCTGAAGATGATTCCAGCATTAATTTCATTGTGCTTATGCTCATTTTGAAGATTTTGACATTTTCACCTTAAGTGTACAATCAGGGGCTGAAAACGCGTTTAAAGCAATAAAAAGTTCATTTTGGCTCTCACACCTAAACTAAACGTTGTAGACTCAAAATTTTTGCTGTATTTAGTGTATTCCAGCATCCTGAAGATGATTCCAGCATTAATTTCATTGTGCTTATGCTCATTTTTAAGATTTTGACATTTTCACCTTAAGTGCACAATCAGGCTGAAAACGCATTTAAAGCAATAAAAAGTTCATTTTGGCTCTCACACCTAAACTAAACGTTGTAGACTCAAAATTTTTGCTGTATTTAGTGTATTTTAGCATCCTGAAGATGATTCCAGCATTAATTTCATTGTGCTTATGCTCATTTTTAAGATTTTGACATTTTCACCTAAAGTGCACAATCAGGCTGAAAACGCATTTAAAGCAATAAAAAGTTCATTTTGGCTCTCACACCTAAACTAAACGTTGTAGACTCAAAATTGTTGCTCTATTTAGTGTATTTTAGCATCCTGAAGATGATTGCAGCATTAATTTCATTGTGCTTATGCTCATTTTGAAGATTTTGACATTTTCACCTTAAGTGTACAATCAGGGGCTGAAAACGCGTTCAAAGCAATAAAAAGTTCATTTTGGCTCTCACACCTAAACTAAACGTTGTAGACTCAAAATTTTTGCTGTATTTAGTGTATTCTAGCATCCTGAAGATGATTCCAGCATTAATTTCATTGTGCTTATGCTCATTTTTAAGATTTGACATTTTCACCTAAAGTGCACAATCAGGCTGAAAACGCATTAAAAGCAATAAAAAGTTCATTTCGGCTCTCACACCTTAACTAAACGTTGTAGACTCAAAATTTTTGCTGTATTTAGTGTATTTTAGCATCCTGAAGATGATTCCAGCATTAATTTCATTGTGCTTATGCTCATTTTGAAGATTTTGACATTTTCACCTTAAGTGTACAATCAGGGGCTGAAAACGCGTTTAAAGCAATAAAAAGTTCATTTTGGCTCTCACACCTAAACTAAACGTTGTAAACTCAAAATTTTTGCTGTATTTAGTGTATTCTAGCATCCTGAAGATGATTCCAGCATTAATTTCATTGTGCTTATGCTCATTTTTAAGATTTTGACATTTTCATCTAAAGTGCACAATCAGGCTGAAAACGCATTTAAAGCAATAAAAAGTTCATTTTGGCTCTCACACCTAAACTAAACGTTGTAGACTCAAAATTTTTGCTGTATTTAGTGTATTCTAGCATCCTGAAGATGATTCCAGCATTAATTTCATTGTGCTTATGCTCATTTTTAAGATTTTGAAATTTTCACCTAAAGTGCACAATCAGGCTGAAAACGCATTTAAAGCAATAAAAAGTTCATTTTGGCTCTCACACCTTAACTAAACGTTGTAGACTCAAAATTTTTGCTGTATTTAGTGTATTCTAGCATCCTGAAGATGATTCCAGCATTAATTTCATTGTGCTTATGCTCATTTTTAAGATTTTGACATTTTCACCTAAAGTGCACAATCAGGCTGAAAACGCATTTAAAGCAATAAAAAGTTCATTTTGGCTCTCACACCTAAACTAAACGTTGTAGACTCAAAATTTTTGCTCTATTTAGTGTATTTTAGCATCCTGAAGATGATTCCAGCAATAATTTCATTGTGCTTATGCTCATTTTGAAGATTTTGACATTTTCACCTTAAGCGTACAATCAGGGGCTGAAAACGCGTTTAAAGCAATAAAAAGTTCATTTTGGCTCTCACACCTAAACTAAACGTTGTAGACTCAAAATTTTTGCTGTATTTAGTGTATTCTAGCATCCTGAAGATGATTCCAGCATTAATTTCATTGTGCTTATGCTCATTTTTAAGATTTTGACATTTTCACCTTAAGTGCACAATCAGGCTGAAAACGCATTTAAAGCAATAAAAAGTTCATTTTGGCTCTCACACCTAAACTAAACGTTGTAGACTCAAAATTTTTGCTGTATTTAGTGTATTCTAGCATCCTGAAGATGATTCCAGCATTAATTTCATTGTGCTTATGCTCATTTTGAAGATTTTGACATTTTCACCTTAAGTGTACAATCAGGGGCTGAAAACGCGTTTAAAGCAATAAAAAGTTCATTTTGGCTCTCACACCTAAACTAAACGTTGTAGACTCAAAATTTTTGCTGTATTTAGTGTATTCCAGCATCCTGAAGATGATTCCAGCATTAATTTCATTGTGCTTATGCTCATTTTTAAGATTTTGACATTTTCACCTAAAGTGCACAATCAGGCTGAAAACGCATTTAAAGCAATAAAAAGTTCATTTTGTCTCTCACACCTAAACTAAACGTTGTAGACTCAAAATTTTTGCTCTATTTAGTGTATTTTAGCATCCTGAAGATGATTCCAGCATTAATTTCATTGTGCTTATGCTCATTTTGAAGATTTTGACATTTTCACCTTAAGTGCACAATCAGGCTGAAAACGCATTTAAAGCAATAAAAAGTTCATTTTGGCTCTCACACCTAAACTAAACGTTGTAGACTCAAAATTTTTGCTGTATTTAGTGTATTCCAGCATCCTGAAGATGATTCTAGCATTAATTTCATTGTGCTTATGCTCATTTTTAAGATTTTGACATTTTCACCTAAAGTGCACAATCAGGCTGAAAACGCATTTAAAGCAATAAAAAGTTCATTTTGGCTCTCACACCTAAACTAAACGTTGTAGACTCAAAATTTTTGCTGTATTTAGTGTATTCTAGCATCCTGAAGATGATTTCAGCATTAATTTCATTGTGCTTATGCTCATTTTGAAGATTTTGACATTTTCACCTTAAGTGTACAATCAGGGGCTGAAAACGCGTTTAAAGCAATAAAAAGTTCATTTTGGCTCTCACACCTAAAATAAACGTTGTAGACTCAAAATTTTTGCTGTATTTAGTGTATTCCAGCATCCTGAAGATGATTCCAGCATTATTTTCATTGTGCTTATGCTCATTTTTGAGATTTTGACATTTTCACCTAAAGTGCACAATCAGGCTGAAAACGCGTTTAAAGCAATAAAAAGTTCATTTTGGCTCACACACCTAAACTAAACGTTGTAGACTCAAAATTTTTGCTCTATTTAGTGTATTTTAGCATCCTGAAGATGATTGCAGCATTAATTTCATTGTGCTTATGCTCATTTTGAAGATTTTGACAGTTTCACCTTAAGTGTACAATCAGGGGCTGAAAACGCGTTTAAAGCAATAAAAAGTTCATTTTGGCTCTCACACCTAAACTAAACGTTGTAGACTCAAAATTTTTGCTGTATTTAGTGTATTTTAGCATCCTGAAGATGATTCCAGCATTAATTTCATTGTGCTTTTGCTCATTTTGAAGATTTTGACATTTTCACCTTAAGTGTACAATCAGGGGCTGAAAACGCGTTTAAAGCAATAAAAAGTTCATTTTGGCTCTCACACCTAAACTAAACGTTGTAAACTCAAAATTTTTGCTGTATTTAGTGTATTCTAGCATCCTGAAGATGATTCCAGCATTAATTTCATTGTGCTTATGCTCATTTTTAAGATTTTGACATTTTCATCTAAAGTGCACAATCAGGCTGAAAACGCATTTAAAGCAATAAAAAGTTCATTTTGGCTCTCACACCTAAACTAAACGTTGTAGACTCAAAATTTTTGCTGTATTTAGTGTATTCTAGCATCCTGAAGTTGATTCCAGCATTAATTTCATTGTGCTTATGCTCATTTTTAAGATTTTGACATTTTCACCTAAAGTGCACAATCAGGCTGAAAACGCATTTAAAGCAATAAAAAGTTCATTTTGGCTCTCACACCTTAACTAAACAATGTAGACTCAAAATTTTTGGTGTATTTAGTGTATTTTAGCATCCTGAAGATGATTCCAGCATTAATTTCATTGTGCTTATGCTCATTTTTAAGATTTTGACATTTTCACCTAAAGTGCACAATCAGGCTGAAAACGCATTTAAAGCAATAAAAAGTTCATTTTGGCTCTCACACCTAAACTAAACGTTGTAGACTCAAAATTTTTGCTGTATTTAGTGTATTCTAGCATCCTGAAGATGATTTCAGCATTAATTTCATTGTGCTTATGCTCATTTTGAAGATTTTGACATTTTCACCTTAAGTGTACAATCAGGGGCTGAAAACGCGTTTAAAGCAATAAAAAGTTCATTTTGGCTCTCACACCTAAAATAAACGTTGTAGACTCAAAATTTTTGCTGTATTTAGTGTATTCCAGCATCCTGAAGATGATTCTAGCATTAATTTCATTGTGCTTATGCTCATTTTTAAGATTTTGACATTTTCACCTAAAGTGCACAATCAGGCTGAAAACGCATTTAAAGCAATAAAAAGTTCATTTTGGCTCTCACACCTAAACTAAACGTTGTAGACTCAAAATTTTTGCTGTATTTAGTGTATTTTAGCATCCTGAAGATGATTCCAGCATTAATTTCATTGTGCTTATGCTCATTTTTAAGATTTTGACATTTTCACCTTAAGTGTACAATCAGGGGCTGAAAACGCGTTTAAAGCAATAAAAAGTTCATTTTGGCTCTCACACCTAAACTAAACGTTGTAGACTCAAAATTTTTGCTGTATTTAGTGTATTCTAGCATCCTGAAGATGATTCCAGCATTAATTTCATTGTGCTTATGCTCATTTTTAAGATTTTGACATTTTCACCTAAAGTGCACAATCAGGCTGAAAACGCATTTAAAGCAATAAAAAGTTCATTTTGGCTCTCACACCTAAACTAAACGTTGTAGACTCAAAATTTTTGCTCTATTTACTGTATTTTAGCATCCTGAAGATGATTCCAGCATTAATTTCATTGTGCTTATGCTCATTTTGAAGATTTTGACATTTTCACCTTAAGTGTACAATCAGGGGCTGAAAACGCGTTTAAAGAATTAAAAAGTTCATTTTGGCTTTCACACCTAAACTAAACGTTGTAGACTCAAAATTTTTGCTCTATTTAGTGTATTTTAGCATCCTGAAGATGATTCCAGCATTAATTTCATTGTGCTTATGCTCATTTTGAAGATTTTGACATTTTCACCTAAAGTGCACAATCAGGCTGAAAATGCATTTAAAGCAATAAAAAGTTCATTTTGGCTCTCACAACTAAACTAAACGTTGTAGACTCAAAATTTATGCTGTATTTAGTGTATTTTAGCATCCTGAAGATGATTCCAGCATTAATTTCATTGTGCTTATGCTCATTTTGAAGATTTTGACATTTTCCCCCTAAGTGTACAATCAGGGGCTGAAAACGCGTTTAAAGCAATAAAAAGTTCATTTTGGCTCTCACACCTAAACTAAACGTTGTAGACTTAAAATTTTTGCTGTATTTAGTGTATTCTAGCATCCTGAAGATGATTCCAGCATTAATTTCATTGTGCTTATGCTCATTTTTAAGATTTTGACATTTTCACCAAAGTGCACAATCAGGCTGAAAACGCATTTAAAGCAATAAAAAGTTCATTTTGGCTCTCACACCTTAACTAAACGTTGTAGACTCAAAATTTTTGCTGTATTTAGTGTATTTTAGCATCCTGAAGATGATTCCAGCATTAATTTCATTGTGCTTATGCTCATTTTGAAGATTTTGACATTTTCACCTTAAGTGTACAATCAGGCTGAAAACACATTTAAAGCAATAAAAAGTTCATTTTGGCTCTCACACCTAAACTAAACGTTGTAGACTTAAAATTTTTGCTGTATTTAGTGTATTCTAGCATCCTGAAGATGATTCCAGCATTAATTTCATCGTGCTTATGCTCATTTTGAAGATTTTGACATTTTCACCTAAAGTGCACAATCAGGCTGAAAACGCATTTAAAGCAATAAAAAGTTCATTTTGGCTCACACACCTAAAATAAACTTTGTAGACTCAGAATTTTTGCTGTATTTAGTGTATTCTAGCATCCTGAAGATGATTCCAGCATTAATTTCATTGTGCTTATGCTCATTTTGAAGATTTTGACATTTTCACCTTAAGTGTACAATCAGGGGCTGAAAACGCGTTTAAAGCAATAAAAAGTTCATTTTGGCTCTCACACCTAAACTAAACGTTGTAGACTCAAAATTTTTGCTGTATTTAGTGTATTCCAGCATCCTGAAGATGATTCCAGCATTAATTTCATTGTGCTTATGCTCATTTTTAAGATTTTGACATTTTCACCTTAAGTGCACAATCAGGCTGAAAACGCATTTAAAGCAATAAAAAGTTCATTTTGGCTCTCACACCTAAACTAAACGTTGTAGACTCAAAATTTTTGCTGTATTTAGTGTATTTTAGCATCCTGAAGATGATTCCAGCATTAATTTCATTGTGCTTATGCTCATTTTTAAGATTTTGACATTTTCACCTTAAGTGTACAATCAGGGGCTGAAAACGCGTTTAAAGCAATAAAAAGTTCATTTTGGCTCTCACACCTAAACTAAACGTTGTAGACTCAAAATTCTTGCTGTATTTAGTGTATTCTAGCATCCTGAAGATGATTCCAGCATTAATTTCATTGTGCTTATGCTCATTTTTAAGATTTTGACATTTTCACCTAAAGTGCACAATCAGGCTGAAAACGCATTTAAAGCAATAAAAAGTTCATTTTGGATCTCACACCTAAAGTAAACGTTGTAGACTCAAAATTTTTGCTCTATTTAGTGTATTTTAGCATCCTGAAGATGATTCCAGCATTAATTTCATTGTGCTTATGCTCATTTTGAAGATTTTGACATTTTCACCTTAAGTGTACAATCAGGCTGAAAACGCATTTAAAGCAATAAAAAGTTCATTTTGGCTCTCACACCTAAAATAAACGTTGTAGACTCAAAATTTTTGCTGTATTTAGTGTATTCTAGCATCCTGAAGATGATTCCAGCATTAATTTCATTGTGCTTATGCTCATTTTTAAGATTTTGACATTTTCACCTAAAGTGCACAATCAGGCTGAAAACGCATTTAAAGCAATAAAAAGTTCATTTTGGCTCTCACACCTAAACTAAACGTTGTAGACTCAAAATTTTTGCTCTATTTACTGTATTTTAGCATCCTGAAGATGATTCCAGCATTAATTTCATTGTGCTTATGCTCATTTTGAAGATTTTGACATTTTCACCTTAAGTGTACAATCAGGGGCTGAAAACGCGTTTAAAGCATTAAAAAGTTCATTTTGGCTTTCACACCTAAACTAAACGTTGTAGACTCAAAATTTTTGCTCTATTTAGTGTATTTTAGCATCCTGAAGATGATTCCAGCATTAATTTCATTGTGCTTATGCTCATTTTGAAGATTTTGACATTTTCACCTAAAGTGCACAATCAGGCTGAAAATGCATTTATAGCAATAAAAAGTTCATTTTGGCTCTCACAACTAAACTAAACGTTGTAGACTCAAAATTTTTGCTGTATTTAGTGTATTTTAGCATCCTGAAGATGATTCCAGCATTAATTTCATTGTGCTTATGCTCATTTTGAAGATTTTGACATTTTCCCCCTAAGTGTACAATCAGGGGCTGAAAACGCGTTTAAAGCAATAAAAAGTTCATTTTGGCTCTCACACCTAAACTAAACGTTGTAGACTTAAAATTTTTGCTGTATTTAGTGTATTCTAGCATCCTGAAGATGATTCCAGCATTAATTTCATTGTGCTTATGCTCATTTTTAAGATTTTGACATTTTCACCAAAGTGCACAATCAGGCTGAAAACGCATTTAAAGCAATAAAAAGTTCATTTTGGCTCTCACACCTTAACTAAACGTTGTAGACTCAAAATTGTTGCTGTATTTAGTGTATTCTAGCATCCTGAAGATGATTCCAGCATTAATTTCATCGTGCTTATGCTCATTTTGAAGATTTTGACATTTTCACCTAAAGTGCACAATCAGGCTGAAAACGCATTTAAAGCAATAAAAAGTTCATTTTGGCTCACACACCTAAAATAAACTTTGTAGACTCAGAATTTTTGCTGTATTTAGTGTATTCTAGCATCCTGAAGATGATTCCAGCATTAATTTCATTGTGCTTATGCTCATTTTGAAGATTTTGACATTTTCACCTTAAGTGTACAATCAGGGGCTGAAAACGCGTTTAAAGCAATAAAAAGTTCATTTTGGCTCTCACACCTAAACTAAACGTTGTAGACTCAAAATTTTTGCTGTATTTAGTGTATTCCAGCATCCTGAAGATGATTCCAGCATTAATTTCATTGTGCTTATGCTCATTTTTAAGATTTTGACATTTTCACCTTAAGTGCACAATCAGGCTGAAAACGCATTTAAAGCAATAAAAAGTTCATTTTGGCTCTCACACCTAAACTAAACGTTGTAGACTCAAAATTTTTGCTGTATTTAGTGTATTTTAGCATCCTGAAGATGATTCCAGCATTAATTTCATTGTGCTTATGCTCATTTTTAAGATTTTGACATTTTCACCTTAAGTGTACAATCAGGGGCTGAAAACGCGTTTAAAGCAATAAAAAGTTCATTTTGGCTCTCACACCTAAACTAAACGTTGTAGACTCAAAATTCTTGCTGTATTTAGTGTATTCTAGCATCCTGAAGATGATTCCAGCATTAATTTCATTGTGCTTATGCTCATTTTTAAGATTTTGACATTTTCACCTAAAGTGCACAATCAGGCTGAAAACGCATTTAAAGCAATAAAAAGTTCATTTTGGCTCTCACACCTAAAGTAAACGTTGTAGACTCAAAATTTTTGCTCTATTTAGTGTATTTTAGCATCCTGAAGATGATTCCAGCATTAATTTCATTGTGCTTATGCTCATTTTGAAGATTTTGACATTTTCACCTTAAGTGTACAATCAGGGGCTGAAAACGCGTTTAAAGCAATAAAAAGTTCATTTTGGCTCTCACACCTAAACTAAACGTTGTAGACTCAAAATTTTTGCTCTATTTAGTGTATTTTAGCATCCTGAAGATGATTCCAGCATTAATTTCATTGTGCTTATGCTCATTTTGAAGATTTTGACATTTTCACCTTAAGTGTACAATCAGGGGCTGAAAACGCGTTTAAAGCAATAAAAAGTTCATTTTGGCTCTCACATCTAAACTAAACGTTGTAGACTCAAAATTTTTGCTCTATTTAGTGTATTTTAGCATCCTGAAGATGATTCCAGCATTAATTTCATTGTGCTTATGCTCATTTTGAAGATTTTGACATTTTCACCTAAAGTGCACAATCAGGCTGAAAACGCATTTAAAGCAATAAAAAGTTCATTTTGGCTCTCACACCTAAACTAAACGTTGTAGACTCAAAATTTTTGCTGTATTTAGTGTATTTTAGCATCCTGAAGATGATTCCAGCATTAATTTCATTGTGCTTATGCTCATTTTTAAGATTTTGACATTTTCACCTAAAGTGCACAATCAGGCTGAAAACGCATTTAAAGCAATAAAAAGTTCATTTTGACTCACACACCTAAACTAAACGTTGTAGACTCATAATTTTTGCTCTATTTAGTGTATTTTAGCATCCTGAAGATGATTGCAGCATTAATTTCATTGTGCTTATGCTCATTTTGAAGATTTTGACATTTTCACCTTAAGTGTACAATCAGGGGCTGAAAACGCGTTTAAAGCAATAAAAAGTTCATTTTGGCTCTCACACCTAAACTAAACGTTGTAGACTCAAAATTTTTGCTGTATTTAGTGTATTTTAGCATCCTGAAGATGATTCCAGCATTAATTTCATTGTGCTTATGCTCATTTTTAAGATTTTGACATTTTCATCTAAAGTGCACAATCAGGCTGAAAACGCATTAAAAGCAATAAAAAGTTCATTTTGGCTCTCACACCTAAACTAAACGTTGTAGACTCAAAATTTTTGCTGTATTTAGTGTATTCTAGCATCCTGAAGATGATTCCAGCATTAATTTCATTGTGCTTATGCTCATTTTTAAGATTTGACATTTTCACCTAAAGTGCACAATCAGGCTGAAAACGCATTAAAAGCAATAAAAAGTTCATTTCGGCTCTCACACCTTAACTAAACGTTGTAGACTCAAAATTTTTGCTGTATTTAGTGTATTTTAGCATCCTGAAGATGATTCCAGCATTAATTTCATTGTGCTTATGCTCATTTTTAAGATTTTGACATTTTCACCTTAAGTGTACAATCAGGGGCTGAAAACGCGTTTAAAGCAATAAAAAGTTCATTTTGGCTCTCACACCTAAACTAAACGTTGTAGACTCAAAATTGTTGCTGTATTCAGTGTATTCTAGCATCCTGAAGATGATTCTAGCATTAATTTCATCGTGCTTATGCTCATTTTGAAGATTTTGACATTTTCACCTAAAGTGCACAATCAGGCTGAAAACGCATTTAAAGCAATAAAAAGTTCATTTTGGCTCACACACCTAAAATAAACTTTGTAGACTCAGAATTTTTGCTGTATTTAGTGTATTCTAGCATCCTGAAGATGATTCCAGCATTAATTTCATTGTGCTTATGCTCATTTTGAAGATTTTGACATTTTCACCTTAAGTGTACAATCAGGGGCTGAAAACGCGTTTAAAGCAATAAAAAGTTCATTTTGGCTCTCACACCTAAACTAAACGTTTTAGACTCAAAATTTTGGCTGTATTTAGTGTATTATAGCATCCTGAAGATGATTCCAGCATTAATTTCATTGTGCTTATGCTCATTTTTAAGATTTTGACATTTTCACCTAAAGTGCACAATCAGGCTGAAAACGCATTTAAAGCAATAAAAAGTTCATTTTGGCTCTCACACCTAAACTAAACGTTGTAGACTCAAAATTTTTGCTGTATTTAGTGTATTCTAGCATCCTGAAGATGATTCCAGCATTAATTTCATTGTGCTTATGCTCATTTTGAAGATTTTGACATTTTCACCTTAAGTGTACAAACAGGGGCTGAAAACGCGTTTAAAGCAATAAAAAGTTCATTTTGGCTCTCACACCTAAACTAAACGTTGTAGACTCAAAATTTTTGCTGTATTTAGTGTATTCCAGCATCCTGAAGATGATTCCAGCATTAATTTTATTGTGCTTATGCTCATTTTTAAGATTTTGACATTTTCACCTTAAGTGCACAATCAGGCTGAAAACGCATTTAAAGCAATAAAAAGTTCATTTTGGCTCTCACACCTAAACTAAACGTTGTAGACTCAAAATTTTTGCTGTATTTAGTGTATTTTAGCATCCTGAAGATGATTCCAGCATTAATTTCATTGTGCTTTTGCTCATTTTTAAGATTTTGACATTTTCACCTTAAGTGTACAATCAGGGGCTGAAAACGCGTTTAAAGCAATAAAAAGTTCATTTTGGCTCTCACACCTAAACTAAACGTTGTAGACTCAAAATTCTTGCTGTATTTAGTGTATTCTAGCATCCTGAAGATGATTCCAGCATTAATTTCATTGTGCTTATGCTCATTTTTAAGATTTTGACATTTTCACCTAAAGTGCACAATCAGGCTGAAAACGCATTTAAAGCAATAAAAAGTTCATTTTGGCTCTCACACCTAAACTAAACGTTGTAGACTCAAAATTTTTGCTCTATTTAGTGTATTTTAGCATCCTGAAGATGATTCCAGCATTAATTTCATTGTGCTTATGCTCATTTTGAAGATTTTGACATTTTCACCTTAAGTGTACAATCAGGGGCTGAAAACGCGTTTAAAGCAATAAAAAGTTCATTTTGGCTCTCACACCTAAACTAAACGTTGTAGACTCAAAATTGTTGCTCTATTTAGTGTATTTTAGCATCCTGAAGATGATTCCAGCATTAATTTCATTGTGCTAATGCTCATTTTGAAGATTTTGACATTTTCACCTTAAGTGTACAATCAGGGGCTGAAAACGCGTTTAAAGCAATAAAAAGTTCATTTTGGCTCTCACACCTAAACTAAACGTTGTAGACTCAAAATTTTTGCTCTATTTAGTGTATTTTAGCATCCTGAAGATGATTCCAGCATTAATTTCATTGTGCTTATGCTCATTTTGAAGATTTTGACATTTTCACCTAAAGTGCACAATCAGGCTGAAAACGCATTTAAAGCAATAAAAAGTTCATTTTGGCTCTCACACCTAAACTAAACGTTGTAGACTCAAAATTTTTGCTGTATTTAGTGTATTTTAGCATCCTGAAGATGATTCCAGCATTAATTTCATTGTGCTTTTGCTCATTTTTAAGATTTTGACATTTTCACCTTAAGTGTACAATCAGGGGCTGAAAACGCGTTTAAAGCAATAAAAAGTTCATTTTGGCTCTCACACCTAAACTAAACGTTGTAGACTCAAAATTCTTGCTGTATTTAGTGTATTCTAGCATCCTGAAGATGATTCCAGCATTAATTTCATTGTGCTTATGCTCATTTTTAAGATTTTGACATTTTCACCTAAAGTGCACAATCAGGCTGAAAACGCATTTAAAGCAATAAAAAGTTCATTTTGGCTCTCACACCTAAACTAAACGTTGTAGACTCAAAATTTTTGCTCTATTTAGTGTATTTTAGCATCCTGAAGATGATTCCAGCATTAATTTCATTGTGCTTATGCTCATTTTGAAGATTTTGACATTTTCACCTTAAGTGTACAATCAGGGGCTGAAAACGCGTTTAAAGCAATAAAAAGTTCATTTTGGCTCTCACACCTAAACTAAACGTTGTAGACTCAAAATTGTTGCTCTATTTAGTGTATTTTAGCATCCTGAAGATGATTCCAGCATTAATTTCATTGTGCTAATGCTCATTTTGAAGATTTTGACATTTTCACCTTAAGTGTACAATCAGGGGCTGAAAACGCGTTTAAAGCAATAAAAAGTTCATTTTGGCTCTCACACCTAAACTAAACGTTGTAGACTCAAAATTTTTGCTCTATTTAGTGTATTTTAGCATCCTGAAGATGATTCCAGCATTAATTTCATTGTGCTTATGCTCATTTTGAAGATTTTGACATTTTCACCTAAAGTGCACAATCAGGCTGAAAACGCATTTAAAGCAATAAAAAGTTCATTTTGGCTCTCAAACCTAAACTAAACGTTGTAGACTCAAAATTTTTGCTGTATTTAGTGTATTTTAGCATCCTAAAGATGATTCCAGCATTAATTTCATTGTGCTTATGCTCATTTTGAAGATTTTGACATTTTCACCTTAAGTGTACAATCAGGGGCTGAAAACGCGTTTAAAGCAATAAAAAGTTCATTTTGGCTCTCACACCTAAACTAAACGTTTTAGACTCAAAATTTTGGCTGTATTTAGTGTATTATAGCATCCTGAAGATGATTCCAGCATTAATTTCATTGTGCTTATGCTCATTTTTAAGATTTTGACATTTTCACCTAAAGTGCACAATCAGGCTGAAAACGCATTTAAAGCAATAAAAAGTTCATTTTGGCTCTCACACCTAAACTAAACGTTGTAGACTCAAAATTTTTGCTGTATTTAGTGTATTCTAGCATCCTGAAGATGATTCCAGCATTAATTTCATTGTGCTTATGCTCATTTTGAAGATTTTGACATTTTTACCTTAAGTGTACAATCAGGGGCTGAAAACGCGTTTAAAGCAATAAAAAGTTCATTTTGGCTCTCACACCTAAAATAAACGTTGTAGACTCAAAATTTTTGCTGTATTTAGTGTATTCCAGCATCCTGAAGATGATTCTAGCATTAATTTCATTGTGCTTATGCTCATTTTTAAGATGTTGACATTTTCACCTAAAGTGCACAATCAGGCTGAAAACGCAATTAAAGCAATAAAAAGTTCATTTTGGCTCTCACACCTTAACTAAACGTTGTAGACTCAAATTTTTTGCTGTATTTAGTGTATTTTAGCATCCTGAAGATGATTCCAGCATTAATTTCATTGTGCTTATGCTCATTTTTAAGATTTTGACATTTTCACCTTAAGTGTACAATCAGGGGCTGAAAACGCGTTTAAAGCAATAAAAAGTTCATTTTGGCTCTCACACCTAAACTAAACGTTGTAGACTCAAAATTGTTGCTGTATTCAGTGTATTCTAGCATCCTGGAGATGATTCCAGCATTAATTTCATCGTGCTTATGCTCATTTTGAAGATTTTGACATTTTCACCTAAAGTGCACAATCAGGCTGAAAACGCATTTAAAGCAATAAAAAGTTCATTTTGGCTCACACACCTAAAATAAACTTTGTAGACTCAGAATTTTTGCTGTATTTAGTGTATTCTAGCATCCTGAAGATGATTCCAGCATTAATTTCATTGTGCTTATGCTCATTTTTAAGATTTTGACATTTTCACCTTAAGTGTACAATCAGGGGCTGAAAACGCGTTTAAAGCAATAAAAAGTTCATTTTGGCTCTCACACCTAAACTAAACGTTGTAGACTCAAAATTTTTGCTGTATTTAGTGTATTCCAGCATCCTGAAGATGATTCCAGCATTAATTTCATTGTGCTTATGCTCATTTTTAAGATTTTGACATTTTCACCTTAAGTGCACAATCAGGCTGAAAACGCATTTAAAGCAATAAAAAGTTCATTTTGGCTCTCACACCTAAACTAAACGTTGTAGACTCAAAATTTTTGCTGTATTTAGTGTATTCTAGCATCCTGAAGATGATTTCAGCATTAATTTCATTGTGCTTATGCTCATTTTGAAGATTTTGACATTTTCACCTTAAGTGTACAATCAGGGGCTGAAAACGCGTTTAAAGCAATAAAAAGTTCATTTTGGCTCTCACACCTAAAATAAACGTTGTAGACTCAAAATTTTTGCTGTATTTAGTGTATTCCAGCATCCTGAAGATGATTCCAGCATTAATTTCATTGTGCTTATGCTCATTTTTAAGATTTTGACATTTTCACCTAAAGTGCACAATCAGGCTGAAAACGCGTTTAAAGCAATAAAAAGTTCATTTTGGCTCACACACCTAAACTAAACGTTGTAGACTCAAAATTTTTGCTCTATTTAGTGTATTTTAGCATCCTGAAGATGATTGCAGCATTAATTTCATTGTGCTTATGCTCATTTTGAAGATTTTGACATTTTCACCTTAAGTGTACAATCAGGGGCTGAAAACGCGTTTAAAGCAATAAAAAGTTCATTTTGGCTCTCACACCTAAACTAAACGTTGTAGACTCAAAATTTTTGCTGTATTTAGTGTATTTTAGCATCCTGAAGATGATTCCAGCATTAATTTCATTGTGCTGATTCTCATTTTGAAGATTTTGACATTTTCACCTTAAGTGTACAATCAGGGGCTGAAAACGCGTTTAAAGCAATAAAAAGTTCATTTTGGCTCTCACACCTAAACTAAACGTTGTAAACTCAAAATTTTTGCGGTATTTAGTGTATTCTAGCATCCTGAAGATGATTCCAGCATTAATTTCATTGTGCTTATGCTCATTTTTAAGATTTTGACATTTTCATCTAAAGTGCACAATCAGGCTGAAAACGCATTTAAAGCAATAAAAAGTTCATTTTGGCTCTCACACCTAAACTAAACGTTGTAGACTCAAAATTTTTGCTGTATTTAGTGTATTCTAGCATCCTGAAGATGATTCCAGCATTAATTTCATTGTGCTTATTGCTCATTTTTAAGATTTTGACATTTTCACCTTAAGTGTACAATCAGGGGCTGAAAACGCGTTTAAAGCAATAAAAAGTTCATTTTGGCTCTCACACCTAAACTAAACGTTGTAAACTCAAAATTTTTGCTGTATTTAGTGTATTCTAGCATCCTGAAGATGATTCCAGCATTAATTTCTCTGTGCTTATGCTCATTTTTAAGATTTTGACATTTTCACCTAAAGTGCACAATCAGGCTGAAAAGGCATTTAAAGCAATAAAAAGTTCATTTTGGCTCTCACACCTAAACTAAACGTTGTAGACTCAAAATTTTTGCTGTATTTAGCGTTTTTTAGCATCCTGAAGATGATTCCAGCATTAATTTCATTGTGCTTATGCTCATTTTTAAGATTTTGACATTTTCACCTTAAGTGTACAATCAGGGGCTGAAAACGCGTTTAAAGCAATAAAAAGTTCATTTTGGCTCTCACACCTAAACTAAACGTTGTAGACTCAAAATTTTTGCTGTATTTAGTGTATTTTAGCATCCTGAAGATGATTCCAGCATTAATTTCATTGTGCTTATGCTCATTTTGAAGATTTTGACATTTTCACCTTAAGTGTACAATCAGGGGCTGAAAACGCGTTTAAAGCAATAAAAAGTTCATTTTGGCTCTCACACCTAAACTAAACGTTGTAGACTCAAAATTTTTGCTGTATTTAGTGTATTCCAGCATCCTGAAGATGATTCCAGCATTAATTTTATTGTGCTTATGCTCATTTTTAAGATTTTGACATTTTCACCTTAAGTGCACAATCAGGCTGAAAACGCATTTAAAGCAATAAAAAGTTCATTTTGGCTCTCACACCTAAACTAAACGTTGTAGACTCAAAATTTTTGCTGTATTTAGTGTATTTTAGCATCCTGAAGATGATTCCAGCATTAATTTCATTGTGCTTATGCTCATTTTTAAGATTTTGACATTTTCACCTTAAGTGTACAATCAGGGGCTGAAAACGCGTTTAAAGCAATAAAAAGTTCATTTTGGCTCTCACACCTAAACTAAACGTTGTAGACTCAAAATTCTTGCTGTATTTAGTGTATTCTAGCATCCTGAAGATGATTCCAGCATTAATTTCATTGTGCTTATGCTCATTTTTAAGATTTTGACATTTTCACCTAAAGTGCACAATCAGGCTGAAAACGCATTTAAAGCAATAAAAAGTTCATTTTGGCTCTCACACCTAAACTAAACGTTGTAGACTCAAAATTTTTGCTCTATTTAGTGTATTTTAGCATCCTGAAGATGATTCCAGCATTAATTTCATTGTGCTTATGCTCATTTTGAAGATTTTGACATTTTCACCTTAAGTGTACAATCAGGGGCTGAAAACGCGTTTAAAGCAATAAAAAGTTCATTTTGGCTCTCACACCTAAACTAAACGTTGTAGACTCAAAATTTTTGCTCTATTTAGTGTATTTTAGCATCCTGAAGATGATTCCAGCATTAATTTCATTGTGCTAATGCTCATTTTGAAGATTTTGACATTTTCACCTTAAGTGTACAATCAGGGGCTGAAAACGCGTTTAAAGCAATAAAAAGTTCATTTTGGCTCTCACACCTAAACTAAACGTTGTAGACTCAAAATTTTTGCTCTATTTAGTGTATTTTAGCATCCTGAAGATGATTCCAGCATTAATTTCATTGTGCTTATGCTCATTTTGAAGATTTTGACATTTTCACCTAAAGTGCACAATCAGGCTGAAAACGCATTTAAAGCAATAAAAAGTTCATTTTGGCTCTCAAACCTAAACTAAACGTTGTAGACTCAAAATTTTTGCTGTATTTAGTGTATTTTAGCATCCTAAAGATGATTCCAGCATTAATTTCATTGTGCTTATGCTCATTTTGAAGATTTTGACATTTTCACCTTAAGTGTACAATCAGGGGCTGAAAACGCGTTTAAAGCAATAAAAAGTTCATTTTGGCTCTCACACCTAAACTAAACGTTTTAGACTCAAAATTTTGGCTGTATTTAGTGTATTATAGCATCCTGAAGATGATTCCAGCATTAATTTCATTGTGCTTATGCTCATTTTTAAGATTTTGACATTTTCACCTAAAGTGCACAATCAGGCTGAAAACGCGTTTAAAGCAATAAAAAGTTCATTTTGGCTCTCACACCTAAACTAAACGTTGTAGACTCAAAATTTTTGCTGTATTTAGTGTATTCTAGCATCCTGAAGATGATTCCAGCATTAATTTCATTGTGCTTATGCTCATTTTGAAGATTTTGACATTTTCACCTTAAGTGCACAATCAGGCTGAAAACGCAATTAAAGCAATAAAAAGTTCATTTTGGCTCTCACACCTTAACTAAACGTTGTAGACTCAAATTTTTTGCTGTATTTAGTGTATTTTAGCATCCTGAAGATGATTCCAGCATTAATTTCATTGTGCTTATGCTCATTTTTAAGATTTTGACATTTTCACCTTAAGTGTACAATCAGGGGCTGAAAACGCGTTTAAAGCAATAAAAAGTTCATTTTGGCTCTCACACCTAAACTAAACGTTGTAGACTCAAAATTGTTGCTGTATTCAGTGTATTCTAGCATCCTGGAGATGATTCCAGCATTAATTTCATCGTGCTTATGCTCATTTTGAAGATTTTGACATTTTCACCTAAAGTGCACAATCAGGCTGAAAACGCATTTAAAGCAATAAAAAGTTCATTTTGGCTCACACACCTAAAATAAACTTTGTAGACTCAGAATTTTTGCTGTATTTAGTGTATTCTAGCATCCTGAAGATGATTCCAGCATTAATTTCATTGTGCTTATGCTCATTTTGAAGATTTTGACATTTTCACCTTAAGTGTACAATCAGGGGCTGAAAACGCGTTTAAAGCAATAAAAAGTTCATTTTGGCTCTCACACCTAAACTAAACGTTGTAGACTCAAAATTTTTGCTGTATTTAGCGTTTTTTAGCATCCTGAAGATGATTCCAGCATTAATTTCATTGTGCTTATGCTCATTTTTAAGATTTTGACATTTTCACCTTAAGTGTACAATCAGGGGCTGAAAACGCGTTTAAAGCAATAAAAAGTTCATTTTGGCTCTCACACCTAAACTAAACGTTGTAGACTCAAAATTTTTGCTGTATTTAGTGTATTTTAGCAGCCTGAAGATGATTCCAGCATTAATTTCATTGTGCTTATGCTCATTTTGAAGATTTTGACATTTTCACCTAAAGTGCACAATCAGGCTGAAAACGCATTTAAAGCAATAAAAAGTTCATTTTGGCTCTCACACCTAAACTAAACGTTGTAGACTCAAAATTTTTGCTCTATTTAGTGTATTTTAGCATCCTGAAGATGATTCCAGCATTAATTTCATTGTGCTTATGCTCATTTTGAAGATTTTGACATTTTCACCTTAAGTGTACAATCAGGGGCTGAAAACGCGTTTAAAGCAATAAAAAGTTCATTTTGGCTCTCACACCTAAACTAAACGTTGTAGACTCAAAATTTTTGCTCTATTTAGTGTATTTTAGCATCCTGAAGATGATTCCAGCATTAATTTCATTGTGCTAATGCTCATTTTGAAGATTTTGACATTTTCACCTTAAGTGTACAATCAGGGGCTGAAAACGCGTTTAAAGCAATAAAAAGTTCATTTTGGCTCTCACACCTAAACTAAACGTTGTAGACTCAAAATTTTTGCTCTATTTAGTGTATTTTAGCATCCTGAAGATGATTCCAGCATTAATTTCATTGTGCTTATGCTCATTTTGAAGATTTTGACATTTTCACCTAAAGTGCACAATCAGGCTGAAAACGCATTTAAAGCAATAAAAAGTTCATTTTGGCTCTCAAACCTAAACTAAACGTTGTAGACTCAAAATTTTTGCTGTATTTAGTGTATTTTAGCATCCTAAAGATGATTCCAGCATTAATTTCATTGTGCTTATGCTCATTTTGAAGATTTTGACATTTTCACCTTAAGTGTACTATCAGGGGCTGAAAACGCGTTTAAAGCAATAAAAAGTTCATTTTGGCTCTCACACCTAAACTAAACGTTGTAGACTCAAAATTTTTGCTGTATTTAGCGTTTTTTAGCATCCTGAAGATGATTCCAGCATTAATTTCATTGTGCTTATGCTCATTTTTAAGATTTTGACATTTTCACCTTAAGTGTACAATCAGGGGCTGAAAACGCGTTTAAAGCAATAAAAAGTTCATTTTGGCTCTCACACCTAAACTAAACGTTGTAGACTCAAAATTTTTGCTGTATTTAGTGTATTTTAGCATCCTGAAGATGATTCCAGCATTAATTTCATTGTGCTTATGCTCATTTTGAAGATTTTGACATTTTCACCTTAAGTGTACAATCAGGGGCTGAAAACGCGTTTAAAGCAATAAAAAGTTCATTTTGGCTCTCACACCTAAACTAAACGTTGTAGACTCAAAATTTTTGCTGTATTTAGTGTATTCCAGCATCCTGAAGATGATTCCAGCATTAATTTTATTGTGCTTATGCTCATTTTTAAGATTTTGACATTTTCACCTTAAGTGCACAATCAGGCTGAAAACGCATTTAAAGCAATAAAAAGTTCATTTTGGCTCTCACACCTAAACTAAACGTTGTAGACTCAAAATTTTTGCTGTATTTAGTGTATTTTAGCATCCTGAAGATGATTCCAGCATTAATTTCATTGTGCTTATGCTCATTTTTAAGATTTTGACATTTTCACCTTAAGTGTACAATCAGGGGCTGAAAACGCGTTTAAAGCAATAAAAAGTTCATTTTGGCTCTCACACCTAAACTAAACGTTGTAGACTCAAAATTCTTGCTGTATTTAGTGTATTCTAGCATCCTGAAGATGATTCCAGCATTAATTTCATTGTGCTTATGCTCATTTTTAAGATTTTGACATTTTCACCTAAAGTGCACAATCAGGCTGAAAACGCATTTAAAGCAATAAAAAGTTCATTTTGGCTCTCACACCTAAACTAAACGTTGTAGACTCAAAATTTTTGCTGTATTTAGTGTATTTTAGCATCCTGAAGATGATTCCAGCATTAATTTCATTGTGCTTATGCTCATTTTGAAGATTTTGACATTTTCACCTTAAGTGTACAATCAGGGGCTGAAAACGCGTTTAAAGCAATAAAAAGTTCATTTTGGCTCTCACACCTAAACTAAACGTTGTAGACTCAAAATTTTTGCTGTATTTAGTGTATTCTAGCATCCTGAAGATGATTCCAGCATTAATTTCATTGTGCTTATGCTCATTTTTAAGATTTTGACATTTTCACCTAAAGTGCACAATCAGGCTGAAAACGCATTTAAAGCAATAAAAAGTTCATTTTGGCTCTCACACCTAAACTAAACGTTGTAGACTCAAAATTTTTGCTGTATTTAGTGTATTTTAGCATCCTGAAGATGATTCCAGCATTAATTTCATTGTGCTTATGCTCATTTTGAAGATATTGACATTTTCACCTTAAGTGTACAATCAGGGGCTGAAAACGCGTTTAAAGCAATAAAAAGTTCATTTTGGCTCTCACACCTAAACTAAACGTTGTAGACTCAAAATTTTTGCTGTATTTAGTGTATTTTAGCATCCTGAAGATGATTCCAGCATTAATTTCATTGTGCTTATGCTCATTTTGAAGATTTTGACATTTTCACCTTAAGTGTACAATCAGGGGCTGAAAACGCGTTTAAAGCAATAAAAAGTTCATTTTGGCTCTCACACCTAAACTAAACGTTGTAGACTCAAAATTTTTGCTGTATTTAGTGTATTCTAGCATCCTGAAGATGATTCCAGCATTAATTTCATTGTGCTTATGCTCATTTTTAAGATTTTGACATTTTCACCTAAAGTGCACAATCAGGCTGAAAACGCATTTAAAGCAATAAAAAGTTCATTTTGGCTCTCACACCTAAACTAAACGTTGTAGACTCAAAATTTTTGCTCTATTTAGTGTATTTTAGCATCCTAAAGATGATTCCAGCATTAATTTCATTGTGCTTATGCTCATTTTTAAGATTTTGACATTTTCACCTTAAGTGTACAATCAGGGGCTGAAAACGCGTTTAAAGCAATAAAAAGTTCATTTTGGCTCTCACACCTAAACTAAACGTTGTAGACTCAAAATTTTTGCTGTATTTAGTGTATTCTAGCATCCTGAAGATGATTCCAGCATTAATTTCATTGTGCTTATGCTCATTTTTAAGATTTTGACATTTTCACCTAAAGTGCACAATCAGGCTAAAAACGCATTTAAAGCAATAAAAAGTTCATTTTGGCTCTCACACCTAAACTAAACGTTGTAGACTCAAAATTTTTGCTGTATTTAGTGTATTTTAGCATCCTGAAGATGATTCCAGCATTAATTTCATTGTGCTTATTGCTCATTTTTAAGATTTTGACATTTTCACCTTAAGTGTACAATCAGGGGCTGAAAACGCGTTTAAAGCAATAAAAAGTTCATTTTGGCTCTCACACCTAAACTAAACGTTGTAGACTCAAAATTTTTGCTGTATTTAGTGTATTTTAGCATCCTGATGATGATTCCAGCATTAATTTCATCGTGCTTATGCTCATTTTGAAGATTTTGACATTTTCACCTTAAGTGTACAATCAGGGGCTGAAAACGCGTTTAAAGCAATAAAAAGTTCATTTTGGCTCTCACACCTAAACTAAACGTTGTAAACTCAAAAATTTTGCTGTATTTAGTGTATTCTAGCATCCTGAAGATGATTCCAGCATTAATTTCATTGTGCTTATGCTCATTTTTAAGATTTTGACATTTTCACCTAAAGTGCACAATCAGGCTGAAAAGGCATTTAAAGCAATAAAAAGTTCATTTTGGCTCTCACACCTAAACTAAACGTTGTAGACTCAAAATTTTTGCTGTATTTAGCGTTTTTTAGCATCCTGAAGATGATTCCAGCATTAATTTCATTGTGCTTATGCTCATTTTTAAGATTTTGACATTTTCACCTTAAGTGTACAATCAGGGGCTGAAAACGCGTTTAAAGCAATAAAAAGTTCATTTTGGCTCTCACACCTAAACTAAACGTTGTAGACTCAAAATTTTTGCTGTATTTAGTGTATTTTAGCATCCTGAAGATGATTCCAGCATTAATTTCATTGTGCTTATGCTCATTTTGAAGATTTTGACATTTTCACCTTAAGTATACAATCAGGGGCTGAAAATGCGTTTAAAGCAATAAAAAGTTCATTTTGGCTCTCACACCTAAACTAAACGTTGTAGACTCAATTTTTTTGCTGTATTTAGTGTATTTTAGCATCCTGAAGATGATTCCAGCATTAATTTCATTGTGCTTATGCTCATTTTGAAGATTTTGACATTTTCACCTAAAGTGCACAATCAGGCTGAAAACGCGTTTAAAGCAATAAAAAGTTCATTTTGGCTCACACACCTAAACTAAACGTTGTAGACTCAAAATTTTTGCTCTATTTAGTGTATTTTAGCATCCTGAAGATGATTGCAGCATTAATTTCATTGTGCTTATGCTCATTTTGAAGATTTTGACATTTTCACCTTAAGTGTACAATCAGGGGCTGAAAACGCGTTTAAAGCAATAAAAAGTTCATTTTGGCTCTCACACCTAAACTAAACGTTGTAGACTCAAAATTTTTGCTGTATTTAGTGTATTTTAGCATCCTGAAGATGATTCCAGCATTAATTTCATTGTGCTGATTCTCATTTTGAAGATTTTGACATTTTCACCTTAAGTGTACAATCAGGGGCTGAAAACGCGTTTAAAGCAATAAAAAGTTCATTTTGGCTCTCACACCTAAACTAAACGTTGTAAACTCAAAATTTTTGCTGTATTTAGTGTATTCTAGCATCCTGAAGATGATTCCAGCATTAATTTCATTGTGCTTATGCTCATTTTTAAGATTTTGACATTTTCATCTAAAGTGCACAATCAGGCTGAAAACGCATTTAAAGCAATAAAAAGTTCATTTTGGCTCTCACACCTAAACTAAACGTTGTAGACTCAAAATTTTTGCTGTATTTAGTGTATTCTAGCATCCTGAAGATGATTCCAGCATTAATTTCATTGTGCTTATGCTCATTTTTAAGATTTTGACATTTTCACCTAAAGTGCACAATCAGGCTGAAAACGCATTTAAAGCAATAAAAAGTTCATTTTGGCTCTCACACCTTAACTAAACGTTGTAGACTCAAAATTTTTGCTGTATTTAGTGTATTTTAGCATCCTGAAGATGATTCCAGCATTAATTTCATTGTGCTTATGCTCATTTTTAAGATTTTGACATTTTCACCTTCAGTGTACAATCAGGGGCTGAAAACGCGTTTAAAGCAATAAAAAGTTCATTTTGGCTCTCACACCTAAACTAAACGTTGTAGACTCAAAATTTTTGCTGTATTTAGTGTATTCTAGCATCCTGAAGATGATTCCAGCATTAATTTCATTGTGCTTATGCTCATTTTTAAGATTTTGACATTTTCACCTAAAGTGCACAATCAGGCTGAAAACGCATTTAAAGCAATAAAAAGTTCATTTTGGCTCTCACACCTTAACTAAACGTTGTAGACTCAAAATTTTTGCTGTATTTAGTGTATTTTAGCATCCTGAAGATGATTCCAGCATTAATTTCATTGTGCTTATGCTCATTTTTAAGATTTTGACATTTTCACCTTCAGTGTACAATCAGGGGCTGAAAACTTGTTTAAAGCAATAAAAAGTTCATTTTGGCTCTCACACCTAAACTAAACGTTGTAGACTCAAAATTTTTGCTGTATTTAGTGTATTCTAGCATCCTGAAGATGATTCCAGCATTAATTTCATTGTGCTTATGCTCATTTTTAAGATTTTGACATTTTCACCTAAAGTGCACAATCAGGCTGAAAACGCATTTAAAGCAATAAAAAGTTCATTTTGGCTCTCACACCTAAACTAAACGTTGTAGACTCAAAATTTTTGCTGTATTTAGTGTATTTTAGCATCCTGAAGATGATTCCAGCATTAATTTCATTGTGCTTATTGCTCATTTTTAAGATTTTGACATTTTCACCTTAAGTGTACAATCAGGGGCTGAAAACGCGTTTAAAGCAATAAAAAGTTCATTTTGGCTCTCACACCTAAACTAAACGTTGTAGACTCAAAATTTTTGCTGTATTTAGTGTATTTTAGCATCCTGAAGATGATTCCAGCATTAATTTCATCGTGCTCATGCTCATTTTGAAGATTTTGACATTTTCACCTTAAGTGTACAATCAGGGGCTGAAAACGCGTTTAAAGCAATAAAAAGTTCATTTTGGCTCTCACACCTAAACTAAACGTTGTAAACTCAAAATTTTTGCTGTATTTAGTGTATTCTAGCATCCTGAAGATGATTCCAGCATTAATTTCATTGTGCTTATGCTCATTTTTAAGATTTTGACATTTTCACCTAAAGTGCACAATCAGGCTGAAAAGGCATTTAAAGCAATAAAAAGTTCATTTTGGCTCTCACACCTAAACTAAACGTTGTAGACTCAAAATTTTTGCTGTATTTAGCGTTTTTTAGCATCCTGAAGATGATTCCAGCATTAATTTCATTGTGCTTATGCTCATTTTTAAGATTTTGACATTTTCACCTTAAGTGTACAATCAGGCTGAAAAGGCATTTAAAGCAATAAAAAGTTCATTTTGGCTCTCACACCTAAACTAAACGTTGTAGACTCAAAATTTTTGCTGTATTTAGCGTTTTTTAGCATCCTGAAGATGATTCCAGCATTAATTTCATTGTGCTTATGCTCATTTTTAAGATTTTGACATTTTCACCTTAAGTGTACAATCAGGGGCTGAAAACGCGTTTAAAGCAATAAAAAGTTCATTTTGGCTCTCACACCTAAACTAAACGTTGTAGACTCAAAATTTTTGCTGTATTTAGTGTATTTTAGCATCCTGAAGATGATTCCAGCATTAATTTCATTGTGCTTATGCTCATTTTGAAGATTTTGACATTTTCACCTTAAGTGTACAATCAGGGGCTGAAAACGCGTTTAAAGCAATAAAAAGTTCATTTTGGCTCTCACACCTAAACTAAACGTTGTAGACTCAAAATTCTTGCTGTATTTAGTGTATTCTAGCATCCTGAAGATGATTCCAGCATTAATTTCATTGTGCTTATGCTCATTTTTAAGATTTTGACATTTTCACCTAAAGTGCACAATCAGGCTGAAAACGCATTTAAAGCAATAAAAAGTTCATTTTGGCTCTCACACCTAAACTAAACGTTGTAGACTCAAAATTTTTGCTGTATTTAGTGTATTTTAGCATCCTGAAGATGATTCCAGCATTAATTTCATTGTGCTTATGCTCATTTTGAAGATTTTGACATTTTCACCTTAAGTGTACAATCAGGGGCTGAAAACGCGTTTAAAGCAATAAAAAGTTCATTTTGGCTCTCACACCTAAACTAAACGTTGTAGACTCAAAATTTTTGCTGTATTTAGTGTATTCTAGCATCCTGAAGATGATTCCAGCATTAATTTCATTGTGCTTATGCTCATTTTTAAGATTTTGACATTTTCACCTAAAGTGCACAATCAGGCTGAAAACGCATTTAAAGCAATAAAAAGTTCATTTTGGCTCTCACACCTAAACTAAACGTTGTAGACTCAAAATTTTTGCTCTATTTAGTGTATTTTAGCATCCTAAAGATGATTCCAGCATTAATTTCATTGTGCTTATGCTCATTTTTAAGATTTTGACATTTTCACCTTAAGTGTACAATCAGGGGCTGAAAACGCGTTTAAAGCAATAAAAAGTTCATTTTGGCTCTCACACCTAAACTAAACGTTGTAGACTCAAAATTTTTGCTGTATTTAGTGTATTCTAGCATCCTGAAGATGATTCCAGCATTAATTTCATTGTGCTTATGCTCATTTTTAAGATTTTGACATTTTCACCTAAAGTGCACAATCAGGCTAAAAACGCATTTAAAGCAATAAAAAGTTCATTTTGGCTCTCACACCTAAACTAAACGTTGTAGACTCAAAATTTTTGCTGTATTTAGTGTATTTTAGCATCCTGAAGATGATTCCAGCATTAATTTCATTGTGCTTATTGCTCATTTTTAAGATTTTGACATTTTCACCTTAAGTGTACAATCAGGGGCTGAAAACGCGTTTAAAGCAATAAAAAGTTCATTTTGGCTCTCACACCTAAACTAAACGTTGTAGACTCAAAATTTTTGCTGTATTTAGTGTATTTTAGCATCCTGATGATGATTCCAGCATTAATTTCATCGTGCTTATGCTCATTTTGAAGATTTTGACATTTTCACCTTAAGTGTACAATCAGGGGCTGAAAACGCGTTTAAAGCAATAAAAAGTTCATTTTGGCTCTCACACCTAAACTAAACGTTGTAAACTCAAAAATTTTGCTGTATTTAGTGTATTCTAGCATCCTGAAGATGATTCCAGCATTAATTTCATTGTGCTTATGCTCATTTTTAAGATTTTGACATTTTCACCTAAAGTGCACAATCAGGCTGAAAAGGCATTTAAAGCAATAAAAAGTTCATTTTGGCTCTCACACCTAAACTAAACGTTGTAGACTCAAAATTTTTGCTGTATTTAGCGTTTTTTAGCATCCTGAAGATGATTCCAGCATTAATTTCATTGTGCTTATGCTCATTTTTAAGATTTTGACATTTTCACCTTAAGTGTACAATCAGGGGCTGAAAACGCGTTTAAAGCAATAAAAAGTTCATTTTGGCTCTCACACCTAAACTAAACGTTGTAGACTCAAAATTTTTGCTGTATTTAGTGTATTTTAGCATCCTGAAGATGATTCCAGCATTAATTTCATTGTGCTTATGCTCATTTTGAAGATTTTGACATTTTCACCTTAAGTGTACAATCAGGGGCTGAAAATGCGTTTAAAGCAATAAAAACTTCATTTTGGCTCTCACACCTAAACTAAACGTTGTAGACTCAATTTTTTTGCTGTATTTAGTGTATTTTAGCATCCTGAAGATGATTCCAGCATTAATTTCATTGTGCTTATGCTCATTTTGAAGATTTTGACATTTTCACCTAAAGTGCACAATCAGGCTGAAAACGCGTTTAAAGCAATAAAAAGTTCATTTTGGCTCACACACCTAAACTAAACGTTGTAGACTCAAAATTTTTGCTCTATTTAGTGTATTTTAGCATCCTGAAGATGATTGCAGCATTAATTTCATTGTGCTTATGCTCATTTTGAAGATTTTGACATTTTCACCTTAAGTGTACAATCAGGGGCTGAAAACGCGTTTAAAGCAATAAAAAGTTCATTTTGGCTCTCACACCTAAACTAAACGTTGTAGACTCAAAATTTTTGCTGTATTTAGTGTATTTTAGCATCCTGAAGATGATTCCAGCATTAATTTCATTGTGCTGATTCTCATTTTGAAGATTTTGACATTTTCACCTTAAGTGTACAATCAGGGGCTGAAAACGCGTTTAAAGCAATAAAAAGTTCATTTTGGCTCTCACACCTAAACTAAACGTTGTAAACTCAAAATTTTTGCTGTATTTAGTGTATTCTAGCATCCTGAAGATGATTCCAGCATTAATTTCATTGTGCTTATGCTCATTTTTAAGATTTTGACATTTTCATCTAAAGTGCACAATCAGGCTGAAAACGCATTTAAAGCAATAAAAAGTTCATTTTGGCTCTCACACCTAAACTAAACGTTGTAGACTCAAAATTTTTGCTGTATTTAGTGTATTCTAGCATCCTGAAGATGATTCCAGCATTAATTTCATTGTGCTTATGCTCATTTTTAAGATTTTGACATTTTCACCTAAAGTGCACAATCAGGCTGAAAACGCATTTAAAGCAATAAAAAGTTCATTTTGGCTCTCACACCTAAACTAAACGTTGTAGACTCAAAATTTTTGCTGTATTTAGTGTATTTTAGCATCCTGAAGATGATTCCAGCATTAATTTCATCGTGCTTATGCTCATTTTGAAGATTTTGACATTTTCACCTTCAGTGTACAATCAGGGGCTGAAAACGCGTTTAAAGCAATAAAAAGTTCATTTTGGCTCTCACACCTAAACTAAACGTTGTAAACTCAAAATTTTTGCTGTATTTAGTGTATTCTAGCATCCTGAAGATGATTCCAGCATTAATTTCATTGTGCTTATGCTCATTTTTAAGATTTTGACATTTTCACCTAAAGTGCACAATCAGGCTGAAAAGGCATTTAAAGCAATAAAAAGTTCATTTTGGCTCTCACACCTAAACTAAACGTTGTAGACTCAAAATTTTTGCTGTATTTAGCGTTTTTTAGCATCCTGAAGATGATTCCAGCATTAATTTCATTGTGCTTATGCTCATTTTTAAGATTTTGACATTTTCACCTTAAGTGTACAATCAGGGGCTGAAAACGCGTTTAAAGCAATAAAAAGTTCATTTTGGCTCTCACACCTAAACTAAACGTTGTAGACTCAAAATTTTTGCTGTATTTAGTGTATTTTAGCATCCTGAAGATGATTCCAGCATTAATTTCATTGTGCTTATGCTCATTTTGAAGATTTTGACATTTTCACCTTAAGTGTACAATCAGGGGCTGAAAACGCGTTTAAAGCAATAAAAAATTCATTTTGGCTCTCACACCTAAACTAAACGTTGTAGACTCAAAATTTTTGCTGTATTTAGTGTATTTTAGCATCCTGAAGATGATTCCAGCATTAATTTCATTGTGCTTATGCTCATTTTGAAGATTTTGACATTTTCACCTAAAGTGTACAATCAGGGGCTGAAAACGCGTTTAAAGCAATAAAAAGTTCATTTTGGCTCTCACACCTAAACTAAACGTTGTAGACTCAAAATTTTTGCTGTATTTAGTGTATTTTAGCATCCTGAAGATGATTCCAGCATTAATTTCATTGTGCTTATGCTCATTTTGAAGATTTTGACATTTTCACCTTAAGTGTACAATCAGGGGCTGAAAACGCGTTTAAAGCAATAAAAAGTTCAATTTGGCTCTCACACCTAAACTAAACGTTGTAGACTCAAAATTTTTGCTGTATTTAGTGTATTCTAGCATCCTGAAGATGATTCCAGCATTAATTTCATTGTGCTTATGCTCATTTTTAAGATTTTGACATTTTCACCTTAAGTGCACAATCAGGCTGAAAACGCATTTAAAGCAATAAAAAGTTCATTTTGGCTCTCACACCTAAACTAAACGTTGTAGACTCAAAATTTTTGCTGTATTTAGTGTATTTTAGCATCCTGAAGATGATTCCAGCATTAATTTCATTGTGCTTATGCTCATTTTTAAGATTTTGACATTTTCACCTTAAGTGTACAATCAGGGGCTGAAAACGCGTTTAAAGCAATAAAAAGTTCATTTTGGCTCTCACACCTAAACTAAACGTTTTAGACTCAAAATTTTTGCTGTATTTAGTGTATTTTAGCATCCTGAAGATGATTCCAGCATTAATTTCATTGTGCTTATGCTCATTTTGAAGATTTTGACATTTTCACCTTAAGTGTACAATCAGGGGCTGAAAATGCGTTTAAAGCAATAAAAAGTTCATTTTGGCTCTCACACCTAAACTAAACGTTGTAGACTCAATTTTTTTGCTGTATTTAGTGTATTTTAGCATCCTGAAGATGATTCCAGCATTAATTTCATTGTGCTTATGCTCATTTTGAAGATTTTGACATTTTCACCTAAAGTGCACAATCAGGCTGAAAACGCGTTTAAAGCAATAAAAAGTTCATTTTGGCTCACACACCTAAACTAAACGTTGTAGACTCAAAATTTTTGCTCTATTTAGTGTATTTTAGCATCCTGAAGATGATTGCAGCATTAATTTCATTGTGCTTATGCTCATTTTGAAGATTTTGACATTTTCACCTTAAGTGTACAATCAGGGGCTGAAAACGCGTTTAAAGCAATAAAAAGTTCATTTTGGCTCTCACACCTAAACTAAACGTTGTAGACTCAAAATTTTTGCTGTATTTAGTGTATTTTAGCATCCTGAAGATGATTCCAGCATTAATTTCATTGTGCTGATTCTCATTTTGAAGATTTTGACATTTTCACCTTAAGTGTACAATCAGGGGCTGAAAACGCGTTTAAAGCAATAAAAAGTTCATTTTGGCTCTCACACCTAAACTAAACGTTGTAAACTCAAAATTTTTGCTGTATTTAGTGTATTCTAGCATCCTGAAGATGATTCCAGCATTAATTTCATTGTGCTTATGCTCATTTTTAAGATTTTGACATTTTCATCTAAAGTGCACAATCAGGCTGAAAACGCATTTAAAGCAATAAAAAGTTCATTTTGGCTCTCACACCTAAACTAAACGTTGTAGACTCAAAATTTTTGCTGTATTTAGTGTATTCTAGCATCCTGAAGATGATTCCAGCATTAATTTCATTGTGCTTATGCTCATTTTTAAGATTTTGACATTTTCACCTAAAGTGCACAATCAGGCTGAAAACGCATTTAAAGCAATAAAAAGTTCATTTTGGCTCTCACACCTTAACTAAACGTTGTAGACTCAAAATTTTTGCTGTATTTAGTGTATTTTAGCATCCTGAAGATGATTCCAGCATTAATTTCATTGTGCTTATGCTCATTTTTAAGATTTTGACATTTTCACCTTCAGTGTACAATCAGGGGCTGAAAACGCGTTTAAAGCAATAAAAAGTTCATTTTGGCTCTCACACCTAAACTAAACGTTGTAGACTCAAAATTTTTGCTGTATTTAGTGTATTCTAGCATCCTGAAGATGATTCCAGCATTAATTTCATTGTGCTTATGCTCATTTTTAAGATTTTGACATTTTCACCTAAAGTGCACAATCAGGCTGAAAACGCATTTAAAGCAATAAAAAGTTCATTTTGGCTCTCACACCTTAACTAAACGTTGTAGACTCAAAATTTTTGCTGTATTTAGTGTATTTTAGCATCCTGAAGATGATTCCAGCATTAATTTCATTGTGCTTATGCTCATTTTTAAGATTTTGACATTTTCACCTTCAGTGTACAATCAGGGGCTGAAAACGCGTTTAAAGCAATAAAAAGTTCATTTTGGCTCTCACACCTAAACTAAACGTTGTAGACTCAAAATTTTTGCTGTATTTAGTGTATTCTAGCATCCTGAAGATGATTCCAGCATTAATTTCATTGTGCTTATGCTCATTTTTAAGATTTTGACATTTTCACCTAAAGTGCACAATCAGGCTGAAAACGCATTTAAAGCAATAAAAAGTTCATTTTGGCTCTCACACCTAAACTAAACGTTGTAGACTCAAAATTTTTGCTGTATTTAGTGTATTTTAGCATCCTGAAGATGATTCCAGCATTAATTTCATCGTGCTTATGCTCATTTTGAAGATTTTGACATTTTCACCTTAAGTGTACAATCAGGGGCTGAAAACGCGTTTAAAGCAATAAAAAGTTCATTTTGGCTCTCACACCTAAACTAAACGTTGTAAACTCAAAATTTTTGCTGTATTTAGTGTATTCTAGCATCCTGAAGATGATTCCAGCATTAATTTCATTGTGCTTATGCTCATTTTTAAGATTTTGACATTTTCACCTAAAGTGCACAATCAGGCTGAAAAGGCATTTAAAGCAATAAAAAGTTCATTTTGGCTCTCACACCTAAACTAAACGTTGTAGACTCAAAATTTTTGCTGTATTTAGCGTTTTTTAGCATCCTGAAGATGATTCCAGCATTAATTTCATTGTGCTTATGCTCATTTTTAAGATTTTGACATTTTCACCTTAAGTGTACAATCAGGGGCTGAAAACGCGTTTAAAGCAATAAAAAGTTCATTTTGGCTCTCACACCTAAACTAAACGTTGTAGACTCAAAATTTTTGCTGTATTTAGTGTATTTTAGCATCCTGAAGATGATTCCAGCATTAATTTCATTGTGCTTATGCTCATTTTGAAGATTTTGACATTTTCACCTTAAGTGTACAATCAGGGGCTGAAAACGCGTTTAAAGCAATAAAAAATTCATTTTGGCTCTCACACCTAAACTAAACGTTGTAGACTCAAAATTTTTGCTGTATTTAGTGTATTTTAGCATCCTGAAGATGATTCCAGCATTAATTTCATTGTGCTTATGCTCATTTTGAAGATTTTGACATTTTCACCTAAAGTGTACAATCAGGGGCTGAAAACGCGTTTAAAGCAATAAAAAGTTCATTTTGGCTCTCACACCTAAACTAAACGTTGTAGACTCAAAATTTTTGCTGTATTTAGTGTATTTTAGCATCCTGAAGATGATTCCAGCATTAATTTCATTGTGCTTATGCTCATTTTGAAGATTTTGACATTTTCACCTTAAGTGTACAATCAGGGGCTGAAAACGCGTTTAAAGCAATAAAAAGTTCAATTTGGCTCTCACACCTAAACTAAACGTTGTAGACTCAAAATTTTTGCTGTATTTAGTGTATTCTAGCATCCTGAAGATGATTCCAGCATTAATTTCATTGTGCTTATGCTCATTTTTAAGATTTTGACATTTTCACCTTAAGTGCACAATCAGGCTGAAAACGCATTTAAAGCAATAAAAAGTTCATTTTGGCTCTCACACCTAAACTAAACGTTGTAGACTCAAAATTTTTGCTGTATTTAGTGTATTTTAGCATCCTGAAGATGATTCCAGCATTAATTTCATTGTGCTTATGCTCATTTTGAAGATTTTGACATTTTCACCTTAAGTGTACAATCAGGGGCTGAAAACGCGTTTAAAGCAATAAAAAGTTCATTTTGGCTCTCACACCTAAACTAAACGTTGTAGACTCAAAATTTTTGCTGTATTTAGTGTATTTTAGCATCCTGAAGATGATTCCAGCATTAATTTCATTGTGCTTATGCTCATTTTGAAGATTTTGACATTTTCACCTTAAGTGTACAATCAGGGGCTGAAAACGCGTTTAAAGCAATAAAAAGTTCATTTTGGCTCTCACACCTAAACTAAACGTTGTAGACTCAAAATTTTTGCTGTATTTAGTGTATTCTAGCATCCTGAAGATGATTCCAGCATTAATTTCATTGTGCTTATGCTCATTTTTAAGATTTTGACATTTTCACCTAAAGTGCACAATCAGGCTGAAAACGCATTTAAAGCAATAAAAAGTTCATTTTGGCTCTCACACCTAAACTAAACGTTGTAGACTCAAAATTTTTGCTCTATTTAGTGTATTTTAGCATCCTGAAGATGATTCCAGCATTAATTTCATTGTGCTTATGCTCATTTTTAAGATTTTGACATTTTCACCTTAAGTGTACAATCAGGGGCTGAAAACGCGTTTAAAGCAATAAAAAGTTCATTTTGGCTCTCACACCTAAACTAAACGTTGTAGACTCAAAATTTTTGCTGTATTTAGTGTATTCTAGCATCCTGAAGATGATTCCAGCATTAATTTCATTGTGCTTATGCTCATTTTTAAGATTTTGACATTTTCACCTAAAGTGCACAATCAGGCTAAAAACGCATTTAAAGCAATAAAAAGTTCATTTTGGCTCTCACACCTAAACTAAACGTTGTAGACTCAAAATTTTTGCTGTATTTAGTGTATTTTAGCATCCTGAAGATGATTCCCGCATTAATTTCATTGTGCTTATTGCTCATTTTTAAGATTTTGACATTTTCACCTTAAGTGTACAATCAGGGGCTGAAAACGCGTTTAAAGCAATAAAAAGTTCATTTTGGCTCTCACACCTAAACTAAACGTTGTAGACTCAAAATTTTTGCTGTATTTAGTGTATTTTAGCATCCTGAAGATGATTCCAGCATTAATTTCATTGTGCTTATTGCTCATTTTTAAGATTTTGACATTTTCACCTTAAGTGTACAATCAGGGGCTGAAAACGCGTTTAAAGCAATAAAAAGTTCATTTTGGCTCTCACACCTAAACTAAACGTTGTAGACTCAAAATTTTTGCTGTATTTAGTGTATTCTAGCATCCTGAAGATGATTCCAGCATTAATTTCATTGTGCTTATGCTCATTTTTAAGATTTTGACATTTTCACCTAAAGTGCACAATCAGGCTAAAAACGCATTTAAAGCAATAAAAAGTTCATTTTGGCTCTCACACCTAAACTAAACGTTGTAGACTCAAAATTTTTGCTGTATTTAGTGTATTTTAGCATCCTGAAGATGATTCCAGCATTAATTTCATTGTGCTTATTGCTCATTTTTAAGATTTTGACATTTTCACCTTAAGTGTACAATCAGGGGCTGAAAACGCGTTTAAAGCAATAAAAAGTTCATTTTGGCTCTCACACCTAAACTAAACGTTGTAGACTCAAAATTTTTGCTGTATTTAGTGTATTTTAGCATCCTGATGATGATTCCAGCATTAATTTCATCGTGCTTATGCTCATTTTGAAGATTTTGACATTTTCACCTTAAGTGTACAATCAGGGGCTGAAAACGCGTTTAAAGCAATAAAAAGTTCATTTTGGCTCTCACACCTAAACTAAACGTTGTAAACTCAAAATTTTTGCTGTATTTAGTGTATTCTAGCATCCTGAAGATGATTCCAGCATTAATTTCATTGTGCTTATAATCATTTTTAAGATTTTGACATTTTCACCTAAAGTGCACAATCAGGCTGAAAAGGCATTTAAAGCAATAAAAAGTTCATTTTGGCTCTCACACCTAAACTAAACGTTGTAGACTCAAAATTTTTGCTGTATTTAGCGTTTTTTAGCATCCTGAAGATGATTCCAGCATTAATTTCATTGTGCTTATGCTCATTTTTAAGATTTTGACATTTTCACCTTAAGTGTACAATCAGGGGCTGAAAACGCGTTTAAAGCAATAAAAAGTTCATTTTGGCTCTCACACCTAAACTAAACGTTGTAGACTCAAAATTTTTGCTGTATTTAGTGTATTTTAGCATCCTGAAGATGATTCCAGCATTAATTTCATTGTGCTTATGCTCATTTTGAAGATTTTGACATTTTCACCTTAAGTGTACAATCAGGGGCTGAAAACGCGTTTAAGGCAATAAAAAGTTCATTTTGGCTCTCACACCTAAACTAAACGTTGTAGACTCAAATTTTTTGCTGTATTTAGTGTATTTTAGCATCCTGAAGATGATTCCAGCATTAATTTCATTGTGCTTATGCTCATTTTTAAGATTTTGACATTTTCACCTAAAGTGCACAAACAGGCTGAAAACGCATTTAAAGCAATAAAAAGTTCATTTTGGCTCTCACACCTAAACTAAACGTTGTAGACTCAAAATTTTTGCTCTATTTAGTGTATTTTAGCATCCTGAAGATGATTCCAGCATTAATTTCATTGTGCTTATGCTCATTTTGAAGATTTTGACATTTTCACCTTAAGTGTACAATCAGGGGCTGAAAACGCGTTTAAAGCAATAAAAAGTTCATTTTGGCTCTCACACCTAAACTAAACGTTGTAGACTCAAAATTTTTGCTGTATTTAGTGTATTTTAGCATCCTGAAGATGATTCCAGCATTAATTTCATTGTGCTTATGCTCATTTTGAATATTTTGACATTTTCACCTTAAGTGTACAATCAGGGGCTGAAAACGCGTTTAAAGCAATAAAAAGTTCAATTTGGCTCTCACACCTAAACTAAACGTTGTAGACTCAAAATTTTTGCTGTATTTAGTGTATTCTAGCATCCTGAAGATGATTCCAGCATTAATTTCATTGTGCTTATGCTCATTTTTAAGATTTTGACATTTTCACCTTAAGTGCACAATCAGGCTGAAAACGCATTTAAAGCAATAAAAAGTTCATTTTGGCTCTCACACCTAAACTAAACGTTTTAGACTCAAAATTTTTGCTGTATTTAGTGTATTTTAGCATCCTAAAGATGGTTCCAGCATTAATTTCATTGTGCTTATGCTCATTTTGAAGATTTTGACATTTTCACCTTAAGTGTACAATCAGGGGCTGAAAACGCGTTTAAAGCAATAAAAAGTTCATTTTGGCTCTCACACCTAAACTAAACGTTGTAGACTCAAATTTTTTGCTGTATTTAGTGTATTCTAGCATCCTGAAGATGATTCCAGCATTAATTTCATTGTGCTTATGCTCATTTTTAAGATTTTGACATTTTCACCTAAAGTGCACAATCAGGCTATAAACGCATTTAAAGCAATAAAAAGTTCATTTTGGCTCTCACACCTAAACTAAACGTTGTAGACTCAAAATTTTTGCTCTATTTAGTGTATTTTAGCATCCTGAAGATGATTCCAGCAATAATTTCATTGTGCTTATGCTCATTTTGAAGATTTTGACATTTTCACCTTAAGCGTACAATCAGGGGCTGAAAACGCGTTTAAAGCAATAAAAAGTTCATTTTGGCTCTCACACCTAAACTAAACGTTGTAGACTCAAAATTTTTGCTGTATTTAGTGTATTCTAGCATCCTGAAGATGATTCCAGCATTAATTTCATTGTGCTTATGCTCATTTTTAAGATTTTGACATTTTCACCTTAAGTGCACAATCAGGCTGAAAACGCATTTAAAGCAATAAAAAGTTCATTTTGGCTCTCACACCTAAACTAAACGTTGTAGACTCAAAATTTTTGCTGTATTTAGTGTATTCTAGCATCCTGAAGATGATTCCAGCATTAATTTCATTGTGCTTATGCTCATTTTGAAGATTTTGACATTTTCACCTTAAGTGTACAATCAGGGGCTGAAAACGCGTTTAAAGCAATAAAAAGTTCATTTTGGCTCTCACACCTAAAATAAACGTTGTAGACTCAAAATTTTTGCTGTATTTAGTGTATTCCAGCATCCTGAAGATGATTCTAGCATTAATTTCATTGTGCTTATGCTCATTTTGAAGATTTTGACATTTTCACCTTAAGTGTACAATCAGGGGCTGAAAACGCGTTTAAAGCAATAAAAAGTTCATTTTGGCTCTCACACCTAAACTAAACGTTGTAAACTCAAAATTTTTGCTGTATTTAGTGTATTCTAGCATCCTGAAGATGATTCCAGCATTAATTTCATTGTGCTTATAATCATTTTTAAGATTTTGACATTTTCACCTAAAGTGCACAATCAGGCTGAAAAGGCATTTAAAGCAATAAAAAGTTCATTTTGGCTCTCACACCTAAACTAAACGTTGTAGACTCAAAATTTTTGCTGTATTTAGCGTTTTTTAGCATCCTGAAGATGATTCCAGCATTAATTTCATTGTGCTTATGCTCATTTTTAAGATTTTGACATTTTCACCTTAAGTGTACAATCAGGGGCTGAAAACGCGTTTAAAGCAATAAAAAGTTCATTTTGGCTCTCACACCTAAACTAAACGTTGTAGACTCAAAATTTTTGCTGTATTTAGTGTATTTTAGCATCCTGAAGATGATTCCAGCATTAATTTCATTGTGCTTATGCTCATTTTGAAGATTTTGACATTTTCACCTTAAGTGTACAATCAGGGGCTGAAAACGCGTTTAAAGCAATAAAAAGTTCATTTTGGCTCTCACACCTAAACTAAACGTTGTAGACTCAAAATTTTTGCTCTATTTAGTGTATTTTAGCATCCTGAAGATGATTCCAGCATTAATTTCATTGTGCTTATGCTCATTTTGAAGATTTTGACATTTTCACCTTAAGTGTACAATCAGGGGCTGAAAACGCGTTTAAAGCAATAAAAAGTTCATTTTGGCTCTCACACCTAAACTAAACGTTGTAGACTCAAAATTTTTGCTGTATTTAGTGTATTTTAGCATCCTGAAGATGATTCCAGCATTAATTTCATTGTGCTTATGCTCATTTTGAATATTTTGACATTTTCACCTTAAGTGTACAATCAGGGGCTGAAAACGCGTTTAAAGCAATAAAAAGTTCAATTTGGCTCTCACACCTAAACTAAACGTTGTAGACTCAAAATTTTTGCTGTATTTAGTGTATTCTAGCATCCTGAAGATGATTCCAGCATTAATTTCATTGTGCTTATGCTCATTTTTAAGATTTTGACATTTTCACCTTAAGTGCACAATCAGGCTGAAAACGCATTTAAAGCAATAAAAAGTTCATTTTGGCTCTCACACCTAAACTAAACGTTGTAGACTCAAAATTTTTGCTGTATTTAGTGTATTTTAGCATCCTAAAGATGGTTCCAGCATTAATTTCATTGTGCTTATGCTCATTTTGAAGATTTTGACATTTTCACCTTAAGTGTACAATCAGGGGCTGAAAACGCGTTTAAAGCAATAAAAAGTTCATTTTGGCTCTCACACCTAAACTAAACGTTGTAGACTCAAATTTTTTGCTGTATTTAGTGTATTCTAGCATCCTGAAGATGATTCCAGCATTAATTTCATTGTGCTTATGCTCATTTTTAAGATTTTGACATTTTCACCTAAAGTGCACAATCAGGCTATAAACGCATTTAAAGCAATAAAAAGTTCATTTTGGCTCTCACACCTAAACTAAACGTTGTAGACTCAAAATTTTTGCTCTATTTAGTGTATTTTAGCATCCTGAAGATGATTCCAGCAATAATTTCATTGTGCTTATGCTCATTTTGAAGATTTTGACATTTTCACCTTAAGCGTACAATCAGGGGCTGAAAACGCGTTTAAAGCAATAAAAAGTTCATTTTGGCTCTCACACCTAAACTAAACGTTGTAGACTCAAAATTTTTGCTGTATTTAGTGTATTCTAGCATCCTGAAGATGATTCCAGCATTAATTTCATTGTGCTTATGCTCATTTTTAAGATTTTGACATTTTCACCTTAAGTGCACAATCAGGCTGAAAACGCATTTAAAGCAATAAAAAGTTCATTTTGGCTCTCACACCTAAACTAAACGTTGTAGACTCAAAATTTTTGCTGTATTTAGTGTATTCTAGCATCCTGAAGATGATTCCAGCATTAATTTCATTGTGCTTATGCTCATTTTGAAGATTTTGACATTTTCACCTTAAGTGTACAATCAGGGGCTGAAAACGCGTTTAAAGCAATAAAAAGTTCATTTTGGCTCTCACACCTAAAATAAACGTTGTAGACTCAAAATTTTTGCTGTATTTAGTGTATTCCAGCATCCTGAAGATGATTCTAGCATTAATTTCATTGTGCTTATGCTCATTTTTAAGATTATGACATTTTCACCTAAAGTGCACAATCAGGCTGAAAACGCATTTAAAGCAATAAAAAGTTCATTTTGGCTCTCACACCTAAACTAAACGTTGTAGACTCAAAATTTTTGCTATATTTAGTGTATTTTAGCATCCTGAAGATGATTCCAGCATTAATTTCATTGTGCTTATGCTCATTTTGAAGATTTTGACATTTTCACCTTAAGTGTACAATCAGGGGCTGAAAACGCGTTTAAAGCAATAAAAAGTTCATTTTGGCTCTCACACCTAAACTAAACGTTATAGACTCAAAATTTTTGCTGTATTTAGTGTATTTTAGCATCCTGAAGATGATTCCAGCATTAATTTCATTGTGCTTATGCTCATTTTGAAGATTTTGACATTTTCACCTTAAGTGTACAATCAGGGGCTGAAAACGCGTTTAAAGCAATAAAAAGTTCAATTTGTCTCTCACACCTAAACTAAACGTTGTAGACTCAAAATTTTTGCTGTATTTAGTGTATTCTAGCATCCTGAAGATGATTCCAGCATTAATTTCATTGTGCTTATGCTCATTTTGAAGATTTTGACATTTTCACCTTAAGTGTACAATCAGGGGCTGAAAACGCATTTAAAGCAATAAAAAGTTCAATTTGTCTCTCACACCTAAACTAAACGTTGTAGACTCAAAATTTTTGCTGTATTTAGTGTATTCTAGCATCCTGAAGATGATTCCAGCATTAATTTCATTGTGCTTATGCTCATTTTTAAGATTTTGACATTTTCACCTTAAGTGCACAATCAGGGGCTGGAAACGCGTTTAAAGCAATAAAAAGTTCATTTTGGCTCTCACACCTAAACTAAACGTTGTAGACTCAAAATTTTTGCTGTATTTAGTGTATTTTAGCATCCTGAAGATGATTCCAGCATTAATTTCATTGTGCTTATGCTCATTTTGAAGATTTTGACATTTTCACCTTAAGTGTACAATCAGGGGCTGAAAACGCGTTTAAAGCAATAAAAAGTTCATTTTGGCTCTCACACCTAAACTAAACGTTGTAGACTCAAAATTTTTGCTGTATTTAGTGTATTCTAGCATCCTGAAGATGATTCCAGCATTAATTTCATTGTGCTTATGCTCATTTTTAAGATTTTGACATTTTCACCTAAAGTGCACAATCAGGCTGAAAACGCATTTAAAGCAATAAAAAGTTCATTTTGGCTCTCACACCTAAACTAAACGTTGTAGACTCAAAATTTTTGCTCTATTTAGTGTATTTTAGCATCCTGAAGATGATTCCAGCATTAATTTCATTGTGCTTATGCTCATTTTTAAGATTTTGACATTTTCACCTTAAGTGTACAATCAGGGGCTGAAAACGCGTTTAAAGCAATAAAAAGTTCATTTTGGCTCTCACACCTAAACTAAACGTTGTAGACTCAAAATTTTTGCTGTATTTAGTGTATTCTAGCATCCTGAAGATGATTCCAGCATTAATTTCATTGTGCTTATGCTCATTTTTAAGATTTTGACATTTTCACCTAAAGTGCACAATCAGGCTAAAAACGCATTTAAAGCAATAAAAAGTTCATTTTGGCTCTCACACCTAAACTAAACGTTGTAGACTCAAAATTTTTGCTCTATTTAGTGTATTTTAGCATCCTGAAGATGATTCCAGCATTAATTTCATTGTGCTTATTGCTCATTTTTAAGATTTTGACATTTTCACCTTAAGTGTACAATCAGGGGCTGAAAACGCGTTTAAAGCAATAAAAAGTTCATTTTGGCTCTCACACCTAAACTAAACGTTGTAGACTCAAAATTTTTGCTGTATTTAGTGTATTTTAGCATCCTGATGATGATTCCAGCATTAATTTCATCGTGCTTATGCTCATTTTGAAGATTTTGACATTTTCACCTTAAGTGTACAATCAGGGGCTAAAAACGCGTTTAAAGCAATAAAAAGTTCATTTTGGCTCTCACACCTAAACTAAACGTTGTAGACTCAAAATTTTTGCTGTATTTAGTGTATTCTAGCATCCTGAAGATGATTCCAGCATTAATTTCATTGTGCTTATGCTCATTTTTAAGATTTTGACATTTTCACCTAAAGTGCACAATCAGGCTAAAAACGCATTTAAAGCAATAAAAAGTTCATTTTGGCTCTCACACCTAAACTAAACGTTGTAGACTCAAAATTTTTGCTGTATTTAGTGTATTTTAGCATCCTGAAGATGATTCCAGCATTAATTTCATTGTGCTTATTGCTCATTTTTAAGATTTTGACATTTTCACCTTAAGTGTACAATCAGGGGCTGAAAACGCGTTTAAAGCAATAAAAAGTTCATTTTGGCTCTCACACCTAAACTAAACGTTGTAGACTCAAATTTTTTGCTGTATTTAGTGTATTTTAGCATCCTGATGATGATTCCAGCATTAATTTCATCGTGCTTATGCTCATTTTGAAGATTTTGACATTTTCACCTTAAGTGTACAATCAGGGGCTGAAAACGCGTTTAAAGCAATAAAAAGTTCATTTTGGCTCTCACACCTAAACTATACGTTGTAAACTCAAAATTTTTGCTGTATTTAGTGTATTCTAGCATCCTGAAGATGATTCCAGCATTAATTTCATTGTGCTTATGCTCATTTTGAAGATTTTGACATTTTCACCTAAAGTGCACAATCAGGCTGAAAAGGCATTTAAAGCAATAAAAAGTTCATTTTGGCTCTCACACCTAAACTAAACGTTGTAGACTCAAAATTTTTGCTGTATTTAGCGTTTTTTAGCATCCTGAAGATGATTCCAGCATTAATTTCATTGTGCTTATGCTCATTTTTAAGATTTTGACATTTTCACCTTAAGTGTACAATCAGGGGCTGAAAACGCGTTTAAAGCAATAAAAAGTTCATTTTGGCTCTCACACCTAAACTAAACGTTGTAGACTCAAAATTATTGCTGTATTTAGTGTATTTTAGCATCCTGAAGATGATTCCAGCATTAATTTCATTGTGCTTATGCTCATTTTGAAGATTTTGACATTTTCACCTTAAGTGTACAATCAGGGGCTGAAAACGCGTTTAAAGCAATAAAAAGTTCATTTTGGCTCTCACACCTAAACTAAACGTTGTAGACTCAAATTTTTTGCTGTATTTAGTGTATTTTAGCATCCTGAAGATGATTCCAGCATTAATTTTATTGTGCTTATGCTCATTTTGAAGATTTTGACATTTTCACCTAAAGTGCACAATCAGGCTGAAAACGCATTTAAAGCAATAAAAAGTTCATTTTGGCTCTCACACCTAAACTAAACGTTGTAGACTCAAAATTTTTGCTCTATTTAGTGTATTTTAGCATCCTGAAGATGATTCCAGCATTAATTTCATTGTGCTTATGCTCATTTTGAAGATTTTGACATTTTCACCTTAAGTGTACAATCAGGGGCTGAAAACGCGTTTAAAGCAATAAAAAGTTCATTTTGGCTCTCACACCTAAACTAAACGTTGTAGACTCAAAATTTTTGCTGTATTTAGTGTATTTTAGCATCCTGAAGATGATTCCAGCATTAATTTCATTGTGCTTATGCTCATTTTGAAGATTTTGACATTTTCACCTTAAGTGTACAATCAGGGGCTGAAAACGCGTTTGAAGCAATAAAAAGTTCAATTTGGCTCTCACACCTAAACTAAACGTTGTAGACTCAAAATTTTTGCTGTATTTAGTGTATTCTAGCATCCTGAAGATGATTCCAGCATTAATTTCATTGTGCTTATGCTCATTTTTAAGATTTTGACATTTTCACCTTAAGTGCACAATCAGGCTGAAAACGCATTTAAAGCAATAAAAAGTTCATTTTGGCTCTCACACCTAAACTAAACGTTGTAGACTCAAAATTTTTGCTGTATTTAGTGTATTCTAGCATCCTGAAGATGATTCCAGCATTAATTTCATTGTGCTTATGCTCATTTTTAAGATTTTGACATTTTCACCTAAAGTGCACAATCAGGCTATAAACGCATTTAAAGCAATAAAAAGTTCATTTTGGCTCTCACACCTAAACTAAACGTTGTAGACTCAAAATTTTTGCTCTATTTAGTGTATTTTAGCATCCTGAAGATGATTTCAGCAATAATTTCATTGTGCTTATGCTCATTTTGAAGATTTTGACATTTTCACCTTAAGTGTACAATCAGGGGCTGAAAACGCGTTTAAAGCAATAAAAAGTTCATTTTGGCTCTCACACCTAAACTAAACGTTGTAGACTCAAATTTTTTGCTGTATTTAGTGTATTTTAGCATCCTGAAGATGATTCCAGCATTAATTTCATTGTGCTTATGCTCATTTTGAAGATTTTGACATTTTCACCTAAAGTGCACAATCAGGCTGAAAACGCATTTAAAGCAATAAAAAGTTCATTTTGGCTCTCACACCTAAACTAAACGTTGTAGACTCAAAATTTTTGCTGTATTTAGTGTATTTTAGCATCCTGAAGATGATTCCAGCATTAATTTCATTGTGCTTATGCTCATTTTGAAGATTTTGACATTTTCACCTTAAGTGTACAATCAGGGGCTGAAAACGCGTTTAAAGCAATAAAAAGTTCATTTTGGCTCTCACACCTAAACTAAACGTTGTAGACTCAAAATTTTTGCTGTATTTAGTGTATTTTAGCATCCTGAAGATGATTCCAGCATTAATTTCATTGTGCTTATGCTCATTTTGAAGATTTTGACATTTTCACCTTAAGTGTACAATCAGGGGCTGAAAACGCGTTTAAAGCAATAAAAAGTTCAATTTGGCTCTCACACCTAAACTAAACGTTGTAGACTCAAAATTTTTGCTGTATTTAGTGTATTCTAGCATCCTGAAGATGATTCCAGCATTAATTTCATTGTGCTTATGCTCATTTTGAAGATTTTGACATTTTCACCTTAAGTGCACAATCAGGCTGAAAACGCATTTAAAGCAATAAAAAGTTCATTTTGGCTCTCACACCTAAACTAAACGTTGTAGACTCAAAATTTTTGCTGTATTAAGTGTATTTTAGCATCCTAAAGATGGTTCCAGCATTAATTTCATTGTGCTTATGCTCATTTTTAAGATTTTGACATTTTCACCTAAAGTGCACAATCAGGCTGAAAACGCATTTAAAGCAATAAAAAGTTCATTTTGGCTCTCACACCTAAACTAAACGTTGTAGACTCAAAATTTTTGCTCTATTTAGTGTATTTTAGCATCCTGAAGATGATTCCAGCATTAATTTCATTGTGCTTATGCTCATTTTTAAGATTTTGACATTTTCACCTTAAGTGTACAATCAGGGGCTGAAAACGCGTTTAAAGCAATAAAAAGTTCATTTTGGCTCTCACACCTAAACTAAACGTTGTAGACTCAAAATTTTTGCTGTATTTAGTGTATTCTAGCATCCTGAAGATGATTCCAGCATTAATTTCATTGTGCTTATGCTCATTTTTAAGATTTTGACATTTTCACCTAAAGTGCACAATCAGGCTAAAAACGCATTTAAAGCAATAAAAAGTTCATTTTTGCTCTCACACCTAAACTAAACGTTGTAGACTCAAAATTTTTGCTGTATTTAGTGTATTTTAGCATCCTGAAGATGATTCCAGCATTAATTTCATTGTGCTTATTGCTCATTTTTAAGATTTTGACATTTTCACCTTAAGTGTACAATCAGGGGCTGAAAACGCGTTTAAAGCAATAAAAAGTTCATTTTGGCTCTCACACCTAAACTAAACGTTGTAGACTCAAAATTTTTGCTGTATTTAGTGTATTTTAGCATCCTGATGATGATTCCAGCATTAATTTCATCGTGCTTATGCTCATTTTGAAGATTTTGACATTTTCACCTTAAGTGTACAATCAGGGGCTGAAAACGCGTTTAAAGCAATAAAAAGTTCATTTTGGCTCTCACACCTAAACTAAACGTTGTAAACTCAAAATTTTTGCTGTATTTAGTGTATTCTAGCATCCTGAAGATGATTCCAGCATTAATTTCATTGTGCTTATGCTCATTTTTAAGATTTTGACATTTTCACCTAAAGTGCACAATCAGGCTGAAAAGGCATTTAAAGCAATAAAAAGTTCATTTTGGCTCTCACACCTAAACTAAACGTTGTAGACTCAAAATTTTTGCTGTATTTAGCGTTTTTTAGCATCCTGAAGATGATTCCAGCATTAATTTCATTGTGCTTATGCTCATTTTTAAGATTTTGACATTTTCACCTTAAGTGTACAATCAGGGGCTGAAAACGCGTTTAAAGCAATAAAAAGTTCATTTTGGCTCTCACACCTAAACTAAACGTTGTAGACTCAAAATTTTTGCTGTATTTAGTGTATTTTAGCATCCTGAAGATGATTCCAGCATTAATTTCATTGTGCTTATGCTCATTTTGAAGATTTTGACATTTTCACCTTAAGTGTACAATCAGGGGCTGAAAACGCGTTTAAAGCAATAAAAAGTTCATTTTGGCTCTCACACCTAAACTAAACGTTGTAGACTCAATTTTTTTGCTGTATTTAGTGTATTTTAGCATCCTGAAGATGATTCCAGCATTAATTTCATTGTGCTTATGCTCATTTTGAAGATTTTGACATTTTCACCTAAAGTGCACAATCAGGCTGAAAAGGCATTTAAAGCAATAAAAAGTTCATTTTGGCTCTCACACCTAAACTAAACGTTGTAGACTCAAAATTTTTGCTGTATTTAGCGTTTTTTAGCATCCTGAAGATGATTCCAGCATTAATTTCATTGTGCTTATGCTCATTTTTAAGATTTTGACATTTTCACCTTAAGTGTGCAATCAGGGGCTGAAAACGCGTTTAAAGCAATAAAAAGTTCATTTTGGCTCTCACACCTAAACTAAACGTTGTAGACTCAAAATTTTTGCTGTATTTAGTGTATTTTAGCATCCTGAAGATGATTCCAGCATTAATTTCATTGTGCTTATGCTCATTTTGAAGATTTTGACATTTTCACCTTAAGTGTACAATCAGGGGCTGAAAACGCGTTTAAAGCAATAAAAAATTCATTTTGGCTCTCACACCTAAACTAAACGTTGTAGACTCAAAATTTTTGCTGTATTTAGTGTATTTTAGCATCCTGAAGATGATTCCAGCATTAATTTCATTGTGCTTATGCTCATTTTGAAGATTTTGACATTTTCACCTAAAGTGTACAATCAGGGGCTGAAAACGCGTTTAAAGCAATAAAAAGTTCATTTTGGCTCTCACACCTAAACTAAACGTTGTAGACTCAAAATTTTTGCTGTATTTAGTGTATTTTAGCATCCTGAAGATGATTCCAGCATTAATTTCATTGTGCTTATGCTCATTTTGAAGATTTTGACATTTTCACCTTAAGTGTACAATCAGGGGCTGAAAACGCGTTTAAAGCAATAAAAAGTTCAATTTGGCTCTCACACCTAAACTAAACGTTGTAGACTCAAAATTTTTGCTGTATTTAGTGTATTCTAGCATCCTGAAGATGATTCCAGCATTAATTTCATTGTGCTTATGCTCATTTTTAAGATTTTGACATTTTCACCTTAAGTGCACAATCAGGCTGAAAACGCATTTAAAGCAATAAAAAGTTCATTTTGGCTCTCACACCTAAACTAAACGTTGTAGACTCAAAATTTTTGCTGTATTTAGTGTATTTTAGCATCCTGAAGATGATTCCAGCATTAATTTCATTGTGCTTATGCTCATTTTGAAGATTTTGACATTTTCACCTTAAGTGTACAATCAGGGGCTGAAAACGCGTTTAAAGCAATAAAAAGTTCATTTTGGCTCTCACACCTAAACTAAACGTTGTAGACTCAAAATTTTTGCTGTATTTAGTGTATTTTAGCATCCTGAAGATGATTCCAGCATTAATTTCATTGTGCTTATGCTCATTTTGAAGATTTTGACATTTTCACCTTAAGTGTACAATCAGGGGCTGAAAACGCGTTTAAAGCAATAAAAAGTTCATTTTGGCTCTCACACCTAAACTAAACGTTGTAGACTCAAAATTTTTGCTGTATTTAGTGTATTCTAGCATCCTGAAGATGATTCCAGCATTAATTTCATTGTGCTTATGCTCATTTTTAAGATTTTGACATTTTCACCTAAAGTGCACAATCAGGCTGAAAACGCATTTAAAGCAATAAAAAGTTCATTTTGGCTCTCACACCTAAACTAAACGTTGTAGACTCAAAATTTTTGCTCTATTTAGTGTATTTTAGTATCCTGAAGATGATTCCAGCATTAATTTCATTGTGCTTATGCTCATTTTTAAGATTTTGACATTTTCACCTTAAGTGTACAATCAGGGGCTGAAAACGCGTTTAAAGCAATAAAAAGTTCATTTTGGCTCTCACACCTAAACTAAACGTTGTAGACTCAAAATTTTTGCTGTATTTAGTGTATTCTAGCATCCTGAAGATGATTCCAGCATTAATTTCATTGTGCTTATGCTCATTTTTAAGATTTTGACATTTTCACCTAAAGTGCACAATCAGGCTAAAAACGCATTTAAAGCAATAAAAAGTTCATTTTGGCTCTCACACCTAAACTAAACGTTGTAGACTCAAAATTTTTGCTGTATTTAGTGTATTTTAGCATCCTGAAGATGATTCCCGCATTAATTTCATTGTGCTTATGCTCATTTTTAAGATTTTGACATTTTCACCTAAAGTGCACAATCAGGCTAAAAACGCATTTAAAGCAATAAAAAGTTCATTTTGGCTCTCACACCTAAACTAAACGTTGTAGACTCAAAATTTTTGCTGTATTTAGTGTATTTTAGCATCCTGAAGATGATTCCAGCATTAATTTCATTGTGCTTATTGCTCATTTTTAAGATTTTGACATTTTCACCTTAAGTGTACAATCAGGGGCTGAAAACGCGTTTAAAGCAATAAAAAGTTCATTTTGGCTCTCACACCTAAACTAAACGTTGTAGACTCAAATTTTTTGCTGTATTTAGTGTATTTTAGCATCCTGATGATGATTCCAGCATTAATTTCATCGTGCTTATGCTCATTTTGAAGATTTTGACATTTTCACCTTAAGTGTACAATCAGGGGCTGAAAACGCGTTTAAAGCAATAAAAAGTTCATTTTGGCTCTCACACCTAAACTAAACGTTGTAAACTCAAAATTTTTGCTGTATTTAGTGTATTCTAGCATCCTGAAGATGATTCCAGCATTAATTTCATTGTGCTTATGCTCATTTTGAAGATTTTGACATTTTCACCTAAAGTGCACAATCAGGCTGAAAAGGCATTTAAAGCAATAAAAAGTTCATTTTGGCTCTCACACCTAAACTAAACGTTGTAGACTCAAAATTTTTGCTGTATTTAGCGTTTTTTAGCATCCTGAAGATGATTCCAGCATTAATTTCATTGTGCTTATGCTCATTTTTAAGATTTTGACATTTTCACCTTAAGTGTACAATCAGGGGCTGAAAACGCGTTTAAAGCAATAAAAAGTTCATTTTGGCTCTCACACCTAAACTAAACGTTGTAGACTCAAAATTATTGCTGTATTTAGTGTATTTTAGCATCCTGAAGATGATTCCAGCATTAATTTCATTGTGCTTATGCTCATTTTGAAGATTTTGACATTTTCACCTTAAGTGTACAATCAGGGGCTGAAAACGCGTTTAAAGCAATAAAAAGTTCATTTTGGCTCTCACACCTAAACTAAACGTTGTAGACTCAAATTTTTTGCTGTATTTAGTGTATTTTAGCATCCTGAAGATGATTCCAGCATTAATTTTATTGTGCTTATGCTCATTTTGAAGATTTTGACATTTTCACCTAAAGTGCACAATCAGGCTGAAAACGCATTTAAAGCAATAAAAAGTTCATTTTGGCTCTCACACCTAAACTAAACGTTGTAGACTCAAAATTTTTGCTCTATTTAGTGTATTTTAGCATCCTGAAGATGATTCCAGCATTAATTTCATTGTGCTTATGCTCATTTTGAAGATTTTGACATTTTCACCTTAAGTGTACAATCAGGGGCTGAAAACGCGTTTAAAGCAATAAAAAGTTCATTTTGGCTCTCACACCTAAACTAAACGTTGTAGACTCAAAATTTTTGCTGTATTTAGTGTATTTTAGCATCCTGAAGATGATTCCAGCATTAATTTCATTGTGCTTATGCTCATTTTGAAGATTTTGACATTTTCACCTTAAGTGTACAATCAGGGGCTGAAAACGCGTTTAAAGCAATAAAAAGTTCAATTTGGCTCTCACACCTAAACTAAACGTTGTAGACTCAAAATTTTTGCTGTATTTAGTGTATTCTAGCATCCTGAAGATGATTCCAGCATTAATTTCATTGTGCTTATGCTCATTTTTAAGATTTTGACATTTTCACCTTAAGTGCACAATCAGGCTGAAAACGCATTTAAAGCAATAAAAAGTTCATTTTGGCTCTCACACCTAAACTAAACGTTGTAGACTCAAAATTTTTGCTGTATTTAGTGTATTCTAGCATCCTGAAGATGATTCCAGCATTAATTTCATTGTGCTTATGCTCATTTTTAAGATTTTGACATTTTCACCTAAAGTGCACAATCAGGCTATAAACGCATTTAAAGCAATAAAAAGTTCATTTTGGCTCTCACACCTAAACTAAACGTTGTAGACTCAAAATTTTTGCTCTATTTAGTGTATTTTAGCATCCTGAAGATGATTCCAGCAATAATTTCATTGTGCTTATGCTCATTTTGAAGATTTTGACATTTTCACCTTAAGTGTACAATCAGGGGCTGAAAACGCGTTTAAAGCAATAAAAAGTTCATTTTGGCTCTCACACCTAAACTAAACGTTGTAGACTCAAATTTTTTGCTGTATTTAGTGTATTTTAGCATCCTGAAGATGATTCCAGCATTAATTTCATTGTGCTTATGCTCATTTTGAAGATTTTGACATTTTCACCTAAAGTGCACAATCAGGCTGAAAACGCATTTAAAGCAATAAAAAGTTCATTTTGGCTCTCACACCTAAACTAAACGTTGTAGACTCAAAATTTTTGCTGTATTTAGTGTATTTTAGCATCCTGAAGATGATTCCAGCATTAATTTCATTGTGCTTATGCTCATTTTGAAGATTTTGACATTTTCACCTTAAGTGTACAATCAGGGGCTGAAAACGCGTTTAAAGCAATAAAAAGTTCATTTTGGCTCTCACACCTAAACTAAACGTTGTAGACTCAAAATTTTTGCTGTATTTAGTGTATTTTAGCATCCTGAAGATGATTCCAGCATTAATTTCATTGTGCTTATGCTCATTTTGAAGATTTTGACATTTTCACCTTAAGTGTACAATCAGGGGCTGAAAACGCGTTTAAAGCAATAAAAAGTTCAATTTGGCTCTCACACCTAAACTAAACGTTGTAGACTCAAAATTTTTGCTGTATTTAGTGTATTCTAGCATCCTGAAGATGATTCCAGCATTAATTTCATTGTGCTTATGCTCATTTTGAAGATTTTGACATTTTCACCTTAAGTGCACAATCAGGCTGAAAACGCATTTAAAGCAATAAAAAGTTCATTTTGGCTCTCACACCTAAACTAAACGTTGTAGACTCAAAATTTTTGCTGTATTTAGTGTATTTTAGCATCCTAAAGATGGTTCCAGCATTAATTTCATTGTGCTTATGCTCATTTTTAAGATTTTGACATTTTCACCTAAAGTGCACAATCAGGCTGAAAAGGCATTTAAAGCAATAAAAAGTTCATTTTGGCTCTCACACCTAAACTAAACGTTGTAGACTCAAAATTTTTGCTGTATTTAGCGTTTTTTAGCATCCTGAAGATGATTCCAGCATTAATTTCATTGTGCTTATGCTCATTTTTAAGATTTTGACATTTTCACCTTAAGTGTACAATCAGGGGCTGAAAACGCGTTTAAAGCAATAAAAAGTTCATTTTGGCTCTCACACCTAAACTAAACGTTGTAGACTCAAAATTTTTGCTGTATTTAGTGTATTTTAGCATCCTGAAGATGATTCCAGCATTAATTTCATTGTGCTTATGCTCATTTTGAAGATTTTGACATTTTCACCTTAAGTGTACATTCAGGGGCTGAAAACGCGTTTAAAGCAATAAAAAGTTCATTTTGGCTCTCACACCTAAACTAAACGTTGTAGACTCAAATTTTTTGCTGTATTTAGTGTATTTTAGCATCCTGAAGATGATTCCAGCATTAATTTCATTGTGCTTATGCTCATTTTGAAGATTTTGACATTTTCACCTAAAGTGCACAATCAGGCTGAAAAGGCATTTAAAGCAATAAAAAGTTCATTTTGGCTCTCACACCTAAACTAAACGTTGTAGACTCAAAATTTTTGCTGTATTTAGCGTTTTTTAGCATCCTGAAGATGATTCCAGCATTAATTTCATTGTGCTTATGCTCATTTTTAAGATTTTGACATTTTCACCTTAAGTGTACAATCAGGGGCTGAAAACGCGTTTAAAGCAATAAAAAGTTCATTTTGGCTCTCACACCTAAACTAAACGTTGTAGACTCAAAATTTTTGCTGTATTTAGTGTATTTTAGCATCCTGAAGATGATTCCAGCATTAATTTCATTGTGCTTATGCTCATTTTGAAGATTTTGACATTTTCACCTTAAGTGTACAATCAGGGGCTGAAAACGCGTTTAAAGCAATAAAAAATTCATTTTGGCTCTCACACCTAAACTAAACGTTGTAGACTCAAAATTTTTGCTGTATTTAGTGTATTTTAGCATCCTGAAGATGATTCCAGCATTAATTTCATTGTGCTTATGCTCATTTTTAAGATTTTGACATTTTCACCTTAAGTGCACAATCAGGCTGAAAACGCATTTAAAGCAATAAAAAGTTCATTTTGGCTCTCACACCTAAACTAAACGTTGTAGACTCAAAATTTTTGCTGTATTTAGTGTATTTTAGCATCCTGAAGATGATTCCAGCATTAATTTCATTGTGCTTATGCTCATTTTGAAGATTTTGACATTTTCACCTTAAGTGTACAATCAGGGGCTGAAAACGCGTTTAAAGCAATAAAAAGTTCATTTTGGCTCTCACACCTAAACTAAACGTTGTAGACTCAAAATTTTTGCTGTATTTAGTGTATTTTAGCATCCTGAAGATGATTCCAGCATTAATTTCATTGTGCTTATGCTCATTTTGAAGATTTTGACATTTTCACCTTAAGTGTACAATCAGGGGCTGAAAACGCGTTTAAAGCAATAAAAAGTTCATTTTGGCTCTCACACCTAAACTAAACGTTGTAGACTCAAAATTTTTGCTGTATTTAGTGTATTCTAGCATCCTGAAGATGATTCCAGCATTAATTTCATTGTGCTTATGCTCATTTTTAAGATTTTGACATTTTCACCTAAAGTGCACAATCAGGCTGAAAACGCATTTAAAGCAATAAAAAGTTCATTTTGGCTCTCACACCTAAACTAAACGTTGTAGACTCAAAATTTTTGCTCTATTTAGTGTATTTTAGCATCCTGAAGATGATTCCAGCATTAATTTCATTGTGCTTATGCTCATTTTTAAGATTTTGACATTTTCACCTTAAGTGTACAATCAGGGGCTGAAAACGCGTTTAAAGCAATAAAAAGTTCATTTTGGCTCTCACACCTAAACTAAACGTTGTAGACTCAAAATTTTTGCTGTATTTAGTGTATTCTAGCATCCTGAAGATGATTCCAGCATTAATTTCATTGTGCTTATGCTCATTTTGAAGATTTTGACATTTTCACCTAAAGTGCACAATCAGGCTGAAAACGCATTTAAAGCAATAAAAAGTTCATTTTGGCTCTCACACCTAAACTAAACGTTGTAGACTCAAAATTTTTGCTGTATTTAGTGTATTTTAGCATCCTGAAGATGATTCCAGCATTAATTTCATTGTGCTTATGCTCATTTTGAAGATTTTGACATTTTCACCTTAAGTGTACAATCAGGGGCTGAAAACGCGTTTAAAGCAATAAAAAGTTCATTTTGGCTCTCACACCTAAACTAAACGTTGTAGACTCAAAATTTTTGCTGTATTTAGTGTATTTTAGCATCCTGAAGATGATTCCAGCATTAATTTCATTGTGCTTATGCTCATTTTGAAGATTTTGACATTTTCACCTTAAGTGTACAATCAGGGGCTGAAAACGCGTTTAAAGCAATAAAAAGTTCATTTTGGCTCTCACACCTAAACTAAACGTTGTAGACTCAAAATTTTTGCTGTATTTAGTGTATTCTAGCATCCTGAAGATGATTCCAGCATTAATTTCATTGTGCTTATGCTCATTTTTAAGATTTTGACATTTTCACCTAAAGTGCACAATCAGGCTAAAAACGCATTTAAAGCAATAAAAAGTTCATTTTTGCTCTCACACCTAAACTAAACGTTGTAGACTCAAAATTTTTGCTGTATTTAGTGTATTTTAGCATCCTGAAGATGATTCCAGCATTAATTTCATTGTGCTTATTGCTCATTTTTAAGATTTTGACATTTTCACCTTAAGTGTACAATCAGGGGCTGAAAACGCGTTTAAAGCAATAAAAAGTTCATTTTGGCTCTCACACCTAAACTAAACGTTGTAGACTCAAAATTTTTGCTGTATTTAGTGTATTTTAGCATCCTGATGATGATTCCAGCATTAATTTCATCGTGCTTATGCTCATTTTGAAGATTTTGACATTTTCACCTTAAGTGTACAATCAGGGGCTGAAAACGCGTTTAAAGCAATAAAAAGTTCATTTTGGCTCTCACACCTAAACTAAACGTTGTAAACTCAAAATTTTTGCTGTATTTAGTGTATTCTAGCATCCTGAAGATGATTCCAGCATTAATTTCATTGTGCTTATGCTCATTTTTAAGATTTTGACATTTTCACCTAAAGTGCACAATCAGGCTGAAAAGGCATTTAAAGCAATAAAAAGTTCATTTTGGCTCTCACACCTAAACTAAACGTTGTAGACTCAAAATTTTTGCTGTATTTAGCGTTTTTTAGCATCCTGAAGATGATTCCAGCATTAATTTCATTGTGCTTATGCTCATTTTTAAGATTTTGACATTTTCACCTTAAGTGTACAATCAGGGGCTGAAAACGCGTTTAAAGCAATAAAAAGTTCATTTTGGCTCTCACACCTAAACTAAACGTTGTAGACTCAAAATTTTTGCTGTATTTAGTGTATTTTAGCATCCTGAAGATGATTCCAGCATTAATTTCATTGTGCTTATGCTCATTTTGAAGATTTTGACATTTTCACCTTAAGTGTACAATCAGGGGCTGAAAACGCGTTTAAAGCAATAAAAAGTTCATTTTGGCTCTCACACCTAAACTAAACGTTGTAGACTCAAATTTTTTGCTGTATTTAGTGTATTTTAGCATCCTGAAGATGATTCCAGCATTAATTTCATTGTGCTTATGCTCATTTTGAAGATTTTGACATTTTCACCTAAAGTGCACAATCAGGCTGAAAAGGCATTTAAAGCAATAAAAAGTTCATTTTGGCTCTCACACCTAAACTAAACGTTGTAGACTCAAAATTTTTGCTGTATTTAGCGTTTTTTAGCATCCTGAAGATGATTCCAGCATTAATTTCATTGTGCTTATGCTCATTTTTAAGATTTTGACATTTTCACCTTAAGTGTACAATCAGGGGCTGAAAACGCGTTTAAAGCAATAAAAAGTTCATTTTGGCTCTCACACCTAAACTAAACGTTGTAGACTCAAAATTTTTGCTGTATTTAGTGTATTTTAGCATCCTGAAGATGATTCCAGCATTAATTTCATTGTGCTTATGCTCATTTTGAAGATTTTGACATTTTCACCTTAAGTGTACAATCAGGGGCTGAAAACGCGTTTAAAGCAATAAAAAATTCATTTTGGCTCTCACACCTAAACTAAACGTTGTAGACTCAAAATTTTTGCTGTATTTAGTGTATTTTAGCATCCTGAAGATGATTCCAGCATTAATTTCATTGTGCTTATGCTCATTTTGAAGATTTTGACATTTTCACCTAAAGTGTACAATCAGGGGCTGAAAACGCGTTTAAAGCAATAAAAAGTTCATTTTGGCTCTCACACCTAAACTAAACGTTGTAGACTCAAAATTTTTGCTGTATTTAGTGTATTTTAGCATCCTGAAGATGATTCCAGCATTAATTTCATTGTGCTTATGCTCATTTTGAAGATTTTGACATTTTCACCTTAAGTGTACAATCAGGGGCTGAAAACGCGTTTAAAGCAATAAAAAGTTCAATTTGGCTCTCACACCTAAACTAAACGTTGTAGACTCAAAATTTTTGCTGTATTTAGTGTATTCTAGCATCCTGAAGATGATTCCAGCATTAATTTCATTGTGCTTATGCTCATTTTTAAGATTTTGACATTTTCACCTTAAGTGCACAATCAGGCTGAAAACGCATTTAAAGCAATAAAAAGTTCATTTTGGCTCTCACACCTAAACTAAACGTTGTAGACTCAAAATTTTTGCTGTATTTAGTGTATTTTAGCATCCTGAAGATGATTCCAGCATTAATTTCATTGTGCTTATGCTCATTTTGAAGATTTTGACATTTTCACCTTAAGTGTACAATCAGGGGCTGAAAACGCGTTTAAAGCAATAAAAAGTTCATTTTGGCTCTCACACCTAAACTAAACGTTGTAGACTCAAAATTTTTGCTGTATTTAGTGTATTTTAGCATCCTGAAGATGATTCCAGCATTAATTTCATTGTGCTTATGCTCATTTTGAAGATTTTGACATTTTCACCTTAAGTGTACAATCAGGGGCTGAAAACGCGTTTAAAGCAATAAAAAGTTCATTTTGGCTCTCACACCTAAACTAAACGTTGTAGACTCAAAATTTTTGCTGTATTTAGTGTATTCTAGCATCCTGAAGATGATTCCAGCATTAATTTCATTGTGCTTATGCTCATTTTTAAGATTTTGACATTTTCACCTAAAGTGCACAATCAGGCTGAAAACGCATTTAAAGCAATAAAAAGTTCATTTTGGCTCTCACACCTAAACTAAACGTTGTAGACTCAAAATTTTTGCTCTATTTAGTGTATTTTAGCATCCTGAAGATGATTCCAGCATTAATTTCATTGTGCTTATGCTCATTTTTAAGATTTTGACATTTTCACCTTAAGTGTACAATCAGGGGCTGAAAACGCGTTTAAAGCAATAAAAAGTTCATTTTGGCTCTCACACCTAAACTAAACGTTGTAGACTCAAAATTTTTGCTGTATTTAGTGTATTCTAGCATCCTGAAGATGATTCCAGCATTAATTTCATTGTGCTTATGCTCATTTTTAAGATTTTGACATTTTCACCTAAAGTGCACAATCAGGCTAAAAACGCATTTAAAGCAATAAAAAGTTCATTTTGGCTCTCACACCTAAACTAAACGTTGTAGACTCAAAATTTTTGCTGTATTTAGTGTATTTTAGCATCCTGAAGATGATTCCCGCATTAATTTCATTGTGCTTATGCTCATTTTTAAGATTTTGACATTTTCACCTAAAGTGCACAATCAGGCTAAAAACGCATTTAAAGCAATAAAAAGTTCATTTTGGCTCTCACACCTAAACTAAACGTTGTAGACTCAAAATTTTTGCTGTATTTAGTGTATTTTAGCATCCTGAAGATGATTCCAGCATTAATTTCATTGTGCTTATTGCTCATTTTTAAGATTTTGACATTTTCACCTTAAGTGTACAATCAGGGGCTGAAAACGCGTTTAAAGCAATAAAAAGTTCATTTTGGCTCTCACACCTAAACTAAACGTTGTAGACTCAAATTTTTTGCTGTATTTAGTGTATTTTAGCATCCTGATGATGATTCCAGCATTAATTTCATCGTGCTTATGCTCATTTTGAAGATTTTGACATTTTCACCTTAAGTGTACAATCAGGGGCTGAAAACGCGTTTAAAGCAATAAAAAGTTCATTTTGGCTCTCACACCTAAACTAAACGTTGTAAACTCAAAATTTTTGCTGTATTTAGTGTATTCTAGCATCCTGAAGATGATTCCAGCATTAATTTTATTGTGCTTATGCTCATTTTGAAGATTTTGACATTTTCACCTAAAGTGCACAATCAGGCTGAAAACGCATTTAAAGCAATAAAAAGTTCATTTTGGCTCTCACACCTAAACTAAACGTTGTAGACTCAAAATTTTTGCTCTATTTAGTGTATTTTAGCATCCTGAAGATGATTCCAGCATTAATTTCATTGTGCTTATGCTCATTTTGAAGATTTTGACATTTTCACCTTAAGTGTACAATCAGGGGCTGAAAACGCGTTTAAAGCAATAAAAAGTTCATTTTGGCTCTCACACCTAAACTAAACGTTGTAGACTCAAAATTTTTGCTGTATTTAGTGTATTTTAGCATCCTGAAGATGATTCCAGCATTAATTTCATTGTGCTTATGCTCATTTTGAAGATTTTGACATTTTCACCTTAAGTGTACAATCAGGGGCTGAAAACGCGTTTAAAGCAATAAAAAGTTCAATTTGGCTCTCACACCTAAACTAAACGTTGTAGACTCAAAATTTTTGCTGTATTTAGTGTATTCTAGCATCCTGAAGATGATTCCAGCATTAATTTCATTGTGCTTATGCTCATTTTTAAGATTTTGACATTTTCACCTTAAGTGCACAATCAGGCTGAAAACGCATTTAAAGCAATAAAAAGTTCATTTTGGCTCTCACACCTAAACTAAACGTTGTAGACTCAAAATTTTTGCTGTATTTAGTGTATTCTAGCATCCTGAAGATGATTCCAGCATTAATTTCATTGTGCTTATGCTCATTTTTAAGATTTTGACATTTTCACCTAAAGTGCACAATCAGGCTATAAACGCATTTAAAGCAATAAAAAGTTCATTTTGGCTCTCACACCTAAACTAAACGTTGTAGACTCAAAATTTTTGCTCTATTTAGTGTATTTTAGCATCCTGAAGATGATTCCAGCAATAATTTCATTGTGCTTATGCTCATTTTGAAGATTTTGACATTTTCACCTTAAGTGTACAATCAGGGGCTGAAAACGCGTTTAAAGCAATAAAAAGTTCATTTTGGCTCTCACACCTAAACTAAACGTTGTAGACTCAAATTTTTTGCTGTATTTAGTGTATTTTAGCATCCTGAAGATGATTCCAGCATTAATTTCATTGTGCTTATGCTCATTTTGAAGATTTTGACATTTTCACCTAAAGTGCACAATCAGGCTGAAAACGCATTTAAAGCAATAAAAAGTTCATTTTGGCTCTCACACCTAAACTAAACGTTGTAGACTCAAAATTTTTGCTGTATTTAGTGTATTTTAGCATCCTGAAGATGATTCCAGCATTAATTTCATTGTGCTTATGCTCATTTTGAAGATTTTGACATTTTCACCTTAAGTGTACAATCAGGGGCTGAAAACGCGTTTAAAGCAATAAAAAGTTCATTTTGGCTCTCACACCTAAACTAAACGTTGTAGACTCAAAATTTTTGCTGTATTTAGTGTATTTTAGCATCCTGAAGATGATTCCAGCATTAATTTCATTGTGCTTATGCTCATTTTGAAGATTTTGACATTTTCACCTTAAGTGTACAATCAGGGGCTGAAAACGCGTTTAAAGCAATAAAAAGTTCAATTTGGCTCTCACACCTAAACTAAACGTTGTAGACTCAAAATTTTTGCTGTATTTAGTGTATTCTAGCATCCTGAAGATGATTCCAGCATTAATTTCATTGTGCTTATGCTCATTTTGAAGATTTTGACATTTTCACCTTAAGTGCACAATCAGGCTGAAAACGCATTTAAAGCAATAAAAAGTTCATTTTGGCTCTCACACCTAAACTAAACGTTGTAGACTCAAAATTTTTGCTGTATTTAGTGTATTTTAGCATCCTAAAGATGGTTCCAGCATTAATTTCATTGTGCTTATGCTCATTTTTAAGATTTTGACATTTTCACCTAAAGTGCACAATCAGGCTGAAAACGCATTTAAAGCAATAAAAAGTTCATTTTGGCTCTCACACCTAAACTAAACGTTGTAGACTCAAAATTTTTGCTCTATTTAGTGTATTTTAGCATCCTGAAGATGATTCCAGCATTAATTTCATTGTGCTTATGCTCATTTTTAAGATTTTGACATTTTCACCTTAAGTGTACAATCAGGGGCTGAAAACGCGTTTAAAGCAATAAAAAGTTCATTTTGGCTCTCACACCTAAACTAAACGTTGTAGACTCAAAATTTTTGCTGTATTTAGTGTATTCTAGCATCCTGAAGATGATTCCAGCATTAATTTCATTGTGCTTATGCTCATTTTTAAGATTTTGACATTTTCACCTAAAGTGCACAATCAGGCTAAAAACGCATTTAAAGCAATAAAAAGTTCATTTTTGCTCTCACACCTAAACTAAACGTTGTAGACTCAAAATTTTTGCTGTATTTAGTGTATTTTAGCATCCTGAAGATGATTCCAGCATTAATTTCATTGTGCTTATTGCTCATTTTTAAGATTTTGACATTTTCACCTTAAGTGTACAATCAGGGGCTGAAAACGCGTTTAAAGCAATAAAAAGTTCATTTTGGCTCTCACACCTAAACTAAACGTTGTAGACTCAAAATTTTTGCTGTATTTAGTGTATTTTAGCATCCTGATGATGATTCCAGCATTAATTTCATCGTGCTTATGCTCATTTTGAAGATTTTGACATTTTCACCTTAAGTGTACAATCAGGGGCTGAAAACGCGTTTAAAGCAATAAAAAGTTCATTTTGGCTCTCACACCTAAACTAAACGTTGTAAACTCAAAATTTTTGCTGTATTTAGTGTATTCTAGCATCCTGAAGATGATTCCAGCATTAATTTCATTGTGCTTATGCTCATTTTTAAGATTTTGACATTTTCACCTAAAGTGCACAATCAGGCTGAAAAGGCATTTAAAGCAATAAAAAGTTCATTTTGGCTCTCACACCTAAACTAAACGTTGTAGACTCAAAATTTTTGCTGTATTTAGCGTTTTTTAGCATCCTGAAGATGATTCCAGCATTAATTTCATTGTGCTTATGCTCATTTTTAAGATTTTGACATTTTCACCTTAAGTGTACAATCAGGGGCTGAAAACGCGTTTAAAGCAATAAAAAGTTCATTTTGGCTCTCACACCTAAACTAAACGTTGTAGACTCAAAATTTTTGCTGTATTTAGTGTATTTTAGCATCCTGAAGATGATTCCAGCATTAATTTCATTGTGCTTATGCTCATTTTGAAGATTTTGACATTTTCACCTTAAGTGTACAATCAGGGGCTGAAAACGCGTTTAAAGCAATAAAAAGTTCATTTTGGCTCTCACACCTAAACTAAACGTTGTAGACTCAAATTTTTTGCTGTATTTAGTGTATTTTAGCATCCTGAAGATGATTCCAGCATTAATTTCATTGTGCTTATGCTCATTTTGAAGATTTTGACATTTTCACCTAAAGTGCACAATCAGGCTGAAAAGGCATTTAAAGCAATAAAAAGTTCATTTTGGCTCTCACACCTAAACTAAACGTTGTAGACTCAAAATTTTTGCTGTATTTAGCGTTTTTTAGCATCCTGAAGATGATTCCAGCATTAATTTCATTGTGCTTATGCTCATTTTTAAGATTTTGACATTTTCACCTTAAGTGTACAATCAGGGGCTGAAAACGCGTTTAAAGCAATAAAAAGTTCATTTTGGCTCTCACACCTAAACTAAACGTTGTAGACTCAAAATTTTTGCTGTATTTAGTGTATTTTAGCATCCTGAAGATGATTCCAGCATTAATTTCATTGTGCTTATGCTCATTTTGAAGATTTTGACATTTTCACCTTAAGTGTACAATCAGGGGCTGAAAACGCGTTTAAAGCAATAAAAAATTCATTTTGGCTCTCACACCTAAACTAAACGTTGTAGACTCAAAATTTTTGCTGTATTTAGTGTATTTTAGCATCCTGAAGATGATTCCAGCATTAATTTCATTGTGCTTATGCTCATTTTTAAGATTTTGACATTTTCACCTTAAGTGCACAATCAGGCTGAAAACGCATTTAAAGCAATAAAAAGTTCATTTTGGCTCTCACACCTAAACTAAACGTTGTAGACTCAAAATTTTTGCTGTATTTAGTGTATTTTAGCATCCTGAAGATGATTCCAGCATTAATTTCATTGTGCTTATGCTCATTTTGAAGATTTTGACATTTTCACCTTAAGTGTACAATCAGGGGCTGAAAACGCGTTTAAAGCAATAAAAAGTTCATTTTGGCTCTCACACCTAAACTAAACGTTGTAGACTCAAAATTTTTGCTGTATTTAGTGTATTTTAGCATCCTGAAGATGATTCCAGCATTAATTTCATTGTGCTTATGCTCATTTTGAAGATTTTGACATTTTCACCTTAAGTGTACAATCAGGGGCTGAAAACGCGTTTAAAGCAATAAAAAGTTCATTTTGGCTCTCACACCTAAACTAAACGTTGTAGACTCAAAATTTTTGCTGTATTTAGTGTATTCTAGCATCCTGAAGATGATTCCAGCATTAATTTCATTGTGCTTATGCTCATTTTTAAGATTTTGACATTTTCACCTAAAGTGCACAATCAGGCTGAAAACGCATTTAAAGCAATAAAAAGTTCATTTTGGCTCTCACACCTAAACTAAACGTTGTAGACTCAAAATTTTTGCTCTATTTAGTGTATTTTAGCATCCTGAAGATGATTCCAGCATTAATTTCATTGTGCTTATGCTCATTTTTAAGATTTTGACATTTTCACCTTAAGTGTACAATCAGGGGCTGAAAACGCGTTTAAAGCAATAAAAAGTTCATTTTGGCTCTCACACCTAAACTAAACGTTGTAGACTCAAAATTTTTGCTGTATTTAGTGTATTCTAGCATCCTGAAGATGATTCCAGCATTAATTTCATTGTGCTTATGCTCATTTTTAAGATTTTGACATTTTCACCTAAAGTGCACAATCAGGCTAAAAACGCATTTAAAGCAATAAAAAGTTCATTTTGGCTCTCACACCTAAACTAAACGTTGTAGACTCAAAATTTTTGCTGTATTTAGTGTATTTTAGCATCCTGAAGATGATTCCCGCATTAATTTCATTGTGCTTATTGCTCATTTTTAAGATTTTGACATTTTCACCTTAAGTGTACAATCAGGGGCTGAAAACGCGTTTAAAGCAATAAAAAGTTCATTTTGGCTCTCACACCTAAACTAAACGTTGTAGACTCAAAATTTTTGCTGTATTTAGTGTATTTTAGCATCCTGAAGATGATTCCAGCATTAATTTCATTGTGCTTATTGCTCATTTTTAAGATTTTGACATTTTCACCTTAAGTGTACAATCAGGGGCTGAAAACGCGTTTAAAGCAATAAAAAGTTCATTTTGGCTCTCACACCTAAACTAAACGTTGTAGACTCAAAATTTTTGCTGTATTTAGTGTATTCTAGCATCCTGAAGATGATTCCAGCATTAATTTCATTGTGCTTATGCTCATTTTTAAGATTTTGACATTTTCACCTAAAGTGCACAATCAGGCTAAAAACGCATTTAAAGCAATAAAAAGTTCATTTTGGCTCTCACACCTAAACTAAACGTTGTAGACTCAAAATTTTTGCTGTATTTAGTGTATTTTAGCATCCTGAAGATGATTCCAGCATTAATTTCATTGTGCTTATTGCTCATTTTTAAGATTTTGACATTTTCACCTTAAGTGTACAATCAGGGGCTGAAAACGCGTTTAAAGCAATAAAAAGTTCATTTTGGCTCTCACACCTAAACTAAACGTTGTACACTCAAAATTTTTGCTGTATTTAGTGTATTTTAGCATCCTGATGATGATTCCAGCATTAATTTCATCGTGCTTATGCTCATTTTGAAGATTTTGACATTTTCACCTTAAGTGTACAATCAGGGGCTGAAAACGCGTTTAAAGCAATAAAAAGTTCATTTTGGCTCTCACACCTAAACTAAACGTTGTAAACTCAAAATTTTTGCTGTATTTAGTGTATTCTAGCATCCTGAAGATGATTCCAGCATTAATTTCATTGTGCTTATAATCATTTTTAAGATTTTGACATTTTCACCTAAAGTGCACAATCAGGCTGAAAAGGCATTTAAAGCAATAAAAAGTTCATTTTGGCTCTCACACCTAAACTAAACGTTGTAGACTCAAAATTTTTGCTGTATTTAGCGTTTTTTAGCATCCTGAAGATGATTCCAGCATTAATTTCATTGTGCTTATGCTCATTTTTAAGATTTTGACATTTTCACCTTAAGTGTACAATCAGGGGCTGAAAACGCGTTTAAAGCAATAAAAAGTTCATTTTGGCTCTCACACCTAAAACGTTGTAGACTCAAAATTTTTGCTGTATTTAGTGTATTTTAGCATCCTGAAGATGATTCCAGCATTAATTTCATTGTGCTTATGCTCATTTTGAAGATTTTGACATTTTCACCTTAAGTGTACAATCAGGGGCTCAAAACGCGTTTAAAGCAATAAAAAGTTCATTTTGGCTCTCACACCTAAACTAAACGTTGTAGACTCAAATTTTTTGCTGTATTTAGTGTATTTTAGCATCCTGAAGATGATTCCAGCATTAATTTCATTGTGCTTATGCTCATTTTTAAGATTTTGACATTTTCACCTAAAGTGCACAATCAGGCTGAAAACGCATTTAAAGCAATAAAAAGTTCATTTTGGCTCTCACACCTAAACTAAACGTTGTAGACTCAAAATTTTTGCTCTATTTAGTGTATTTTAGCATCCTGAAGATGATTCCAGCATTAATTTCATTGTGCTTATGCTCATTTTGAAGATTTTGACATTTTCACCTTAAGTGTACAATCAGGGGCTGAAAACGCGTTTAAAGCAATAAAAAGTTCATTTTGGCTCTCACACCTAAACTAAACGTTGTAGACTCAAAATTTTTGCTGTATTTAGTGTATTTTAGCATCCTGAAGATGATTCCAGCATTAATTTCATTGTGCTTATGCTCATTTTGAATATTTTGACATTTTCACCTTAAGTGTACAATCAGGGGCTGAAAACGCGTTTAAAGCAATAAAAAGTTCAATTTGGCTCTCACACCTAAACTAAACGTTGTAGACTCAAAATTTTTGCTGTATTTAGTGTATTCTAGCATCCTGAAGATGATTCCAGCATTAATTTCATTGTGCTTATGCTCATTTTTAAGATTTTGACATTTTCACCTTAAGTGCACAATCAGGCTGAAAACGCATTTAAAGCAATAAAAAGTTCATTTTGGCTCTCACACCTAAACTAAACGTTGTAGACTCAAAATTTTTGCTGTATTTAGTGTATTTTAGCATCCTAAAGATGGTTCCAGCATTAATTTCATTGTGCTTATGCTCATTTTGAAGATTTTGACATTTTCACCTTAGGTGTACAATCAGGGGCTGAAAACGCGTTTAAAGCAATAAAAAGTTCATTTTGGCTCTCACACCTAAACTAAACGTTGTAGACTCAAATTTTTTGCTGTATTTAGTGTATTCTAGCATCCTGAAGATGATTCCAGCATTAATTTCATTGTGCTTATGCTCATTTTTAAGATTTTGACATTTTCACCTAAAGTGCACAATCAGGCTATAAACGCATTTAAAGCAATAAAAAGTTCATTTTGGCTCTCACACCTAAACTAAACGTTGTAGACTCAAAATTTTTGCTCTATTTAGTGTATTTTAGCATCCTGAAGATGATTCCAGCAATAATTTCATTGTGCTTATGCTCATTTTGAAGATTTTGACATTTTCACCTTAAGCGTACAATCAGGGGCTGAAAACGCGTTTAAAGCAATAAAAAGTTCATTTTGGCTCTCACACCTAAACTAAACGTTGTAGACTCAAAATTTTTGCTGTATTTAGTGTATTCTAGCATCCTGAAGATGATTCCAGCATTAATTTCATTGTGCTTATGCTCATTTTTAAGATTTTGACATTTTCACCTTAAGTGCACAATCAGGCTGAAAACGCATTTAAAGCAATAAAAAGTTCATTTTGGCTCTCACACCTAAACTAAACGTTGTAGACTCAAAATTTTTGCTGTATTTAGTGTATTCTAGCATCCTGAAGATGATTCCAGCATTAATTTCATTGTGCTTATGCTCATTTTGAAGATTTTGACATTTTCACCTTAAGTGTACAATCAGGGGCTGAAAACGCGTTTAAAGCAATAAAAAGTTCATTTTGGCTCTCACACCTAAAATAAACGTTGTAGACTCAAAATTTTTGCTGTATTTAGTGTATTCCAGCATCCTGAAGATGATTCTAGCATTAATTTCATTGTGCTTATGCTCATTTTGAAGATTTTGACATTTTCACCTTAAGTGTACAATCAGGGGCTGAAAACGCGTTTAAAGCAATAAAAAGTTCATTTTGGCTCTCACACCTAAACTAAACGTTGTAAACTCAAAATTTTTGCTGTATTTAGTGTATTCTAGCATCCTGAAGATGATTCCAGCATTAATTTCATTGTGCTTATAATCATTTTTAAGATTTTGACATTTTCACCTAAAGTGCACAATCAGGCTGAAAAGGCATTTAAAGCAATAAAAAGTTCATTTTGGCTCTCACACCTAAACTAAACGTTGTAGACTCAAAATTTTTGCTGTATTTAGCGTTTTTTAGCATCCTGAAGATGATTCCAGCATTAATTTCATTGTGCTTATGCTCATTTTTAAGATTTTGACATTTTCACCTTAAGTGCACAATCAGGCTGAAAACGCATTTAAAGCAATAAAAAGTTCATTTTGGCTCTCACACCTAAACTAAACGTTGTAGACTCAAAATTTTTGCTGTATTTAGTGTATTTTAGCATCCTGAAGATGATTCCAGCATTAATTTCATTGTGCTTATGCTCATTTTGAAGATTTTGACATTTTCACCTTAAGTGTACAATCAGGGGCTGAAAACGCGTTTAAAGCAATAAAAAGTTCATTTTGGCTCTCACACCTAAACTAAACGTTGTAGACTCAAATTTTTTGCTGTATTTAGTGTATTTTAGCATCCTGAAGATGATTCCAGCATTAATTTCATTGTGCTTATGCTCATTTTTAAGATTTTGACATTTTCACCTAAAGTGCACAATCAGGCTGAAAACGCATTTAAAGCAATAAAAAGTTCATTTTGGCTCTCACACCTAAACTAAACGTTGTAGACTCAAAATTTTTGCTCTATTTAGTGTATTTCAGCATCCTGAAGATGATTCCAGCATTAATTTCATTGTGCTTATGCTCATTTTGAAGATTTTGACATTTTCACCTTAAGTGTACAATCAGGGGCTGAAAACGCGTTTAAAGCAATAAAAAGTTCATTTTGGCTCTCACACCTAAACTAAACGTTGTAGACTCAAAATTTTTGCTGTATTTAGTGTATTTTAGCATCCTGAAGATGATTCCAGCATTAATTTCATTGTGCTTATGCTCATTTTGAATATTTTGACATTTTCACCTTAAGTGTACAATCAGGGGCTGAAAACGCGTTTAAAGCAATAAAAAGTTCAATTTGGCTCTCACACCTAAACTAAACGTTGTAGACTCAAAATTTTTGCTGTATTTAGTGTATTCTAGCATCCTGAAGATGATTCCAGCATTAATTTCATTGTGCTTATGCTCATTTTTAAGATTTTGACATTTTCACCTTAAGTGCACAATCAGGCTGAAAACGCATTTAAAGCAATAAAAAGTTCATTTTGGCTCTCACACCTAAACTAAACGTTGTAGACTCAAAATTTTTGCTGTATTTAGTGTATTTTAGCATCCTAAAGATGGTTCCAGCATTAATTTCATTGTGCTTATGCTCATTTTGAAGATTTTGACATTTTCACCTTAAGTGTACAATCAGGGGCTGAAAACGCGTTTAAAGCAATAAAAAGTTCATTTTGGCTCTCACACCTAAACTAAACGTTGTAGACTCAAAATTTTCGCTGTATTTAGTGTATTTTAGCATCCTGAAGATGATTCCAGCATTAATTTCATTGTGCTTATGCTCATTTTGAATATTTTGACATTTTCACCTTAAGTGTACAATCAGGGGCTGAAAACGCGTTTAAAGCAATAAAAAGTTCAATTTGGCTCTCACACCTAAACTAAACGTTGTAGACTCAAAATTTTTGCTGTATTTAGTGTATTCTAGCATCCTGAAGATGATTCCAGCATTAATTTCATTGTGCTTATGCTCATTTTTAAGATTTTGACATTTTCACCTTAAGTGCACAATCAGGCTGAAAACGCATTTAAAGCAATAAAAAGTTCATTTTGGCTCTCACACCTAAACTAAACGTTGTAGACTCAAAATTTTTGCTGTATTTAGTGTATTTTAGCATCCTAAAGATGGTTCCAGCATTAATTTCATTGTGCTTATGCTCATTTTGAAGATTTTGACATTTTCACCTTAAGTGTACAATCAGGGGCTGAAAACGCGTTTAAAGCAATAAAAAGTTCATTTTGGCTCTCACACCTAAACTAAACGTTGTAGACTCAAATTTTTTGCTGTATTTAGTGTATTCTAGCATCCTGAAGATGATTCCAGCATTAATTTCATTGTGCTTATGCTCATTTTTAAGATTTTGACATTTTCACCTAAAGTGCACAATCAGGCTATAAACGCATTTAAAGCAATAAAAAGTTCATTTTGGCTCTCACACCTAAACTAAACGTTGTAGACTCAAAATTTTTGCTCTATTTAGTGTATTTTAGCATCCTGAAGATGATTCCAGCAATAATTTCATTGTGCTTATGCTCATTTTGAAGATTTTGACATTTTCACCTTAAGCGTACAATCAGGGGCTGAAAACGCGTTTAAAGCAATAAAAAGTTCATTTTGGCTCTCACACCTAAACTAAACGTTGTAGACTCAAAATTTTTGCTGTATTTAGTGTATTCTAGCATCCTGAAGATGATTCCAGCATTAATTTCATTGTGCTTATGCTCATTTTTAAGATTTTGACATTTTCACCTTAAGTGCACAATCAGGCTGAAAACGCATTTAAAGCAATAAAAAGTTCATTTTGGCTCTCACACCTAAACTAAACGTTGTAGACTCAAAATTTTTGCTGTATTTAGTGTATTCTAGCATCCTGAAGATGATTCCAGCATTAATTTCATTGTGCTTATGCTCATTTTGAAGATTTTGACATTTTCACCTTAAGTGTACAATCAGGGGCTGAAAACGCGTTTAAAGCAATAAAAAGTTCATTTTGGCTCTCACACCTAAAATAAACGTTGTAGACTCAAAATTTTTGCTGTATTTAGTGTATTCCAGCATCCTGAAGATGATTCTAGCATTAATTTCATTGTGCTTATGCTCATTTTTAAGATTATGACATTTTCACCTAAAGTGCACAATCAGGCTGAAAACGCATTTAAAGCAATAAAAAGTTCATTTTGGCTCTCACACCTAAACTAAACGTTGTAGACTCAAAATTTTTGCTGTATTTAGTGTATTTTAGCATCCTGAAGATGATTCCAGCATTAATTTCATTGTGCTTATGCTCATTTTGAAGATTTTGACATTTTCACCTTAAGTGTACAATCAGGGGCTGAAAACGCGTTTAAAGCAATAAAAAGTTCAATTTGGCTCTCACACCTAAACTAAACGTTGTAGACTCAAAATTTTTGCTGTATTTAGTGTATTCTAGCATCCTGAAGATGATTCCAGCATTAATTTCATTGTGCTTATGCTCATTTTGAAGATTTTGACATTTTCACCTTAAGTGCACAATCAGGCTGAAAACGCATTTAAAGCAATAAAAAGTTCATTTTGGCTCTCACACCTAAACTAAACGTTGTAGACTCAAAATTTTTGCTGTATTTAGTGTATTTTAGCATCCTAAAGATGGTTCCAGCATTAATTTCATTGTGCTTATGCTCATTTTTAAGATTTTGACATTTTCACCTAAAGTGCACAATCAGGCTGAAAACGCATTTAAAGCAATAAAAAGTTCATTTTGGCTCTCACACCTAAACTAAACGTTGTAGACTCAAAATTTTTGCTCTATTTAGTGTATTTTAGCATCCTGAAGATGATTCCAGCATTAATTTCATTGTGCTTATGCTCATTTTTAAGATTTTGACATTTTCACCTTAAGTGTACAATCAGGGGCTGAAAACGCGTTTAAAGCAATAAAAAGTTCATTTTGGCTCTCACACCTAAACTAAACGTTGTAGACTCAAAATTTTTGCTGTATTTAGTGTATTCTAGCATCCTGAAGATGATTCCAGCATTAATTTCATTGTGCTTATGCTCATTTTTAAGATTTTGACATTTTCACCTAAAGTGCACAATCAGGCTAAAAACGCATTTAAAGCAATAAAAAGTTCATTTTTGCTCTCACACCTAAACTAAACGTTGTAGACTCAAAATTTTTGCTGTATTTAGTGTATTTTAGCATCCTGAAGATGATTCCAGCATTAATTTCATTGTGCTTATTGCTCATTTTTAAGATTTTGACATTTTCACCTTAAGTGTACAATCAGGGGCTGAAAACGCGTTTAAAGCAATAAAAAGTTCATTTTGGCTCTCACACCTAAACTAAACGTTGTAGACTCAAAATTTTTGCTGTATTTAGTGTATTTTAGCATCCTGATGATGATTCCAGCATTAATTTCATCGTGCTTATGCTCATTTTGAAGATTTTGACATTTTCACCTTAAGTGTACAATCAGGGGCTGAAAACGCGTTTAAAGCAATAAAAAGTTCATTTTGGCTCTCACACCTAAACTAAACGTTGTAAACTCAAAATTTTTGCTGTATTTAGTGTATTCTAGCATCCTGAAGATGATTCCAGCATTAATTTCATTGTGCTTATGCTCATTTTTAAGATTTTGACATTTTCACCTAAAGTGCACAATCAGGCTGAAAAGGCATTTAAAGCAATAAAAAGTTCATTTTGGCTCTCACACCTAAACTAAACGTTGTAGACTCAAAATTTTTGCTGTATTTAGCGTTTTTTAGCATCCTGAAGATGATTCCAGCATTAATTTCATTGTGCTTATGCTCATTTTTAAGATTTTGACATTTTCACCTTAAGTGTACAATCAGGGGCTGAAAACGCGTTTAAAGCAATAAAAAGTTCATTTTGGCTCTCACACCTAAACTAAACGTTGTAGACTCAAAATTTTTGCTGTATTTAGTGTATTTTAGCATCCTGAAGATGATTCCAGCATTAATTTCATTGTGCTTATGCTCATTTTGAAGATTTTGACATTTTCACCTTAAGTGTACAATCAGGGGCTGAAAACGCGTTTAAAGCAATAAAAAGTTCATTTTGGCTCTCACACCTAAACTAAACGTTGTAGACTCAAATTTTTTGCTGTATTTAGTGTATTTTAGCATCCTGAAGATGATTCCAGCATTAATTTCATTGTGCTTATGCTCATTTTGAAGATTTTGACATTTTCACCTAAAGTGCACAATCAGGCTGAAAAGGCATTTAAAGCAATAAAAAGTTCATTTTGGCTCTCACACCTAAACTAAACGTTGTAGACTCAAAATTTTTGCTGTATTTAGCGTTTTTTAGCATCCTGAAGATGATTCCAGCATTAATTTCATTGTGCTTATGCTCATTTTTAAGATTTTGACATTTTCACCTTAAGTGTACAATCAGGGGCTGAAAACGCGTTTAAAGCAATAAAAAGTTCATTTTGGCTCTCACACCTAAACTAAACGTTGTAGACTCAAAATTTTTGCTGTATTTAGTGTATTTTAGCATCCTGAAGATGATTCCAGCATTAATTTCATTGTGCTTATGCTCATTTTGAAGATTTTGACATTTTCACCTTAAGTGTACAATCAGGGGCTGAAAACGCGTTTAAAGCAATAAAAAATTCATTTTGGCTCTCACACCTAAACTAAACGTTGTAGACTCAAAATTTTTGCTGTATTTAGTGTATTTTAGCATCCTGAAGATGATTCCAGCATTAATTTCATTGTGCTTATGCTCATTTTTAAGATTTTGACATTTTTACCTTAAGTGCACAATCAGGCTGAAAACGCATTTAAAGCAATAAAAAGTTCATTTTGGCTCTCACACCTAAACTAAACGTTGTAGACTCAAAATTTTTGCTGTATTTAGTGTATTTTAGCATCCTGAAGATGATTCCAGCATTAATTTCATTGTGCTTATGCTCATTTTGAAGATTTTGACATTTTCACCTTAAGTGTACAATCAGGGGCTGAAAACGCGTTTAAAGCAATAAAAAGTTCATTTTGGCTCTCACACCTAAACTAAACGTTGTAGACTCAAAATTTTTGCTGTATTTAGTGTATTTTAGCATCCTGAAGATGATTCCAGCATTAATTTCATTGTGCTTATGCTCATTTTGAAGATTTTGACATTTTCACCTTAAGTGTACAATCAGGGGCTGAAAACGCGTTTAAAGCAATAAAAAGTTCATTTTGGCTCTCACACCTAAACTAAACGTTGTAGACTCAAAATTTTTGCTGTATTTAGTGTATTCTAGCATCCTGAAGATGATTCCAGCATTAATTTCATTGTGCTTATGCTCATTTTTAAGATTTTGACATTTTCACCTAAAGTGCACAATCAGGCTGAAAACGCATTTAAAGCAATAAAAAGTTCATTTTGGCTCTCACACCTAAACTAAACGTTGTAGACTCAAAATTTTTGCTCTATTTAGTGTATTTTAGCATCCTGAAGATGATTCCAGCATTAATTTCATTGTGCTTATGCTCATTTTTAAGATTTTGACATTTTCACCTTAAGTGTACAATCAGGGGCTGAAAACGCGTTTAAAGCAATAAAAAGTTCATTTTGGCTCTCACACCTAAACTAAACGTTGTAGACTCAAAATTTTTGCTGTATTTAGTGTATTCTAGCATCCTGAAGATGATTCCAGCATTAATTTCATTGTGCTTATGCTCATTTTTAAGATTTTGACATTTTCACCTAAAGTGCACAATCAGGCTAAAAACGCATTTAAAGCAATAAAAAGTTCATTTTGGCTCTCACACCTAAACTAAACGTTGTAGACTCAAAATTTTTGCTGTATTTAGTGTATTTTAGCATCCTGAAGATGATTCCCGCATTAATTTCATTGTGCTTATTGCTCATTTTTAAGATTTTGACATTTTCACCTTAAGTGTACAATCAGGGGCTGAAAACGCGTTTAAAGCAATAAAAAGTTCATTTTGGCTCTCACACCTAAACTAAACGTTGTAGACTCAAAATTTTTGCTGTATTTAGTGTATTTTAGCATCCTGAAGATGATTCCAGCATTAATTTCATTGTGCTTATTGCTCATTTTTAAGATTTTGACATTTTCACCTTAAGTGTACAATCAGGGGCTGAAAACGCGTTTAAAGCAATAAAAAGTTCATTTTGGCTCTCACACCTAAACTAAACGTTGTAGACTCAAAATTTTTGCTGTATTTAGTGTATTCTAGCATCCTGAAGATGATTCCAGCATTAATTTCATTGTGCTTATGCTCATTTTTAAGATTTTGACATTTTCACCTAAAGTGCACAATCAGGCTAAAAACGCATTTAAAGCAATAAAAAGTTCATTTTGGCTCTCACACCTAAACTAAACGTTGTAGACTCAAAATTTTTGCTGTATTTAGTGTATTTTAGCATCCTGAAGATGATTCCAGCATTAATTTCATTGTGCTTATTGCTCATTTTTAAGATTTTGACATTTTCACCTTAAGTGTACAATCAGGGGCTGAAAACGCGTTTAAAGCAATAAAAAGTTCATTTTGGCTCTCACACCTAAACTAAACGTTGTACACTCAAAATTTTTGCTGTATTTAGTGTATTTTAGCATCCTGATGATGATTCCAGCATTAATTTCATCGTGCTTATGCTCATTTTGAAGATTTTGACATTTTCACCTTAAGTGTACAATCAGGGGCTGAAAACGCGTTTAAAGCAATAAAAAGTTCATTTTGGCTCTCACACCTAAACTAAACGTTGTAAACTCAAAATTTTTGCTGTATTTAGTGTATTCTAGCATCCTGAAGATGATTCCAGCATTAATTTCATTGTGCTTATAATCATTTTTAAGATTTTGACATTTTCACCTAAAGTGCACAATCAGGCTGAAAAGGCATTTAAAGCAATAAAAAGTTCATTTTGGCTCTCACACCTAAACTAAACGTTGTAGACTCAAAATTTTTGCTGTATTTAGCGTTTTTTAGCATCCTGAAGATGATTCCAGCATTAATTTCATTGTGCTTATGCTCATTTTTAAGATTTTGACATTTTCACCTTAAGTGTACAATCAGGGGCTGAAAACGCGTTTAAAGCAATAAAAAGTTCATTTTGGCTCTCACACCTAAACTAAACGTTGTAGACTCAAAATTTTTGCTGTATTTAGTGTATTTTAGCATCCTGAAGATGATTCCAGCATTAATTTCATTGTGCTTATGCTCATTTTGAAGATTTTGACATTTTCACCTTAAGTGTACAATCAGGGGCTGAAAACGCGTTTAAAGCAATAAAAAGTTCATTTTGGCTCTCACACCTAAACTAAACGTTGTAGACTCAAATTTTTTGCTGTATTTAGTGTATTTTAGCATCCTGAAGATGATTCCAGCATTAATTTCATTGTGCTTATGCTCATTTTTAAGATTTTGACATTTTCACCTAAAGTGCACAATCAGGCTGAAAACGCATTTAAAGCAATAAAAAGTTCATTTTGGCTCTCACACCTAAACTAAACGTTGTAGACTCAAAATTTTTGCTCTATTTAGTGTATTTTAGCATCCTGAAGATGATTCCAGCATTAATTTCATTGTGCTTATGCTCATTTTGAAGATTTTGACATTTTCACCTTAAGTGTACAATCAGGGGCTGAAAACGCGTTTAAAGCAATAAAAAGTTCATTTTGGCTCTCACACCTAAACTAAACGTTGTAGACTCAAAATTTTTGCTGTATTTAGTGTATTTTAGCATCCTGAAGATGATTCCAGCATTAATTTCATTGTGCTTATGCTCATTTTGAATATTTTGACATTTTCACCTTAAGTGTACAATCAGGGGCTGAAAACGCGTTTAAAGCAATAAAAAGTTCATTTTGGCTCTCACACCTAAACTAAACGTTGTAGACTCAAATTTTTTGCTGTATTTAGTGTATTCTAGCATCCTGAAGATGATTCCAGCATTAATTTCATTGTGCTTATGCTCATTTTTAAGATTTTGACATTTTCACCTAAAGTGCACAATCAGGCTATAAACGCATTTAAAGCAATAAAAAGTTCATTTTGGCTCTCACACCTAAACTAAACGTTGTAGACTCAAAATTTTTGCTCTATTTAGTGTATTTTAGCATCCTGAAGATGATTCCAGCAATAATTTCATTGTGCTTATGCTCATTTTGAAGATTTTGACATTTTCACCTTAAGCGTACAATCAGGGGCTGAAAACGCGTTTAAAGCAATAAAAAGTTCATTTTGGCTCTCACACCTAAACTAAACGTTGTAGACTCAAAATTTTTGCTGTATTTAGTGTATTCTAGCATCCTGAAGATGATTCCAGCATTAATTTCATTGTGCTTATGCTCATTTTTAAGATTTTGACATTTTCACCTTAAGTGCACAATCAGGCTGAAAACGCATTTAAAGCAATAAAAAGTTCATTTTGGCTCTCACACCTAAACTAAACGTTGTAGACTCAAAATTTTTGCTGTATTTAGTGTATTCTAGCATCCTGAAGATGATTCCAGCATTAATTTCATTGTGCTTATGCTCATTTTGAAGATTTTGACATTTTCACCTTAAGTGTACAATCAGGGGCTGAAAACGCGTTTAAAGCAATAAAAAGTTCATTTTGGCTCTCACACCTAAAATAAACGTTGTAGACTCAAAATTTTTGCTGTATTTAGTGTATTCCAGCATCCTGAAGATGATTCTAGCATTAATTTCATTGTGCTTATGCTCATTTTTAAGATTATGACATTTTCACCTAAAGTGCACAATCAGGCTGAAAACGCATTTAAAGCAATAAAAAGTTCATTTTGGCTCTCACACCTAAACTAAACGTTGTAGACTCAAAATTTTTGCTATATTTAGTGTATTTTAGCATCCTGAAGATGATTCCAGCATTAATTTCATTGTGCTTATGCTCATTTTGAAGATTTTGACATTTTCACCTTAAGTGTACAATCAGGGGCTGAAAACGCGTTTAAAGCAATAAAAAGTTCATTTTGGCTCTCACACCTAAACTAAACGTTGTAGACTCAAAATTTTTGCTGTATTTAGTGTATTTTAGCATCCTGAAGATGATTCCAGCATTAATTTCATTGTGCTTATGCTCATTTTGAAGATTTTGACATTTTCACCTTAAGTGTACAATCAGGGGCTGAAAACGCGTTTAAAGCAATAAAAAGTTCAATTTGTCTCTCACACCTAAACTAAACGTTGTAGACTCAAAATTTTTGCTGTATTTAGTGTATTCTAGCATCCTGAAGATGATTCCAGCATTAATTTCATTGTGCTTATGCTCATTTTGAAGATTTTGACATTTTCACCTTAAGTGTACAATCAGGGGCTGAAAACGCATTTAAAGCAATAAAAAGTTCAATTTGTCTCTCACACCTAAACTAAACGTTGTAGACTCAAAATTTTTGCTGTATTTAGTGTATTCTAGCATCCTGAAGATGATTCCAGCATTAATTTCATTGTGCTTATGCTCATTTTTAAGATTTTGACATTTTCACCATAAGTGCACAATCAGGGGCTGGAAACGCGTTTAAAGCAATAAAAAGTTCATTTTGGCTCTCACACCTAAACTAAACGTTGTAGACTCAAAATTTTTGCTGTATTTAGTGTATTTTAGCATCCTGAAGATGATTCCAGCATTAATTTCATTGTGCTTATGCTCATTTTGAAGATTTTGACATTTTCACCTTAAGTGTACAATCAGGGGCTTAAAACGCGTTTAAAGCAATAAAAAGTTCATTTTGGCTCTCACACCTAAACTAAACGTTGTAGACTCAAAATTTTTGCTGTATTTAGTGTATTCTAGCATCCTGAAGATGATTCCAGCATTAATTTCATTGTGCTTATGCTCATTTTTAAGATTTTGACATTTTCACCTAAAGTGCACAATCAGGCTGAAAACGCATTTAAAGCAATAAAAAGTTCATTTTGGCTCTCACACCTAAACTAAACGTTGTAGACTCAAAATTTTTGCTCTATTTAGTGTATTTTAGCATCCTGAAGATGATTCCAGCATTAATTTCATTGTGCTTATGCTCATTTTTAAGATTTTGACATTTTCACCTTAAGTGTACAATCAGGGGCTGAAAACGCGTTTAAAGCAATAAAAAGTTCATTTTGGCTCTCACACCTAAACTAAACGTTGTAGACTCAAAATTTTTGCTGTATTTAGTGTATTCTAGCATCCTGAAGATGATTCCAGCATTAATTTCATTGTGCTTATGCTCATTTTTAAGATTTTGACATTTTCACCTAAAGTGCACAATCAGGCTAAAAACGCATTTAAAGCAATAAAAAGTTCATTTTGGCTCTCACACCTAAACTAAACGTTGTAGACTCAAAATTTTTGCTGTATTTAGTGTATTTTAGCATCCTGAAGATGATTCCAGCATTAATTTCATTGTGCTTATTGCTCATTTTTAAGATTTTGACATTTTCACCTTAAGTGTACAATCAGGGGCTGAAAACGCGTTTAAAGCAATAAAAAGTTCATTTTGGCTCTCACACCTAAACTAAACGTTGTAGACTCAAAATTTTTGCTGTATTTAGTGTATTTTAGCATCCTGATGATGATTCCAGCATTAATTTCATCGTGCTTATGCTCATTTTGAAGATTTTGACATTTTCACCTTAAGTGTACAATCAGGGGCTGAAAACGCGTTTAAAGCAATAAAAAGTTCATTTTGGCTCTCACACCTAAACTAAACGTTGTAGACTCAAAATTTTTGCTGTATTTAGTGTATTCTAGCATCCTGAAGATGATTCCAGCATTAATTTCATTGTGCTTATGCTCATTTTTAAGATTTTGACATTTTCACCTAAAGTGCACAATCAGGCTAAAAACGCATTTAAAGCAATAAAAAGTTCATTTTGGCTCTCACACCTAAACTAAACGTTGTAGACTCAAATTTTTTGCTGTATTTAGTGTATTTTAGCATCCTGATGATGATTCCAGCATTAATTTCATCGTGCTTATGCTCATTTTGAAGATTTTGACATTTTCACCTTAAGTGTACAATCAGGGGCTGAAAACGCGTTTAAAGCAATAAAAAGTTCATTTTGGCTCTCACACCTAAACTAAACGTTGTAAACTCAAAATTTTTGCTGTATTTAGTGTATTCTAGCATCCTGAAGATGATTCCAGCATTAATTTCATTGTGCTTATGCTCATTTTGAAGATTTTGACATTTTCACCTAAAGTGCACAATCAGGCTGAAAAGGCATTTAAAGCAATAAAAAGTTCATTTTGGCTCTCACACCTAAACTAAACGTTGTAGACTCAAAATTTTTGCTGTATTTAGCGTTTTTTAGCATCCTGAAGATGATTCCAGCATTAATTTCATTGTGCTTATGCTCATTTTTAAGATTTTGACATTTTCACCTTAAGTGTACAATCAGGGGCTGAAAACGCGTTTAAAGCAATAAAAAGTTCATTTTGGCTCTCACACCTAAACTAAACGTTGTAGACTCAAAATTATTGCTGTATTTAGTGTATTTTAGCATCCTGAAGATGATTCCAGCATTAATTTCATTGTGCTTATGCTCATTTTGAAGATTTTGACATTTTCACCTTAAGTGTACAATCAGGGGCTGAAAACGCGTTTAAAGCAATAAAAAGTTCATTTTGGCTCTCACACCTAAACTAAACGTTGTAGACTCAAATTTTTTGCTGTATTTAGTGTATTTTAGCATCCTGAAGATGATTCCAGCATTAATTTTATTGTGCTTATGCTCATTTTGAAGATTTTGACATTTTCACCTAAAGTGCACAATCAGGCTGAAAACGCATTTAAAGCAATAAAAAGTTCATTTTGGCTCTCACACCTAAACTAAACGTTGTAGACTCAAAATTTTTGCTCTATTTAGTGTATTTTAGCATCCTGAAGATGATTCCAGCATTAATTTCATTGTGCTTATGCTCATTTTGAAGATTTTGACATTTTCACCTTAAGTGTACAATCAGGGGCTGAAAACGCGTTTAAAGCAATAAAAAGTTCATTTTGGCTCTCACACCTAAACTAAACGTTGTAGACTCAAAATTTTTGCTGTATTTAGTGTATTTTAGCATCCTGAAGATGATTCCAGCATTAATTTCATTGTGCTTATGCTCATTTTGAAGATTTTGACATTTTCACCTTAAGTGTACAATCAGGGGCTGAAAACGCGTTTAAAGCAATAAAAAGTTCAATTTGGCTCTCACACCTAAACTAAACGTTGTAGACTCAAAATTTTTGCTGTATTTAGTGTATTCTAGCATCCTGAAGATGATTCCAGCATTAATTTCATTGTGCTTATGCTCATTTTTAAGATTTTGACATTTTCACCTTAAGTGCACAATCAGGCTGAAAACGCATTTAAAGCAATAAAAAGTTCATTTTGGCTCTCACACCTAAACTAAACGTTGTAGACTCAAAATTTTTGCTGTATTTAGTGTATTCTAGCATCCTGAAGATGATTCCAGCATTAATTTCATTGTGCTTATGCTCATTTTTAAGATTTTGACATTTTCACCTAAAGTGCACAATCAGGCTATAAACGCATTTAAAGCAATAAAAAGTTCATTTTGGCTCTCACACCTAAACTAAACGTTGTAGACTCAAAATTTTTGCTCTATTTAGTGTATTTTAGCATCCTGAAGATGATTCCAGCAATAATTTCATTGTGCTTATGCTCATTTTGAAGATTTTGACATTTTCACCTTAAGTGTACAATCAGGGGCTGAAAACGCGTTTAAAGCAATAAAAAGTTCATTTTGGCTCTCACACCTAAACTAAACGTTGTAGACTCAAATTTTTTGCTGTATTTAGTGTATTTTAGCATCCTGAAGATGATTCCAGCATTAATTTCATTGTGCTTATGCTCATTTTGAAGATTTTGACATTTTCACCTAAAGTGCACAATCAGGCTGAAAACGCATTTAAAGCAATAAAAAGTTCATTTTGGCTCTCACACCTAAACTAAACGTTGTAGACTCAAAATTTTTGCTGTATTTAGTGTATTTTAGCATCCTGAAGATGATTCCAGCATTAATTTCATTGTGCTTATGCTCATTTTGAAGATTTTGACATTTTCACCTTAAGTGTACAATCAGGGGCTGAAAACGCGTTTAAAGCAATAAAAAGTTCATTTTGGCTCTCACACCTAAACTAAACGTTGTAGACTCAAAATTTTTGCTGTATTTAGTGTATTTTAGCATCCTGAAGATGATTCCAGCATTAATTTCATTGTGCTTATGCTCATTTTGAAGATTTTGACATTTTCACCTTAAGTGTACAATCAGGGGCTGAAAACGCGTTTAAAGCAATAAAAAGTTCAATTTGGCTCTCACACCTAAACTAAACGTTGTAGACTCAAAATTTTTGCTGTATTTAGTGTATTCTAGCATCCTGAAGATGATTCCAGCATTAATTTCATTGTGCTTATGCTCATTTTGAAGATTTTGACATTTTCACCTTAAGTGCACAATCAGGCTGAAAACGCATTTAAAGCAATAAAAAGTTCATTTTGGCTCTCACACCTAAACTAAACGTTGTAGACTCAAAATTTTTGCTGTATTTAGTGTATTTTAGCATCCTAAAGATGGTTCCAGCATTAATTTCATTGTGCTTATGCTCATTTTTAAGATTTTGACATTTTCACCTAAAGTGCACAATCAGGCTGAAAACGCATTTAAAGCAATAAAAAGTTCATTTTGGCTCTCACACCTAAACTAAACGTTGTAGACTCAAAATTTTTGCTCTATTTAGTGTATTTTAGCATCCTGAAGATGATTCCAGCATTAATTTCATTGTGCTTATGCTCATTTTTAAGATTTTGACATTTTCACCTTAAGTGTACAATCAGGGGCTGAAAACGCGTTTAAAGCAATAAAAAGTTCATTTTGGCTCTCACACCTAAACTAAACGTTGTAGACTCAAAATTTTTGCTGTATTTAGTGTATTCTAGCATCCTGAAGATGATTCCAGCATTAATTTCATTGTGCTTATGCTCATTTTTAAGATTTTGACATTTTCACCTAAAGTGCACAATCAGGCTAAAAACGCATTTAAAGCAATAAAAAGTTCATTTTTGCTCTCACACCTAAACTAAACGTTGTAGACTCAAAATTTTTGCTGTATTTAGTGTATTTTAGCATCCTGAAGATGATTCCAGCATTAATTTCATTGTGCTTATTGCTCATTTTTAAGATTTTGACATTTTCACCTTAAGTGTACAATCAGGGGCTGAAAACGCGTTTAAAGCAATAAAAAGTTCATTTTGGCTCTCACACCTAAACTAAACGTTGTAGACTCAAAATTTTTGCTGTATTTAGTGTATTTTAGCATCCTGATGATGATTCCAGCATTAATTTCATCGTGCTTATGCTCATTTTGAAGATTTTGACATTTTCACCTTAAGTGTACAATCAGGGGCTGAAAATGCGTTTAAAGCAATAAAAAGTTCATTTTGGCTCTCACACCTAAACTAAACGTTGTAAACTCAAAATTTTTGCTGTATTTAGTGTATTCTAGCATCCTGAAGATGATTCCAGCATTAATTTCATTGTGCTTATGCTCATTTTTAAGATTTTGACATTTTCACCTAAAGTGCACAATCAGGCTGAAAAGGCATTTAAAGCAATAAAAAGTTCATTTTGGCTCTCACACCTAAACTAAACGTTGTAGACTCAAAATTTTTGCTGTATTTAGCGTTTTTTAGCATCCTGAAGATGATTCCAGCATTAATTTCATTGTGCTTATGCTCATTTTTAAGATTTTGACATTTTCACCTTAAGTGTACAATCAGGGGCTGAAAACGCGTTTAAAGCAATAAAAAGTTCATTTTGGCTCTCACACCTAAACTAAACGTTGTAGACTCAAAATTTTTGCTGTATTTAGTGTATTTTAGCATCCTGAAGATGATTCCAGCATTAATTTCATTGTGCTTATGCTCATTTTGAAGATTTTGACATTTTCACCTTAAGTGTACAATCAGGGGCTGAAAACGCGTTTAAAGCAATAAAAAGTTCATTTTGGCTCTCACACCTAAACTAAACGTTGTAGACTCAAATTTTTTGCTGTATTTAGTGTATTTTAGCATCCTGAAGATGATTCCAGCATTAATTTCATTGTGCTTATGCTCATTTTGAAGATTTTGACATTTTCACCTAAAGTGCACAATCAGGCTGAAAACGCGTTTAAAGCAATAAAAAGTTCATTTTGGCTCACACACCTAAACTAAACGTTGTAGACTCAAAATTTTTGCTCTATTTAGTGTATTTTAGCATCCTGAAGATGATTGCAGCATTAATTTCATTGTGCTTATGCTCATTTTGAAGATTTTGACATTTTCACCTTAAGTGTACAATCAGGGGCTGAAAACGCGTTTAAAGCAATAAAAAGTTCATTTTGGCTCTCACACCTAAACTAAACGTTGTAGACTCAAAATTTTTGCTGTATTTAGTGTATTTTAACATCCTGAAGATGATTCCAGCATTAATTTCATTGTGCTGATTCTCATTTTGAAGATTTTGACATTTTCACCTTAAGTGTACAATCAGGGGCTGAAAACGCGTTTAAAGCAATAAAAAGTTCATTTTGGCTCTCACACCTAAACTAAACGTTGTAAACTCAAAATTTTTGCTGTATTTAGTGTATTCTAGCATCCTGAAGATGATTCCAGCATTAATTTCATTGTGCTTATGCTCATTTTTAAGATTTTGACATTTTCATCTAAAGTGCACAATCAGGCTGAAAACGCATTTAAAGCAATAAAAAGTTCATTTTGGCTCTCACACCTAAACTAAACGTTGTAGACTCAAAATTTTTGCTGTATTTAGTGTATTCTAGCATCCTGAAGATGATTCCAGCATTAATTTCATTGTGCTTATGCTCATTTTGAAGATTTGGACATTTTCACCTTAAGTGTACAATCAGGGGCTGAAAACGCGTTTAAAGCAATAAAAAGTTCATTTTGGCTCTCACACCTAAACTAAACGTTGTAGACTCAAAATTTTTGCTGTATTCAGTGTATTCTAGCATCCTGAAGATGATTCCAGAATTAATTTCATCGTGCTTATGCTCATTTTGAAGATTTTGACATTTTCACCTTCAGTGCACAATCAGGCTGAAAACGCGTTTAAAGCAATAAAAAGTTCATTTTGGCTCACACACCTAAACTAAACGTTGTAGACTCAAAATTTTTGCTCTATTTAGTGTATTTTAGCATCCTGAAGATGATTGCAGCATTAATTTCATTGTGCTTATGCTCATTTTGAAGATTTTGACATTTTCACCTTAAGTGTACAATCAGGGGCTGAAAACGCGTTTAAAGCAATAAAAAGTTCATTTTGGCTCTCACACCTAAACTAAACGTTGTAAACTCAAAATTTTTGCTGTATTTAGTGTATTCTAGCATCCTGAAGATGATTCCAGCATTAATTTCATTGTGCTTATGCTCATTTTTAAGATTTTGACATTTTCATCTAAAGTGCACAATCAGGCTGAAAACGCATTTAAAGCAATAAAAAGTTCATTTTGGCTCTCACACCTAAACTAAACGTTGTAGACTCAAAATTTTTGCTGTATTTAGTGTATTCTAGCATCCTGAAGATGATTCCAGCATTAATTTCATTGTGCTTATGCTCATTTTGAAGATTTGGACATTTTCACCTTAAGTGTACAATCAGGGGCTGAAAACGCATTTAAAGCAATAAAAAGTTCAATTTGTCTCTCACACCTAAACTAAACGTTGTAGACTCAAAATTTTTGCTGTATTTAGTGTATTCTAGCATCCTGAAGATGATTCCAGCATTAATTTCATTGTGCTTATGCTCATTTTTAAGATTTTGACATTTTCACCTTAAGTGCACAATCAGGCTGAAAACGCATTTAAAGCAATAAAAAGTTCATTTTGGCTCTCACACCTAAACTAAACGTTGTAGACTCAAAATTTTTGCTGTATTTAGTGTATTTTAGCATCCTGAAGATGATTCCAGCATTAATTTCATTGTGCTTATGCTCATTTTGAAGATTTTGACATTTTCACCTTAAGTGTACAATCAGGGGCTGGAAACGCGTTTAAAGCAATAAAAAGTTCATTTTGGCTCTCACACCTAAACTAAACGTTGTAGACTCAAAATTTTTGCTGTATTTAGTGTATTTTAGCATCCTGAAGATGATTCCAGCATTAATTTCATTGTGCTTATGCTCATTTTGAAGATTTTGACATTTTCACCTTAAGTGTACAATCAGGGGCTGAAAACGCGTTTAAAGCAATAAAAAGTTCATTTTGGCTCTCACACCTAAACTAAACGTTGTAGACTCAAAATTTTTGCTGTATTTAGTGTATTCTAGCATCCTGAAGATGATTCCAGCATTAATTTCATTGTGCTTATGCTCATTTTTAAGATTTTGACATTTTCACCTAAAGTGCACAATCAGGCTGAAAACGCATTTAAAGCAATAAAAAGTTCATTTTGGCTCTCACACCTAAACTAAACGTTGTAGACTCAAAATTTTTGCTCTATTTAGTGTATTTTAGCATCCTGAAGATGATTCCAGCATTAATTTCATTGTGCTTATGCTCATTTTTAAGATTTTGACATTTTCACCTTAAGTGTACAATCAGGGGCTGAAAACGCGTTTAAAGCAATAAAAAGTTCATTTTGGCTCTCACACCTAAACTAAACGTTGTAGACTCAAAATTTTTGCTGTATTTAGTGTATTCTAGCATCCTGAAGATGATTCCAGCATTAATTTCATTGTGCTTATGCTCATTTTTAAGATTTTGACATTTTCACCTAAAGTGCACAATCAGGCTAAAAACGCATTTAAAGCAATAAAAAGTTCATTTTGGCTCTCACACCTAAACTAAACGTTGTAGACTCAAAATTTTTGCTGTATTTAGTGTATTTTAGCATCCTGAAGATGATTCCAGCATTAATTTCATTGTGCTTATTGCTCATTTTTAAGATTTTGACATTTTCACCTTAAGTGTACAATCAGGGGCTGAAAACGCGTTTAAAGCAATAAAAAGTTCATTTTGGCTCTCACACCTAAACTAAACGTTGTAGACTCAAAATTTTTGCTGTATTTAGTGTATTTTAGCATCCTGATGATGATTCCAGCATTAATTTCATCGTGCTTATGCTCATTTTGAAGATTTTGACATTTTCACCTTAAGTGTACAATCAGGGGCTGAAAACGCGTTTAAAGCAATAAAAAGTTCATTTTGGCTCTCACACCTAAACTAAACGTTGTAGACTCAAAATTTTTGCTGTATTTAGTGTATTCTAGCATCCTGAAGATGATTCCAGCATTAATTTCATTGTGCTTATGCTCATTTTTAAGATTTTGACATTTTCACCTAAAGTGCACAATCAGGCTAAAAACGCATTTAAAGCAATAAAAAGATCATTTTGGCTCTCACACCTAAACTAAACGTTGTAGACTCAAAATTTTTGCTGTATTTAGTGTATTTTAGCATCCTGAAGATGATTCCAGCATTAATTTCATTGTGCTTATTGCTCATTTTTAAGATTTTGACATTTTCACCTTAAGTGTACAATCAGGGGCTGAAAACGCGTTTAAAGCAATAAAAAGTTCATTTTGGCTCTCACACCTAAACTAAACGTTGTAGACTCAAAATTTTTGCTGTATTTAGTGTATTTTAGCATCCTGATGATGATTCCAGCATTAATTTCATCGTGCTTATGCTCATTTTGAAGATTTTGACATTTTCACCTTAAGTGTACAATCAGGGGCTGAAAACGCGTTTAAAGCAATAAAAAGTTCATTTTGGCTCTCACACCTAAACTAAACGTTGTAAACTCAAAATTTTTGCTGTATTTAGTGTATTCTAGCATCCTGAAGATGATTCCAGCATTAATTTCATTGTGCTTATGCTCATTTTGAAGATTTTGACATTTTCACCTAAAGTGCACAATCAGGCTGAAAAGGCATTTAAAGCAATAAAAAGTTCATTTTGGCTCTCACACCTAAACTAAACGTTGTAGACTCAAAATTTTTGCTGTATTTAGCGTTTTTTAGCATCCTGAAGATGATTCCAGCATTAATTTCATTGTGCTTATGCTCATTTTTAAGATTTTGACATTTTCACCTTAAGTGTACAATCAGGGGCTGAAAACGCGTTTAAAGCAATAAAAAGTTCATTTTGGCTCTCACACCTAAACTAAACGTTGTAGACTCAAAATTATTGCTGTATTTAGTGTATTTTAGCATCCTGAAGATGATTCCAGCATTAATTTCATTGTGCTTATGCTCATTTTGAAGATTTTGACATTTTCACCTTAAGTGTACAATCAGGGGCTGAAAACGCGTTTAAAGCAATAAAAAGTTCATTTTGGCTCTCACACCTAAACTAAACGTTGTAGACTCAAATTTTTTGCTGTATTTAGTGTATTTTAGCATCCTGAAGATGATTCCAGCATTAATTTTATTGTGCTTATGCTCATTTTGAAGATTTTGACATTTTCACCTAAAGTGCACAATCAGGCTGAAAACGCATTTAAAGCAATAAAAAGTTCATTTTGGCTCTCACACCTAAACTAAACGTTGTAGACTCAAAATTTTTGCTCTATTTAGTGTATTTTAGCATCCTGAAGATGATTCCAGCATTAATTTCATTGTGCTTATGCTCATTTTGAAGATTTTGACATTTTCACCTTAAGTGTACAATCAGGGGCTGAAAACGCGTTTAAAGCAATAAAAAGTTCATTTTGGCTCTCACACCTAAACTAAACGTTGTAGACTCAAAATTTTTGCTGTATTTAGTGTATTTTAGCATCCTGAAGATGATTCCAGCATTAATTTCATTGTGCTTATGCTCATTTTGAAGATTTTGACATTTTCACCTTAAGTGTACAATCAGGGGCTGAAAACGCGTTTAAAGCAATAAAAAGTTCAATTTGGCTCTCACACCTAAACTAAACGTTGTAGACTCAAAATTTTTGCTGTATTTAGTGTATTCTAGCATCCTGAAGATGATTCCAGCATTAATTTCATTGTGCTTATGCTCATTTTTAAGATTTTGACATTTTCACCTTAAGTGCACAATCAGGCTGAAAACGCATTTAAAGCAATAAAAAGTTCATTTTGGCTCTCACACCTAAACTAAACGTTGTAGACTCAAAATTTTTGCTGTATTTAGTGTATTCTAGCATCCTGAAGATGATTCCAGCATTAATTTCATTGTGCTTATGCTCATTTTTAAGATTTTGACATTTTCACCTAAAGTGCACAATCAGGCTATAAACGCATTTAAAGCAATAAAAAGTTCATTTTGGCTCTCACACCTAAACTAAACGTTGTAGACTCAAAATTTTTGCTCTATTTAGTGTATTTTAGCATCCTGAAGATGATTCCAGCAATAATTTCATTGTGCTTATGCTCATTTTGAAGATTTTGACATTTTCACCTTAAGTGTACAATCAGGGGCTGAAAACGCGTTTAAAGCAATAAAAAGTTCATTTTGGCTCTCACACCTAAACTAAACGTTGTAGACTCAAATTTTTTGCTGTATTTAGTGTATTTTAGCATCCTGAAGATGATTCCAGCATTAATTTCATTGTGCTTATGCTCATTTTGAAGATTTTGACATTTTCACCTAAAGTGCACAATCAGGCTGAAAACGCATTTAAAGCAATAAAAAGTTCATTTTGGCTCTCACACCTAAACTAAACGTTGTAGACTCAAAATTTTTGCTGTATTTAGTGTATTTTAGCATCCTGAAGATGATTCCAGCATTAATTTCATTGTGCTTATGCTCATTTTGAAGATTTTGACATTTTCACCTTAAGTGTACAATCAGGGGCTGAAAACGCGTTTAAAGCAATAAAAAGTTCATTTTGGCTCTCACACCTAAACTAAACGTTGTAGACTCAAAATTTTTGCTGTATTTAGTGTATTTTAGCATCCTGAAGATGATTCCAGCATTAATTTCATTGTGCTTATGCTCATTTTGAAGATTTTGACATTTTCACCTTAAGTGTACAATCAGGGGCTGAAAACGCGTTTAAAGCAATAAAAAGTTCAATTTGGCTCTCACACCTAAACTAAACGTTGTAGACTCAAAATTTTTGCTGTATTTAGTGTATTCTAGCATCCTGAAGATGATTCCAGCATTAATTTCATTGTGCTTATGCTCATTTTGAAGATTTTGACATTTTCACCTTAAGTGCACAATCAGGCTGAAAACGCATTTAAAGCAATAAAAAGTTCATTTTGGCTCTCACACCTAAACTAAACGTTGTAGACTCAAAATTTTTGCTGTATTTAGTGTATTTTAGCATCCTAAAGATGGTTCCAGCATTAATTTCATTGTGCTTATGCTCATTTTTAAGATTTTGACATTTTCACCTAAAGTGCACAATCAGGCTGAAAACGCATTTAAAGCAATAAAAAGTTCATTTTTGCTCTCACACCTAAACTAAACGTTGTAGACTCAAAATTTTTGCTGTATTTAGTGTATTTTAGCATCCTGAAGATGATTCCAGCATTAATTTCATTGTGCTTATTGCTCATTTTTAAGATTTTGACATTTTCACCTTAAGTGTACAATCAGGGGCTGAAAACGCGTTTAAAGCAATAAAAAGTTCATTTTGGCTCTCACACCTAAACTAAACGTTGTAAACTCAAAATTTTTGCTGTATTTAGTGTATTCTAGCATCCTGAAGATGATTCCAGCATTAATTTCATTGTGCTTATGCTCATTTTTAAGATTTTGACATTTTCACCTAAAGTGCACAATCAGGCTGAAAAGGCATTTAAAGCAATAAAAAGTTCATTTTGGCTCTCACACCTAAACTAAACGTTGTAGACTCAAAATTTTTGCTGTATTTAGCGTTTTTTAGCATCCTGAAGATGATTCCAGCATTAATTTCATTGTGCTTATGCTCATTTTTAAGATTTTGACATTTTCACCTTAAGTGTACAATCAGGGGCTGAAAACGCGTTTAAAGCAATAAAAAGTTCATTTTGGCTCTCACACCTAAACTAAACGTTGTAGACTCAAAATTTTTGCTGTATTTAGTGTATTTTAGCATCCTGAAGATGATTCCAGCATTAATTTCATTGTGCTTATGCTCATTTTGAAGATTTTGACATTTTCACCTTAAGTGTACAATCAGGGGCTGAAAACGCGTTTAAAGCAATAAAAAGTTCATTTTGGCTCTCACACCTAAACTAAACGTTGTAGACTCAAATTTTTTGCTGTATTTAGTGTATTTTAGCATCCTGAAGATGATTCCAGCATTAATTTCATTGTGCTTATGCTCATTTTTAAGATTTTGACATTTTCACCTTAAGTGTACAATCAGGGGCTGAAAACGCGTTTAAAGCAATAAAAAGTTCATTTTGGCTCTCACACCTAAACTAAACGTTGTAGACTCAAAATTTTTGCTGTATTTAGTGTATTTTAGCATCCTGAAGATGATTCCAGCATTAATTTCATTGTGCTTATGCTCATTTTGAAGATTTTGACATTTTCACCTTAAGTGTACAATCAGGGGCTGAAAACGCGTTTAAAGCAATAAAAAGTTCATTTTGGCTCTCACACCTAAACTAAACGTTGTAGACTCAAAATTTTTGCTGTATTTAGTGTATTCTAGCATCCTGAAGATGATTCCAGCATTAATTTCATTGTGCTTATGCTCATTTTTAAGATTTTGACATTTTCACCTAAAGTGCACAATCAGGCTATAAACGCATTTAAAGCAATAAAAAGTTCATTTTGGCTCTCACACCTAAACTAAACGTTGTAGACTCAAAATTTTTGCTCTATTTAGTGTATTTTAGCATCCTGAAGATGATTCCAGCAATAATTTCATTGTGCTTATGCTCATTTTGAAGATTTTGACATTTTCACCTTAAGTGTACAATCAGGGGCTGAAAACGCGTTTTAAAGCAATAAAAAGTTCATTTTGGCTCTCACACCTAAACTAAACGTTGTAGACTCAAATTTTTTGCTGTATTTAGTGTATTTTAGCATCCTGAAGATGATTCCAGCATTAATTTCATTGTGCTTATGCTCATTTTGAAGATTTTGACATTTTCACCTAAAGTGCACAATCAGGCTGAAAACGCATTTAAAGCAATAAAAAGTTCATTTTGGCTCTCACACCTAAACTAAACGTTGTAGACTCAAAATTTTTGCTGTATTTAGTGTATTTTAGCATCCTGAAGATGATTCCAGCATTAATTTCATTGTGCTTATGCTCATTTTGAAGATTTTGACATTTTCACCTTAAGTGTACAATCAGGGGCTGAAAACGCGTTTAAAGCAATAAAAAGTTCATTTTGGCTCTCACACCTAAACTAAACGTTGTAGACTCAAAATTTTTGCTGTATTTAGTGTATTTTAGCATCCTGAAGATGATTCCAGCATTAATTTCATTGTGCTTATGCTCATTTTGAAGATTTTGACATTTTCACCTTAAGTGTACAATCAGGGGCTGAAAACGCGTTTAAAGCAATAAAAAGTTCAATTTGGCTCTCACACCTAAACTAAACGTTGTAGACTCAAAATTTTTGCTGTATTTAGTGTATTCTAGCATCCTGAAGATGATTCCAGCATTAATTTCATTGTGCTTATGCTCATTTTGAAGATTTTGACATTTTCACCTTAAGTGCACAATCAGGCTGAAAACGCATTTAAAGCAATAAAAAGGTTCATTTTGGCTCTCACACCTAAACTAAACGTTGTAGACTCAAAATTTTTGCTGTATTTAGTGTATTTTAAGCATCCTAAAGATGGTTCCAGCATTAATTTCATTGTGCTTATGCTCATTTTTAAGATTTTGACATTTTCACCTAAAGTGCACAATCAGGCTGAAAACGCATTTAAAGCAATAAAAAGTTCATTTTTGCTCTCACACCTAAACTAAACGTTGTAGACTCAAAATTTTTGCTGTATTTAGTGTATTTTAGCATCCTGAAGATGATTCCAGCATTAATTTCATTGTGCCTTATTGCTCATTTTTAAGATTTTGACATTTTCACCTTAAGTGTACAATCAGGGGCTGAAAACGCGTTTAAAAGCAATAAAAAAGTTCATTTTGGCTCTCACACCTAAACTAAACGTTGTAACTCAAAATTTTTGCTGTATTTAGTGTATTCTAGCATCCTGAAGATGATTCCAGCATTAATTTCATTGTGCTTATGCTCATTTTTAAGATTTTGACATTTTCACCTAAAGTGCACAATCAGGCTGAAAAGGCATTTAAAGCAATAAAAAGTTCATTTTGGCTCTCACACCTAAACTAAACGTTGTAGACTCAAAATTTTTGCTGTATTTAGCGTTTTTTAGCATCCTGAAGATGATTCCAGCATTAATTTCATTGTGCTTATGCTCATTTTTAAGATTTTGACATTTTCACCTTAAGTGTACAATCAGGGGCTGAAACGCGTTTAAAGCAATAAAAAGTTCATTTTGGCTCTCACACCTAAACTAAACGTTGTAGACTCAAATTTTTGCTGTATTTAGTGTAATTTTAGCATCCTGAAGATGATTCCAGCATTAATTTCATTGTGCTTATGCTCATTTTGAAGATTTTGACATTTTCACCTTAAGCTGTACAATCAGGGGCTGAAAAAACGCGTTTAAAGCAATAAAAAGTTCATTTTGGCTCTCACACCTAAACTAAACGTTGTAGACTCAAAATTTTTGCTGTATTTAGTGTATTTTAGCATCCTGAAGATGATTCCAGCATTAATTTCATTGTGCTTATGCTCATTTTAGATTTTGACATTTCTCACCTTAAGTGTACAATCAGGGGCTGAAAACGCGTTTAAAGCAATAAAAAGTTCATTTTGGCTCTCACACCTAAACTAAACGTTGGTAGACTCAAAATTTTTGCTGTATTTAGTGTATTTTAGCATCCTGAAGATGATTCCCAGCATTAATTTCATTGTGCTTATGCTCATTTTGAAGATTTTGACATTTTCACCTTAAGTGTACAATCAGGGGCTGAAAACGCGTTTAAAGCAATAAAAAGTTCATTTTGGCTCTCACACCTAAACTAAACGTTGTTAGACTCAAAATTTTTTGCCTGTATTTAGTGTATTTTAGCATCCTGAAGATGATTCCAGCATTAATTTCATTGTGCTTATGCTCATTTTGAAGATTTTGACATTTTCACCTAAAGTGCACAATCAGGCTGAAAACGCGTTTAAAGCAATAAAAAGGTTCATTTTTGCTCACACACCTAAACTAAACGTTGTAGACTCAAAATTTTTGCTCTATTTAGTGTATTTTAGCGATGATTGCAGCATTAATTTCATTGTGCTTATGCTCATTTTGAAGATTTTGACATTTTCACCTTAAGTGTACAATCAGGGGCTGAAAACGCGTTTAAAGCAATAAAAAGTTCATTTTGGCTCTCACACCTAAACTAAACGTTGTAGACTCAAAATTTTTGCTGTATTTAGTGTATTTTAGCATCCTGAAGATGATTCCAGCATTAATTTCATTGTGCTGATTCTCATTAGATTTTGACATTTTCACCTTAAGTGTACAATCAGGGGCTGAAAACGCGTTTAAAGCAATAAAAAGTTCATTTTGGCTCTCACACCTAAACTAAACGTTGTAAACTCAAAATTTTTGCTGTATTTAGTGTATTCTAGCATCCTGAAGATGATTCCAGCATTAATTTCATTGTGCTTATGCTCATTTTTAAGATTTTGACATTTTCATCTAAAGTGCACAATCAGGCTGAAAACGCATTTAAAGCAATAAAAAGTTCATTTTGGCTCTCACACCTAAACTAAACGTTGTAGACTCAAAATTTTTGCTGTATTTAGTGTATTCTAGCATCCTGAAGATGATTCCAGCATTAATTTCATTGTGCTTATGCTCATTTTTAAGATTTTGACATTTTCACCTAAAGTGCACAATCAGGCTGGAAAACGCATTTAAAGCAATAAAAAGTTCATTTTGGCTCTCACACCTTAAACTAAACGTTGTAGACTCAAATTTTGCTGTATTTAGTGTATTCTAGCATCCTGAAGATGATTCCAGCATTAATTTCATTGTGCTTATGCTCATTTTGAAGATTTTGACATTTTCACCTTAAGTGTACAATCAGGGGCTGAAAACGCGTTTAAAGCAATAAAAAGTTCATTTTGGCTCTCACACCTAAAATAAACGTTGTAGACTCAAAATTTTTGCTGTATTTAGTGTATTCCAGCATCCTGAAGATGATTCTAGCATTAATTTCATTGTGTTTATGCTCATTTTTAAGATTATGACATTTTCACCTAAAGTGCACAATCAGGCTGAAAACGCATTTAAAGCAATAAAAAGTTCATTTTGGCTCTCACACCTAAACTAAACGTTGTAGACTCAAAATTTTTGCTCTATTTAGTGTATTTTAGCATCCTGAAGATGATTGCAGCATTAATTTCATTGTGCTTATGCTCATTTTGAAGATTTTGACATTTTCACCTTAAGTGTACAATCAGGGGCTGAAAACGCGTTTAAAGCAATAAAAAGTTCATTTTGGCTCTCACACCTAAACTAAACGTTGTAGACTCAAAATTTTTGCTGTATTTAGTGTATTCCAGCATCCTGAAGATGATTCCAGCATTAATTTCATTGTGCTTATGCTCATTTTTAAGATTTTGACATTTTCACCTAAAGTGCACAATCAGGCTGAAAACGCATTTAAAGCAATAAAAAGTTCATTTTGGCTCTCACACCTAAACTAAACGTTGTAGACTCAAAATTTTTGCTCTATTTAGTGTATTTTAGCATCCTGAAGATGATTCCAGCATTAATTTCATTGTGCTTATGCTCATTTTGAAGATTTTGACATTTTCACCTTAAGTGTACAATCAGGGGCTGAAAACGCGTTTAAAGCAATAAAAAGTTCATTTTGGCTCTCACACCTAAACTAAACGTTGTAGACTCAAAATTTTTGCTCTACTTAGTGTATTTTAGCATCCTGAAGATGATTCCAGCATTAATTTCATTGTGCTTATGCTCATTTTGAAGATTTTGACATTTTCACCTAAAGTGCACAATCAGGCTGAAAACGCATTTAAAGCAATAAAACGTTCATTTTGGCTCTCACACCTAAACTAAACGTTGTAGACTCAAAATTTTTGCTGTATTTAGTGTATTCCAGCATCCTGAAGATGATTCCAGCATTAATTTCATTGTGCTTATGCTCATTTTGAAGATTTTGACATTTTCACCTTAAGTGTACAATCAGGGGCTGAAAACGCGTTTAAAGCAATAAAAAGTTCATTTTGGCTCTCACACCTAAACTAAACGTTGTAGACTCAAAATTTTTGCTGTATTTAGTGTATTTTAGCATCCTGAAGATGATTCCAGCATTAATTTCATTGTGCTTATGCTCATTTTGAAGATTTTGACATTTTCACCTTAAGTGTACAATCAGGGGCTGAAAACGCGTTTAAAGCAATAAAAAGTTCATTTTGGCTCTCACACCTCAACTAAACGTTGTAAACTCAAAATTTTTGCTGTATTTAGTGTATTCTAGCATCCTGAAGATGATTCCAGCATTAATTTCATTGTGCTTATGCTCATTTTTAAGATTTTGACATTTTCATCTAAAGTGCACAATCAGGCTGAAAACGCATTTAAAGCAATAAAAAGTTCATTTTGGCTCTCACACCTAAACTAAACGTTGTAGACTCAAAATTTTTGCTGTATTTAGTGTATTCTAGCATCCTGAAGATGATTCCAGCATTAATTTCATTGTGCTTATGCTCATTTTTAAGATTTTGACATTTTCACCTAAAGTGCACAATCAGGCTGAAAACGCATTTAAAGCAATAAAAAGTTCATTTTGGCTCTCACACCTTAACTAAACGTTGTAGACTCAAAATTTTTGCTGTATTTACTGTATTTTAGCATCCTGAAGATGATTCCAGCATTAATTTCATTGTGCTTATGCTCATTTTTAAGATTTTGACATTTTCACCTAAAGTGCACAATCAGGCTGAAAACGCATTTAAAGCAATAAAAAGTTCATTTTGGCTCTCACACCTAAACTAAACGTTGTAGACTCAAAATTTTTGCTGTATTTAGTGTATTCTAGCATCCTGAAGATGATTTCAGCATTAATTTCATTGTGCTTATGCTCATTTTGAAGATTTTGACATTTTCACCTTAAGTGTACAATCAGGGGCTGAACACGCGTTTAAAGCAATAAAAAGTTCATTTTGGCTCTCACACCTCAAATAAACGTTGTAGACTCAAAATTTTTGCTGTATTTAGTGTATTCCAGCATCCTGAAGATGATTCCAGCATTAATTTCATTGTGCTTATGCTCATTTTTAAGATTTTGACATTTTCACCTAAAGTGCACAATCAGACTGAAAACGCGTTTAAAGCAATAAAAAGTTCATTTTGGCTCACACACCTAAACTAAACGTTGTAGACTCAAAATTTTTGCTCTATTTAGTGTATTTTAGCATCCTGAAGATGATTGCAGCATTAATTTCATTGTGCTTATGCTCATTTTGAAGATTTTGACATTTTCACCTTAAGTGTACAATCAGGGGCTGAAAACGCGTTTAAAGCAATAAAAAGTTCATTTTGGCTCTCACACCTAAACTAAACGTTGTAGACTCAAAATTTTTGCTGTATTTAGTGTATTCTAGCATCCTGAAGATGATTCCAGCATTAATTTCATTGTGCTTATGCTCATTTTTAAGATTTTGACATTTTCACCTAAAGTGCACAATCAGGCTGAAAACGCATTTAAAGCAATAAAAAGTTCATTTTGGCTCTCACACCTAAACTAAACGTTGTAGACTCAAAATTTTTGCTCTATTTACTGTATTTTAGCATCCTGAAGATGATTCCAGCATTAATTTCATTGTGCTTATGCTCATTTTGAAGATTTTGACATTTTCACCTTAAGTGCACAATCAGGCTGAAAACGCATTTAAAGCAATAAAAAGTTCATTTTGGCTCTCACACCTAAACTAAACGTTGTAGACTCAAAATTTTTGCTGTATTTAGTGTATTTTAGCATCCTAAAGATGGTTCCAGCATTAATTTCATTGTGCTTATGCTCATTTTTAAGATTTTGACATTTTCACCTAAAGTGCACAATCAGGCTGAAAACGCATTTAAAGCAATAAAAAGTTCATTTTGGCTCTCACACCTAAACTAAACGTTGTAGACTCAAAATTTTTGCTCTATTTAGTGTATTTTAGCATCCTGAAGATGATTCCAGCATTAATTTCATTGTGCTTATGCTCATTTTTAAGATTTTGACATTTTCACCTTAAGTGTACAATCAGGGGCTGAAAACGCGTTTAAAGCAATAAAAAGTTCATTTTGGCTCTCACACCTAAACTAAACGTTGTAGACTCAAAATTTTTGCTGTATTTAGTGTATTCTAGCATCCTGAAGATGATTCCAGCATTAATTTCATTGTGCTTATGCTCATTTTTAAGATTTTGACATTTTCACCTAAAGTGCACAATCAGGCTAAAAACGCATTTAAAGCAATAAAAAGTTCATTTTTGCTCTCACACCTAAACTAAACGTTGTAGACTCAAAATTTTTGCTGTATTTAGTGTATTTTAGCATCCTGAAGATGATTCCAGCATTAATTTCATTGTGCTTATTGCTCATTTTTAAGATTTTGACATTTTCACCTTAAGTGTACAATCAGGGGCTGAAAACGCGTTTAAAGCAATAAAAAGTTCATTTTGGCTCTCACACCTAAACTAAACGTTGTAGACTCAAAATTTTTGCTGTATTTAGTGTATTTTAGCATCCTGATGATGATTCCAGCATTAATTTCATCGTGCTTATGCTCATTTTGAAGATTTTGACATTTTCACCTTAAGTGTACAATCAGGGGCTGAAAACGCGTTTAAAGCAATAAAAAGTTCATTTTGGCTCTCACACCTAAACTAAACGTTGTAAACTCAAAATTTTTGCTGTATTTAGTGTATTCTAGCATCCTGAAGATGATTCCAGCATTAATTTCATTGTGCTTATGCTCATTTTTAAGATTTTGACATTTTCACCTAAAGTGCACAATCAGGCTGAAAAGGCATTTAAAGCAATAAAAAGTTCATTTTGGCTCTCACACCTAAACTAAACGTTGTAGACTCCAAATTTTTGCTGTATTTAGCGTTTTTTAGCATCCTGAAGATGATTCCAGCATTAATTTCATTGTGCTTATGCTCATTTTTAAGATTTTGACATTTTCACCTTAAGTGTACAATCAGGGGCTGAAAACGCGTTTAAAGCAATAAAAAGTTCATTTTGGCTCTCACACCTAAACTAAACGTTGTAGACTCAACATTTTTGCTGTATTTAGTGTATTTTAGCATCCTGAAGATGATTCCAGCATTAATTTCATTGTGCTTATGCTCATTTTGAAGATTTTGACATTTTCACCTTAAGTGTACAATCAGGGGCTGAAAACGCGTTTAAAGCAATAAAAAGTTCATTTTGGCTCTCACACCTAAACTAAACGTTGTAGACTCAAATTTTTTGCTGTATTTAGTGTATTTTAGCATCCTGAAGATGATTCCAGCATTAATTTCATTGTGCTTATGCTCATTTTGAAGATTTTGACATTTTCACCTAAAGTGCACAATCAGGCTGAAAACGCATTTAAAGCAATAAAAAGTTCATTTTGGCTCTCACACCTAAACTAAACGTTGTAGACTCAAAATTTTTGCTGTATTTAGTGTATTTTAGCATCCTGAAGATGATTCCAGCATTAATTTCATTGTGCTTATGCTCATTTTGAAGATTTTGACATTTTCACCTTAAGTGTACAATCAGGGGCTGAAAACGCGTTTAAAGCAATAAAAAGTTCATTTTGGCTCTCACACCTAAACTAAACGTTGTAGACTCAAAATTTTTGCTGTATTTAGTGTATTTTAGCATCCTGAAGATGATTCCAGCATTAATTTCATTGTGCTTATGCTCATTTTGAAGATTTTGACATTTTCACCTTAAGTGTACAATCAGGGGCTGAAAACGCGTTTAAAGCAATAAAAAGTTCAATTTGGCTCTCACACCTAAACTAAACGTTGTAGACTCAAAATTTTTGCTGTATTTAGTGTATTCTAGCATCCTGAAGATGATTCCAGCATTAATTTCATTGTGCTTATGCTCATTTTTAAGATTTTGACATTTTCACCTTAAGTGTACAATCAGGGGCTGAAAACGCGTTTAAAGCAATAAAAAGTTCATTTTGGCTCTCACACCTAAACTAAACGTTGTAGACTCAAAATTTTTGCTGTATTTAGTGTATTCCAGCATCCTGAAGATGATTCCAGCATTAATTTTATTGTGCTTATGCTCATTTTTAAGATTTTGACATTTTCACCTTAAGTGCACAATCAGGCTGAAAACGCATTTAAAGCAATAAAAAGTTCATTTTGGCTCTCACACCTAAACTAAACGTTGTAGACTCAAAATTTTTGCTGTATTTAGTGTATTTTAGCATCCTGAAGATGATTCCAGCATTAATTTCATTGTGCTTATGCTCATTTTTAAGATTTTGACATTTTCACCTAAAGTGCACAATCAGGCTGAAAACGCATTTAAAGCAATAAAAAGTTCATTTTGGCTCTCACACCTAAACTAAACGTTGTAGACTCAAAATTCTTGCTGTATTTAGTGTATTCTAGCATCCTGAAGATGATTCCAGCATTAATTTCATTGTGCTTATGCTCATTTTTAAGATTTTGACATTTTCACCTAAAGTGCACAATCAGGCTGAAAACGCATTTAAAGCAATAAAAAGTTCATTTTGGCTCTCACACCTAAACTAAACGTTGTAGACTCAAAATTTTTGCTCTATTTAGTGTATTTTAGCATCCTGAAGATGATTCCAGCATTAATTTCATTGTGCTTATGCTCATTTTGAAGATTTTGACATTTTCACCTTAAGTGTACAATCAGGGGCTGAAAATGCGTTTAAAGCAATAAAAAGTTCATTTTGGCTCTCACACCTAAACTAAACGTTGTAGACTCAAAATTTTTGCTGTATTTAGTGTATTCTAGCATCCTGAAGATGATTCCAGCATTAATTTCATTGTGCTTATGCTCATTTTTAAGATTTTGACATTTTCACCTAAAGTGCACAATCAGGCTGAAAACGCATTTAAAGCAATAAAAAGTTCATTTTGGCTCTCACACCTAAACTAAACGTTGTAGACTCAAAATTTTTGCTCTATTTAGTGTATTTTAGCATCCTGAAGATGATTCCAGCATTAATTTCATTGTGCTTATGCTCATTTTGAAGATTTTGACATTTTCACCTTAAGTGTACAATCAGGGGCTGAAAACGCGTTTAAAGCAATAAAAAGTTCATTTTGGCTTTCACACCTAAACTAAACGTTGTAGACTCAAAATTTTTGCTCTATTTAGTGTATTTTAGCATCCTGAAGATGATTCCAGCATTAATTTCATTGTGCTTATGCTCATTTTGAAGATTTTGACATTTTCACCTAAAGTGCACAATCAGGCTGAAAACGCATTTAAAGCAATAAAAAGTTCATTTTGGCTCTCACAACTAAACTAAACGTTGTAGACTCAAAATTTTTGCTGTATTTAGTGTATTTTAGCATCCTGAAGATGATTCCAGCATTAATTTCATTGTGCTTATGCTCATTTTGAAGATTTTGACATTTTCCCCCTAAGTGTACAATCAGGGGCTGAAAACGCGTTTAAAGCAATAAAAAGTTCATTTTGGCTCTCACACCTAAACTAAACGTTGTAGACTTAAAATTTTTGCTGTATTTAGTGTATTCTAGCATCCTGAAGATGATTCCAGCATTAATTTCATTGTGCTTATGCTCATTTTTAAGATTTTGACATTTTCACCTAAAGTGCACAATCAGGCTGAAAACGCATTTAAAGCAATAAAAAGTTCATTTTGGCTCTCACACCTTAACTAAACGTTGTAGACTCAAAATTTTTGCTGTATTTAGTGTATTTTAGCATCCTGAAGATGATTCCAGCATTAATTTCATTGTGCTTATGCTCATTTTGAAGATTTTGACATTTTCACCTTAAGTGTACAATCAGGCTGAAAACGCATTTAAAGCAATAAAAAGTTCATTTTGGCTCTCATACCTAAACTAAACGTTGTAGACTTAAAATTTTTGCTGTATTTAGTGTATTCTAGCATCCTGAAGATGATTCCAGCATTAATTTCATTGTGCTTATGCTCATTTTTAAGATTTTGACATTTTCACCTAAAGTGCACAATCAGGCTGAAAACGCAATTAAAGCAATAAAAAGTTCATTTTGGCTCTCACACCTTAACTAAACGTTGTAGACTCAAATTTTTTGCTGTATTTAGTGTATTTTAGCATCCTGAAGATGATTCCAGCATTAATTTCATTGTGCTTATGCTCATTTTTAAGATTTTGACATTTTCACCTTAAGTGTACAATCCGGGGCTGAAAACGCGTTTAAAGCAATAAAAAGTTCATTTTGGCTCTCACACCTAAACTAAACGTTGTAGACTCAAAATTGTTGCTGTATTCAGTGTATTCTAGCATCCTGAAGATGATTCCAGCATTAATTTCATCGTGCTTATGCTCATTTTGAAGATTTTGACATTTTCACCTAAAGTGCACAATCAGGCTGAAAACGCATTTAAAGCAATAAAAAGTTCATTTTGGCTCACACACCTAAAATAAACTTTGTAGACTCAGAATTTTTGCTGTATTTAGTGTATTCTAGCATCCTGAAGATGATTCCAGCATTAATTTCATTGTGCTTATGCTCATTTTGAAGATTTTGACATTTTCACCTTAAGTGTACAATCAGGGGCTGAAAATGCGTTTAAAGCAATAAAAAGTTCATTTTGGCTCTCACACCTAAACTAAACGTTGTAGACTCAAAATTTTTGCTGTATTTAGTGTATTCTAGCATCCTGAAGATGATTCCAGCATTAATTTCATTGTGCTTATGCTCATTTTTAAGATTTTGACATTTTCACCTAAAGTGCACAATCAGGCTGAAAACGCATTTAAAGCAATAAAAAGTTCATTTTGGCTCTCACACCTAAACTAAACGTTGTAGACTCAAACTTTTTGCTCTATTTAGTGTATTTTAGCATCCTGAAGATGATTCCAGCATTAATTTCATTGTGCTTATGCTCATTTTGAAGATTTTGACATTTTCACCTTAAGTGTACAATCAGGGGCTGAAAACGCGTTTAAAGCAATAAAAAGTTCATTTTGGCTTTCACACCTAAACTAAACGTTGTAGACTCAAAATTTTTGCTCTATTTAGTGTATTTTAGCATCCTGAAGATGATTCCAGCATTAATTTCATTGTGCTTATGCTCATTTTGAAGATTTTGACATTTTCACCTAAAGTGCACAATCAGGCTGAAAACGCATTTAAAGCAATAAAAAGTTCATTTTGGCTCTCACAACTAAACTAAACGTTGTAGACTCAAAATTTTTGCTGTATTTAGTGTATTTTAGCATCCTGAAGATGATTCCAGCATTAATTTCATTGTGCTTATGCTCATTTTGAAGATTTTGACATTTTCCCCCTAAGTGTACAATCAGGGGCTGAAAACGCGTTTAAAGCAATAAAAAGTTCATTTTGGCTCTCACACCTAAACTAAACGTTGTAGACTTAAAATTTTTGCTGTATTTAGTGTATTCTAGCATCCTGAAGATGATTCCAGCATTAATTTCATTGTGCTTATGCTCATTTTTAAGATTTTGACATTTTCACCTAAAGTGCACAATCAGGCTGAAAACGCATTTAAAGCAATAAAAAGTTCATTTTGGCTCTCACACCTTAACTAAACGTTGTAGACTCAAAATTTTTGCTGTATTTAGTGTATTTTAGCATCCTGAAGATGATTCCAGCATTAATTTCATTGTGCTTATGCTCATTTTGAAGATTTTGACATTTTCACCTTAAGTGTACAATCAGGCTGAAAACGCATTTAAAGCAATAAAAAGTTCATTTTGGCTCTCATACCTAAACTAAACGTTGTAGACTTAAAATTTTTGCTGTATTTAGTGTATTCTAGCATCCTGAAGATGATTCCAGCATTAATTTCATTGTGCTTATGCTCATTTTTAAGATTTTGACATTTTCACCTAAAGTGCACAATCAGGCTGAAAACGCAATTAAAGCAATAAAAAGTTCATTTTGGCTCTCACACCTTAACTAAACGTTGTAGACTCAAATTTTTTGCTGTATTTAGTGTATTTTAGCATCCTGAAGATGATTCCAGCATTAATTTCATTGTGCTTATGCTCATTTTTAAGATTTTGACATTTTCACCTTAAGTGTACAATCCGGGGCTGAAAACGCGTTTAAAGCAATAAAAAGTTCATTTTGGCTCTCACACCTAAACTAAACGTTGTAGACTCAAAATTGTTGCTGTATTCAGTGTATTCTAGCATCCTGAAGATGATTCCAGCATTAATTTCATCGTGCTTATGCTCATTTTGAAGATTTTGACATTTTCACCTAAAGTGCACAATCAGGCTGAAAACGCATTTAAAGCAATAAAAAGTTCATTTTGGCTCACACACCTAAAATAAACTTTGTAGACTCAGAATTTTTGCTGTATTTAGTGTATTCTAGCATCCTGAAGATGATTCCAGCATTAATTTCATTGTGCTTATGCTCATTTTGAAGATTTTGACATTTTCACCTTAAGTGTACAATCAGGGGCTGAAAACGCGTTTAAAGCAATAAAAAGTTCATTTTGGCTCTCACACCTAAACTAAACGTTGTAGACTCAAAATTTTTGCTGTATTTAGTGTATTCCAGCATCCTGAAGATGATTCCAGCATTAATTTCATTGTGCTTATGCTCATTTTTAAGATTTTGACATTTTCACCTTAAGTGCACAATCAGGCTGAAAACGCATTTAAAGCAATAAAAAGTTCATTTTGTCTCTCACACCTAAACTAAACGTTGTAGACTCAAAATTTTTGCTGTATTTAGTGTATTTTTGCATCCTGAAGATGATTCCAGCATTAATTTCATTGTGCTTATGCTCATTTTTAAGATTTTGACATTTTCACCTTAAGTGTACAATCAGGGGCTGAAAACGCGTTTAAAGCAATAAAAAGTTCATTTTGGCTCTCACACCTAAACTAAACGTTGTAGACTCAAAATTGTTGCTGTATTCAGTGTATTCTAGCATCCTGAAGATGATTCCAGCATTAATTTCATCGTGCTTATGCTCATTTTGAAGATTTTGACATTTTCACCTAAAGTGCACAATCAGGCTGAAAACGCATTTAAAGCAATAAAAAGTTCATTTTGGCTCTCACACCTAAACTAAACGTTGTAGACTCAAAATTTTTGCTGTATTTAGTGTATTCTAGCATCCTGAAGATGATTCCAGCATTAATTTCATTGTGCTTATGGTCATTTTTAAGATTTTGACATTTTCACCTAAAGTGCACAATCAGGCTGAAAACGCATTTAAAGCAATAAAAAGTTCATTTTGGCTCTCACACCTTAACTAAACGTTGTAGACACAAAATTTTTGCTGTATTTAGTGTATTTTAGCATCCTGAAGATGATTCCAGCATTAATTTCATTGTGCTTATGCTCATTTTTAAGAATTTGACATTTTCACCTTAAGTGTACAATCAGGGGCTGAAAACGCGTTTAAAGCAATAAAAAGTTCATTTTGGCTCTCACACCTAAACTAAACGTTGTAGACTCAAAATTGTTGCTGTATTCAGTGTATTCTAGCATCCTGAAGATGATTCCAGCATTAATTTCATCGTGCTTATGCTCATTTTGAAGATTTTGACATTTTCACCTAAAGTGCACAATCAGGCTGAAAACGCATTTAAAGCAATAAAAAGTTCATTTTGGCTCACACACCTAAAATAAACTTTGTAGACTCAGAATTTTTGCTGTATTTAGTGTATTCTAGCATCCTGAAGATGATTCCAGCATTAATTTCATTGTGCTTATGCTCATTTTGAAGATTTTGACATTTTCACCTTAAGTGTACAATCAGGGGCTGAAAACGCGTTTAAAGCAATAAAAAGTTCATTTTGGCTCTCACACCTAAACTAAACGTTTTAGACTCAAAATTTTTGCTGTATTTAGTGTATTATAGCATCCTGAAGATGATTCCAGCATTAATTTCATTGTGCTTATGCTCATTTTTAAGATTTTGACATTTTCACCTAAAGTGCACAATCAGGCAGAAAACGCATTTAAAGCAATAAAAAGTTCATTTTGGCTCTCACACCTAAACTAAACGTTGTAGACTCAAAATTTTTGCTGTATTTAGTGTATTCTAGCATCCTGAAGATGATTCCAGCATTAATTTCATTGTGCTTATTTTGAAGATTTTGACATTTTCACCTTAAGTGTACAATCAGGGGCTGAAAACGCGTTTAAAGCAATAAAAAGTTCATTTTGGCTCTCACACCTAAAATAAACGTTGTAGACTCAAAATTTTTGCTGTATTTAGTGTATTCCAGCATCCTGAAGATGATTCTAGCATTAATTTCATTGTGCTTATGCTCATTTTTAAGATTTTGACATTTTCACCTAAAGTGCACAATCAGGCTGAAAACGCATTTAAAGCAATAAAAAGTTCATTTTGGCTCTCACACCTAAACTAAACTTTGTAGACTCAAAATTTTTGCTCTATTTAGTGTATTTTAGCATCCTGAAGATGATTGCAGCATTAATTTCATTGTGCTTATGCTCATTTTTAAGATTTTGACATTTTCACCTTAAGTGCACAATCAGGCTGAAAACGCATTTAAAGCAATAAAAAGTTCATTTTGGCTCTCACACCTAAACTAAACGTTGTAGACTCAAAATTTTTGCTGTATTTAGTGTATTTTAGCATCCTGAAGATGATTCCAGCATTAATTTCATTGTGCTTATGCTCATTTTTAAGATTTTGACATTTTCACCTTAAGTGTACAATCAGGGGCTGAAAACGCGTTTAAAGCAATAAAAAGTTCATTTTGGCTCTCACACCTAAACTAAACGTTGTAGACTCAAAATTTTTGCTGTATTTAGTGTATTCCAGCATCCTGAAGATGATTCCAGCATTAATTTCATTGTGCTTATGCTCATTTTTAAGATTTTGACATTTTCACTTTAAGTGCACAATCAGGCTGAAAACGCATTTAAAGCAATAAAAAGTTCATTTTGGCTCTCACACCTAAACTAAACGTTGTAGACTCAAAATTTTTGCTGTATTTAGTGTATTTTAGCATCCTGAAGATGATTCCAGCATTAATTTCATTGTGCTTATGCTCATTTTTAAGATTTTGACATTTTCACCTTAAGTGTACAATCAGGGGCTGAAAACGCGTTTAAAGCAATAAAAAGTTCATTTTGGCTCTCACACCTAAACTAAACGTTGTAGACTCAAAATTTTTGCTGTATTTAGTGTATTCTAGCATCCTGAAGATGATTCCAGCATTAATTTCATTGTGCTTATGCTCATTTTTAAGATTTTGACATTTTCACCTAAAGTGCACAATCAGGCTGAAAACGCATTTAAAGCAATAAAAAGTTCATTTTGGCTCTCACAACTAAACTAAACGTTATAGACTCAAAATTTTTGCTCTATTTAGTGTATTTTAGCATCCTGAAGATGATTCCAGCATTAATTTCATTGTGCTTATGCTCATTTTGAAGATTTTGACATTTTCACCTTAAGTGTACAATCAGGGGCTGAAAACGCGTTTAAAGCAATAAAAAGTTCATTTTGGCTCTCACACCTAAACTAAACGTTGTAGACTCAAAATTTTTGCTCTATTTAGTGTATTTTAGCATCCTGAAGATGATTCCAGCATTAATTTCATTGTGCTTATGCTCATTTTGAAGATTTTGACATTTTCACCTAAAGTGCACAATCAGGCTGAAAACGCATTTAAAGCAATAAAAAGTTCATTTTGGCTCTCACACCTAAACTAAACGTTGTAGACTCAAAATTTTTGCTGTATTTAGTGTATTTTAGCATCCTGAAGATGATTCCAGCATTAATTTCATTGTGCTTATGCTCATTTTTAAGATTTTGACATTTTCACCTTAAGTGTACAATCAGGGGCTGAAAACGCGTTTAAAGCAATAAAAAGTTCATTTTGGCTCTCACACCTAAAATAAACGTTGTAGACTCAACATTTTTGCTGTATTTAGTGTATTCCAGCATCCTGAAGATAATTCTAGCATTAATTTCATTGTGCTTTTGCTCATTTTTAAGATTTTGACATTTTCACCTAAAGTGCACAATCAGGCTGAAAACGCATTTAAAGCAATAAAAAGTTCATTTTGGCTCACACACCTAAAATAAACGTTGTAGACTCAAAATTTTTGCTGTATTCAGTGTAATCTAGCATCCTGAAGATGATTCCAGCATTAATTTCATCGTGCTTATGCTCATTTTTAAGATTTTGACATTTTCACCTTAAGTGTACAATCAGGGGCTGAAAACGCGTTTAAAGCAATAAAAAGTTCATTTTGGCTCTCACACCTAAACTAAACGTTGTAGACTCAAAATTTTTGCTGTATTTAGTGTATTTTAGCATCCTGAAGATGATTCCAGCATTAATTTCATTGTGCTTATGCTCATTTTGAAGATTTTGACATTTTCACCTTAAGTGTACAATCAGGGGCTGAAAACGCGTTTAAAGCAATAAAAAGTTCATTTTGGCTCTCACACCTAAACTAAACGTTGTAGACTCAAAATTTTTGCTGTATTTAGTGTATTTTAGCATCCTGAAGATGATTCCAGCATTAATTTCATTGTGCTTATGCTCATTTTGAAGATTTTGACATTTTCACCTAAAGTGCACAATCAGGCTGAAAACGCATTTAAAGCAATAAAAAGTTCATTTTGGCTCTCACACCTAAACTAAACGTTGTAGACTCAAAATTTTTGCTGTATTTAGTGTATTTTAGCATCCTAAAGATGGTTCCAGCATTAATTTCATTGTGCTTATGCTCATTTTGAAGATTTTGAGATTTTCACCTTAAGTGTACAATCAGGGGCTGAAAACGCGTTTAAAGCAATAAAAAGTTCATTTTGGCTCTCACACCTAAACTAAACGTTGTAGACTCAAATTTTTTGCTGTATTTAGTGTATTCTAGCATCCTGAAGATGATTCCAGCATTAATTTCATTGTGCTTATGCTCATTTTTAAGATTTTGACATTTTCACCTAAAGTGCACAATCAGGCTATAAACGCATTTAAAGCAATAAAAAGTTCATTTTGGCTCTCACACCTAAACTAAACGTTGTAGACTCAAAATTTTTGCTCTATTTAGTGTATTTTAGCATCCTGAAGATGATTCCAGCAATAATTTCATTGTGCTTATGCTCATTTTGAAGATTTTGACATTTTCACCTTAAGCGTACAATCAGGGGCTGAAAACGCGTTTAAAGCAATAAAAAGTTCATTTTGGCTCTCACACCTAAACTAAACGTTGTAGACTCAAAATTTTTGCTGTATTTAGTGTATTCTAGCATCCTGAAGATGATTCCAGCATTAATTTCATTGTGCTTATGCTCATTTTTAAGATTTTGACATTTTCACCTTAAGTGCACAATCAGGCTGAAAACGCATTTAAAGCAATAAAAAGTTCATTTTGGCTCTCACACCTAAACTAAAGGTTGTAGACTCAAAATTTTTGCTGTATTTAGTGTATTCTAGCATCCTGAAGATGATTCCAGCATTAATTTCATTGTGCTTATGCTCATTTTGAAGATTTTGACATTTTCACCTTAAGTGTACAATCAGGGGCTGAAAACGCGTTTAAAGCAATAAAAAGTTCATTTTGGCTCTCACACCTAAACTAAACGTTGTAGACTCAAAATTCTTGCTGTATTTAGTGTATTCTAGCATCCTGAAGATGATTCCAGCATTAATTTCATTGAGCTTATGCTCATTTTTAAGATTTTGACATTTTCACCTAAAGTGCACAATCAGGCTGAAAACGCATTTAAAGCAATAAAAAGTTCATTTTGGCTCTCACACCTAAACTAAACGTTGTAGACTCAAAATTTTTGCTCTATTTAGTGTATTTTAGCATCCTAAAGATGATTCCAGCATTAATTTCATTGTGCTTATGCTCATTTTGAAGATTTTGACATTTTCACCTTAAGTGTACAATCAGGGGCTGAAAACGCGTTTAAAGCAATAAAAAGTTCATTTTGGCTCTCACACCTAAACTAAACGTTGTAGACTCAAAATTTTTGCTCTATTTAGTGTATTTTAGCATCCTGAAGATGATTCCAGCATTAATTTCATTGTGCTTATGCTCATTTTGAAGATTTTGACATTTTCACCTTAAGTGTACAATCAGGGGCTGAAAACGCGTTTAAAGCAATAAAAAGTTCATTTTGGCTCTCACACCTAAACTAAACGTTGTAGACTCAAAATTTTTGCTCTATTTAGTGTATTTTAGCATCCTGAAGATGATTCCAGCATTAATTTCATTGTGCTTATGCTCATTTTGAAGATTTTGACATTTTCACCTAAAGTGCACAATCAGGCTGAAAACGCATTTAAAGCAATAAAAAGTTCATTTTGGCTCTCAAACCTAAACTAAACGTTGTAGACTCAAAATTTTTGCTGTATTTAGTGTATTTTAGCATCCTAAAGATGATTCCAGCATTAATTTCATTGTGCTTATGCTCATTTTTAAGATTTTGACATTTTCACCTAAAGTGCACAATCAGACTGAAAACGCATTTAAAGCAATAAAAAGTTCATTTTGGCTCACACACCTAAACTAAACGTTGTAGACTCAAAATTTTTGCTGTATTTAGTGTATTTTAGCATCCTGAAGATGATTGTAGCATTAATTTCATTGTGCTTATGCTCATTTTGAAGATTTTGACATTTTCACCTTAAGTGTACAATCAGGGGCTGAAAACGCGTTTAAAGCAATAAAAAGTTCATTTTGGCTCTCACACCTAAACTAAACGTTGTAGACTCAAAATTTTTGCTGTATTTAGTGTATTTTAGCATCCTGAAGATGATTCCAGCATTAATTTCATTGTGCTTATGCTCATTTTTAAGATTTTGACATTTTCATCTAAAGTGCACAATCAGGCTGAACACGCATTTAAAGCAATAAAAAGTTCATTTTGGCTCTCACACCTAAACTAAACGTTGTAGACTCAAAATTTTTGCTGTATTTAGTGTATTCTAGCATCCTGAAGATGATTCCAGCATTAATTTCATTGTGCTTATGCTCATTTTTAAGATTTGACATTTTCACCTAAAGTGCACAATCAGGCTGAAAACGCATTAAAAGCAATAAAAAGTTCATTTCGGCTCTCACACCTTAACTAAACGTTGTAGACTCAAAATTTTTGCTGTATTTAGTGTATTTTAGCATCCTGAAGATGATTCCAGCATTAATTTCATTGTGCTTATGCTCATTTTTAAGATTTTGACATTTTCACCTTAAGTGTACAATCAGGGGCTGAAAACGCGTTTAAAGCAATAAAAAGTTCATTTTGGCTCTCACACCTAAACTAAACGTTGTAGACTCAAAATTGTTGCTGTATTCAGTGTATTCTAGCATCCTGAAGATGATTCCAGCATTAATTTCATCGTGCTTATGCTCATTTTTAAGATTTTGACATTTTCACCTAAAGTGCACAATCAGGCTGAAAACGCATTTAAAGCAATAAAAAGTTCATTTTGGCTCTCACACCTAAACTAAACGTTGTAGACTCAAAATTTTTGCTGTATTTAGTGTATTTTAGCATCCTGAAGATGATTCCAGCATTAATTTCATTGTGCTTATGCTCATTTTTAAGATTTTGACATTTTCACCTTAAGTGTACAATCAGGGGCTGAAAACGCGTTTAAAGCAATAAAAAGTTCATTTTGGCTCTCACACCTAAACTAAACGTTGTAGACTCAAAATTTTTGCTGTATTTAGTGTATTCTAGCATCCTGAAGATGATTCCAGCATTAATTTCATTGTGCTTATGCTCATTTTTAAGATTTTGACATTTTCACCTAAAGTGCACAATCAGGCTGAAAACGCATTTAAAGCAATAAAAAGTTCATTTTGGCTCTCACACCTAAACTAAACGTTGTAGACTCAAAATTTTTGCTCTATTTAGTGTATTTTAGCATCCTGAAGATGATTCCAGCATTAATTTCATTGTGCTTATGCTCATTTTGAAGATTTTGACATTTTCACCTTAAGTGTACAATCAGGGGCTGAAAACGCGTTTAAAGCAATAAAAAGTTCATTTTGGCTTTCACACCTAAACTAAACGTTGTAGACTCAAAATTTTTGCTCTATTTAGTGTATTTTAGCATCCTGAAGATGATTCCAGCATTAATTTCATTGTGCTTATGCTCATTTTGAAGATTTTGACATTTTCCCCCTAAGTGTACAATCAGGGGCTGAAAACGCGTTTAAAGCAATAAAAAGTTCATTTTGGCTCTCACACCTAAACTAAACGTTGTAGACTTAAAATTTTTGCTGTATTTAGTGTATTCTAGCATCCTGAAGATGATTCCAGCATTAATTTCATTGTGCTTATGCTCATTTTTAAGATTTTGACATTTTCACCTAAAGTGCACAATCAGGCTGAAAACGCATTTAAAGCAATAAAAAGTTCATTTTGGCTCTCACACCTTAACTAAACGTTGTAGACTCAAAATTTTTGCTGTATTTAGTGTGTTTTAGCATCCTGAAGATGATTCCAGCATTAATTTCATTGTGCTTATGCTCATTTTGAAGATTTTGACATTTTCACCTTAAGTGTACAATCAGGCTGAAAACGCATTTAAAGCAATAAAAAGTTCATTTTGGCTCTCATACCTAAACTAAACGTTGTAGACTTAAAATTTTTGCTGTATTTAGTGTATTCTAGCATCCTGAAGATGATTCCAGCATTAATTTCATTGTGCTTATGCTCATTTTTAAGATTTTGACATTTTCACCTAAAGTGCACAATCAGGCTGAAAACGCAATTAAAGCAATAAAAAGTTCATTTTGGCTCTCACACCTTAACTAAACGTTGTAGACTCAAATTTTTTGCTGTATTTAGTGTATTTTAGCATCCTGAAGATGATTCCAGCATTAATTTCATTGTGCTTATGCTCATTTTTAAGATTTTGACATTTTCACCTTAAGTGTACAATCAGGGGCTGAAAACGCGTTTAAAGCAATAAAAAGTTCATTTTGGCTCTCACACCTAAACTAAACGTTGTAGACTCAAAATTTTTGCTGTATTTAGTGTATTCTAGCATCCTGAAGATGATTCCAGCATTAATTTCATTGTGCTTATGCTCATTTTTAAGATTTGACATTTTCACCTAAAGTGCACAATCAGGCTGAAAACGCATTAAAAGCAATAAAAAGTTCATTTCGGCTCTCACACCTTAACTAAACGTTGTAGACTCAAAATTTTTGCTGTATTTAGTGTATTTTAGCATCCTGAAGATGATTCCAGCATTAATTTCATTGTGCTTATGCTCATTTTTAAGATTTTGACATTTTCACCTTAAGTGTACAATCAGGGGCTGAAAACGCGTTTAAAGCAATAAAAAATTCATTTTGGCTCTCACACCTAAACTAAACGTTGTAGACTCAAAATTGTTGCTGTATTCAGTGTATTCTAGCATCCTGAAGATGATTCCAGCATTAATTTCATCGTGCTTATGCTCATTTTGAAGATTTTGACATTTTCACCTAAAGTGCACAATCAGGCTGAAAACGCATTTAAAGCAATAAAAAGTTCATTTTGGCTCACACACCTAAAATAAACTTTGTAGACTCAGAATTTTTGCTGTATTTAGTGTATTCTAGCATCCTGAAGATGATTCCAGCATTAATTTCATTGTGCTTATGCTCATTTTGAAGATTTTGACATTTTCACCTTAAGTGTACAATCAGGGGCTGAAAACGCGTTTAAAGCAATAAAAAGTTCATTTTGGCTCTCACACCTAAACTAAACGTTTTAGACTCAAAATTTTGGCTGTATTTAGTGTATTATAGCATCCTGAAGATGATTCCAGCATTAATTTCATTGTGCTTATGCTCATTTTTAAGATTTTGACATTTTCACCTTAAGTGTACAATCAGGGGCTGAAAACGCGTTTAAAGCAATAAAAAGTTCATTTTGGCTCTCACACCTAAACTAAACGTTTTAGACTCAAAATTTTGGCTGTATTTAGTGTATTATAGCATCCTGAAGATGATTCCAGCATTAATTTCATTGTGCTTATGCTCATTTTTAAGATTTTGACATTTTCACCTAAAGTGCACAATCAGGCTGAAAACGCATTTAAAGCAATAAAAAGTTCATTTTGGCTCACACACCTAAAATAAACTTTGTAGACTCAGAATTTTTGCTGTATTTAGTGTATTCTAGCATCCTGAAGATGATTCCAGCATTAATTTCATTGTGCTTATGCTCATTTTGAAGATTTTGACATTTTCACCTTAAGTGTACAATCAGGGGCTGAAAACGCGTTTAAGCAATAAAAAGTTCATTTTGGCTCTCACACCTAAACTAAACGTTGTAGACTCAAAATTTTTGCTGTATTTAGTGTATTCTAGCATCCTGAAGATGATATTCCAGCATTAATTTCATTGTGCTTATCCTCATTTTTAAGATTTTGACATTTTCACCTTAAGTGCACAATCAGGCTGAAAACGCATTTAAAGCAATAAAAAGTTCATTTTGGCTCTCACACCTAAACTAAACGTTGTAGACTCAAAATTTTTGCTGTATTTAGTGTATTTTAGCATCCTGAAGATGATTCCAGCATTAATTTCATTGTGCTTATGCTCATTTTTAAGATTTTGACATTTTCACCTTAAGTGTACAATCAGGGGCTGAAAACGCGTTTAAAGCAATAAAAAGTTCATTTTGGCTCTCACACCTAAACTAAACGTTGTAGACTCAAAATTCTTGCTGTATTTAGTGTATTCTAGCATCCTGAAGATGATTCCAGCATTAATTTCATTGTGCTTATGCTCATTTTTAAGATTTTGACATTTTCACCTAAAGTGCACAATCAGGCTGAAAACGCATTTAAAGCAATAAAAAGTTCATTTTGGCTCTCACACCTAAACTAAACGTTGTAGACTCAAAAATTTTGCTCTATTTAGTGTATTTTAGCATCCTGAAGATGATTCCAGCATTAATTTCATTGTGCTTATGCTCATTTTGAAGATTTTGACATTTTCACCTTAAGTGTACAATCAGGGGCTGAAAACGCGTTTAAAGCAATAAAAAGTTCATTTTGGCTCTCACACCTAAACTAAACGTTGTAGACTCAAAATTTTTCTCTATTTAGTGTATTTTAGCATCCTGAAGATGATTCCAGCATTAATTTCATTGTGCTTATGCTCATTTTGAAGATTTTGACATTTTCACCTAAAGTGCACAATCAGGCTGAAAACGCATTTTAAGCAATAAAAAGTTCATTTTGGCTCTCACACCTAAACTAAACGTTGTAGACTCAAAATTTTTGCTGTATTTAGTGTATTTTAGCATCCTGAAGATGATTCCAGCATTAATTTCATTGTGCTTATGCTCATTTTTAAGATTTTGACATTTTCACCTAAAGTGCACAATCAGGCTGAAAACGCATTTAAAGCAATAAAAAGTTCGTTTTGGCTCACACACCTAAACTAAACGTTGTAGACTCAAAATTTTTGCTCTATTTAGTGTATTTTAGCATCCTGAAGATGATTGCAGCATTAATTTCATTGTGCTTATGCTCATTTTGAAGATTTTGACATTTTCACCTTAAGTGTACAATCAGGGGCTGAAAACGCGTTTAAAGCAATAAAAAGTTCATTTTGGCTCTCACACCTAAACTAAACGTTGTAGACTCAAAATTTTTGCTCTATTTAGTGTATTTTAGCATCCTGAAGATGATTCCAGCATTAATTTCATTGTGCTTATGCTCATTTTGAAGATTTTGACATTTTCACCTAAAGTGCACAATCAGGCTGAAAACGCATTTAAAGCAATAAAAAGTTCATTTTGGCTCTCACACCTAAACTAAACGTTGTAGACTCAAAATTTTTGCTGTATTTAGTGTATTTTAGCATCCTGAAGATGATTCCAGCATTAATTTCATTGTGCTTATGCTCATTTTTAAGATTTTGACATTTTCACCTAAAGTGCACAATCAGGCTGAAAACGCATTTAAAGCAATAAAAAGTTCATTTTGGCTCACACACCTAAACTAAACGTTGTAGACTCAAAATTTTTGCTCTATTTAGTGTATTTTAGCATCCTGAAGATGATTGCAGCATTAATTTCATTGTGCTTATGCTCATTTTGAAGATTTTGACATTTTCACCTTAAGTGTACAATCAGGGGCTGAAAACGCGTTTAAAGCAATAAAAAGTTCATTTTGGCTCTCACACCTAAACTAAACGTTGTAGACTCAAAATTTTTGCTGTATTTAGTGTATTTTAGCATCCTGAAGATGATTCCAGCATTAATTTCATTGTGCTTATGCTCATTTTTAAGATTTTGACATTTTCATCTAAAGTGCACAATCAGGCTGAAAACGCATTAAAAGCAATAAAAAGTTCATTTTGGCTCTCACACCTAAACTAAACGTTGTAGACTCAAAATTTTTGCTGTATTTAGTGTATTCTAGCATCCTGAAGATGATTCCAGCATTAATTTCATTGTGCTTATGCTCATTTTTAAGATTTGACATTTTCACCTAAAGTGCACAATCAGGCTGAAAACGCATTAAAAGCAATAAAAAGTTCATTTCGGCTCTCACACCTTAACTAAACGTTGTAGACTCAAAATTTTTGCTGTATTTAGTGTAATTTAGCATCCTGAAGATGATTCCAGCATTAATTTCATTGTGCTTATGCTCATTTTTAAGATTTTGACATTTTCACCTTAAGTGTACAATCAGGGGCTGAAAACGCGTTTAAAGCAATAAAAAGTTCATTTTGGCTCTCACACCTAAACTAAACGTTGTAGACTCAAAATTGTTGCTGTATTCAGTGTATTCTAGCATCCTGAAGATGATTCTAGCATTAATTTCATCGTGCTTATGCTCATTTTGAAGATTTTGACATTTTCACCTAAAGTGCACAATCAGGCTGAAAACGCATTTAAAGCAATAAAAAGTTCATTTTGGCTCACACACCTAAAATAAACTTTGTAAACTAAGAATTTTTGCTGTATTTAGTGTATTCTAGCATCCTGAAGATGATTCCAGCATTAATTTCATTGTGCTTATGCTCATTTTGAAGATTTTGACATTTTCACCTTAAGTGTACAATCAGGGGCTGAAAACGCGTTTAAAGCAATAAAAAGTTCATTTTGGCTCTCACACCTAAACTAAACGTTTTAGACTCAAAATTGTTGCTGTATTCAGTGTATTCTAGCATCCTGAAGATGATTCCAGCATTAATTTCATCGTGCTTATGCTCATTTTGAAGATTTTGACATTTTCACCTAAAGTGCACAATCAGGCTGAAAACGCATTTAAAGCAATAAAAAGTTCATTTTGGCTCTCACACCTAAACTAAACGTTGTAGACTCAAAATTTTTGCTCTATTTAGTGTATTTTAGCATCCTGAAGATGATTCCAGCATTAATTTCATTGTGCTTATGCTCATTTTGAAGATTTTGACATTTTCACCTTAAGTGTACAATCAGGGGCTGAAAACGCGTTTAAAGCAATAAAAAGTTCATTTTGGCTCTCACACCTAAACTAAACGTTGTAGACTCAAAATTTTTCTCTATTTAGTGTATTTTAGCATCCTGAAGATGATTCCAGCATTAATTTCATTGTGCTTATGCTGATTTGGAAGATTTTGACATTTTCACCTAAAGTGCACAATCAGGCTGAAAACGCATTTAAAGCAATAAAAAGTTCATTTTGGCTCTCACACCTAAACTAAACGTTGTAGACTCAAAATTTTTGCTGTATTTAGTGTATTTTAGCATCCTGAAGATGATTCCAGCATTAATTTCATTGTGCTTATGCTCATTTTTAAGATTTTGACATTTTCACCTAAAGTGCACAATCAGGCTGAAAACGCATTTAAAGCAATAAAAAGTTCATTTTGGCTCACACACCTAAACTAAACGTTGTAGACTCAAAATTTTTGCTCTATTTAGTGTATTTTAGCATCCTGAAGATGATTGCAGCATTAATTTCATTGTGCTTATGCTCATTTTGAAGATTTTGACATTTTCACCTTAAGTGTACAATCAGGGGCTGAAAACGCGTTTAAAGCAATAAAAAGTTCATTTTGGCTCTCACACCTAAACTAAACGTTGTAGACTCAAAATTTTTGCTGTATTTAGTGTATTTTAGCATCCTGAAGATGATTCCAGCATTAATTTCATTGTGCTTATGCTCATTTTGAAGATTTTGACATTTTCACCTTAAGTGTACAATCAGGGGCTGAAAACGCGTTTAAAGCAATAAAAAGTTCATTTTGGCTCTCACACCTAAACTAAACGTTGTAGACTTAAAATTTTTGCTCTATTTAGTGTATTTTAGCATCCTGAAGATGATTCCAGCATTAATTTCATTGTGCTTATGCTCATTTTGAAGATTTTGACATTTTCACCTAAAGTGCACAATCAGGCTGAAAACGCATTTAAAGCAATAAAAAGTTCATTTTGGCTCTCAAACCTAAACTAAACGTTGTAGACTCAAAATGTTTGCTGTATTTAGTGTATTCTAGCATCCTGAAGATGATTCCAGCATTAATTTCATTGTGCTTATGCTCATTTTGAAGATTTTGACATTTTCACCTTAAGTGTACAATCAGGGGCTGAAAACGCGTTTAAAGCAATAAAAAGTTCATTTTGGCTCTCACACCTAAACTAAACGTTGTAGACTCAAAATTCTTGCTGTATTTAGTGTATTCTAGCATCCTGAAGATGATTCCAGCATTAATTTCATTGAGCTTATGCTCATTTTTAAGATTTTGACATTTTCACCTAAAGTGCACAATCAGGCTGAAAACGCATTTAAAGCAATAAAAAGTTCATTTTGGCTCTCACACCTAAACTAAACGTTGTAGACTCAAAATTTTTGCTCTATTTAGTGTATTTTAGCATCCTGAAGATGATTCCAGCATTCATTTCATTGTGCTTATGCTCATTTTGAAGATTTTGACATTTTCACCTTAAGTGTACAATCAGGGGCTGAAAACGCGTTTAAAGCAATAAAAAGTTCATTTTGGCTCTCACACCTAAACTAAACGTTGTAGACTCAAAATTTTTGCTCTATTTAGTGTATTTAAGCATCCTGAAGATGATTCCAGCATTAATTTCATTGTGCTTATGCTCATTTTGAAGATTTTGACATTTTCACCTTAAGTGTACAATCAGGGGCTGAAAACGCGTTTAAAGCAATAAAAAGTTCATTTTGGCTCTCACACCTAAACTAAACGTTGTAGACTTAAAATTTTTGCTCTATTTAGTGTATTTTAGCATCCTGAAGATGATTCCAGCATTAATTTCATTGTGCTTATGCTCATTTTGAAGATTTTGACATTTTCACCTAAAGTGCACAATCAGGCTGAAAACGCATTTAAAGCAATAAAAAGTTCATTTTGGCTCTCAAACCTAAACTAAACGTTGTAGACTCAAAATGTTTGCTGTATTTAGTGTATTCTAGCATCCTGAAGATGATTCCAGCATTAATTTCATTGTGTTTATGCTCATTTTTAAGATTTGACATTTTCACCTAAAGTGCACAATCAGGCTGAAAACGCATTAAAAGCAATAAAAAGTTCATTTCGGCTCTCACACCTTAACTAAACGTTGTAGACTCAAAATTTTTGCTGTATTTAGTGTAATTTAGCATCCTGAAGATGATTCCAGCATTAATTTCATTGTGCTTATGCTCATTTTTAAGATTTTGACATTTTCACCTTAAGTGTACAATCAGGGGCTGAAAACGCGTTTAAAGCAATAAAAAGTTCATTTTGGCTCTCACACCTAAACTAAACGTTGTAGACTCAAAATTGTTGCTGTATTCAGTGTATTCTAGCATCCTGAAGATGATTCTAGCATTAATTTCATCGTGCTTATGCTCATTTTGAAGATTTTGACATTTTCACCTAAAGTGCACAATCAGGCTGAAAACGCATTTAAAGCAATAAAAAGTTCATTTTGGCTTACACACCTAAAATAAACTTTGTAAACTAAGAATTTTTGCTGTATTTAGTGTATTCTAGCATCCTGAAGATGATTCCAGCATTAATTTCATTGTGCTTATGCTCATTTTGAAGATTTTGACATTTTCACCTTAAGTGTACAATCAGGGGCTGAAAACGCGTTTAAAGCAATAAAAAGTTCATTTTGGCTCTCACACCTAAACTAAACGTTGTAGACTCAAAATTTTTGCTGTATTTAGTGTATTCCAGCATCCTGAAGATGATTCCAGCATTAATTTTATTGTGCTTATGCTCATTTTTAAGATTTTGACATTTTCACCTTAAGTGCACAATCAGGCTGAAAACGCATTTAAAGCAATAAAAAGTTCATTTTGGCTCTCACACCTAAACTAAACGTTGTAGACTCAAAATTTTTGCTGTATTTAGTGTATTTTAGCATCCTGAAGATGATTCCAGCATTAATTTCATTGTGCTTATGCTCATTTTTAAGATTTTGACATTTTCACCTTAAGTGTACAATCAGGGGCTGAAAACGCGTTTAAAGCAATAAAAAGTTCATTTTGGCTCTCACACCTAAACTAAACGTTGTAGACTCAAAATTCTTGCTGTATTTAGTGTATTCTAGCATCCTGAAGATGATTCCAGCATTAATTTCATTGAGCTTATGCTCATTTTTAAGATTTTGACATTTTCACCTAAAGTGCACAATCAGGCTGAAAACGCATTTAAAGCAATAAAAAGTTCATTTTGGCTCTCACACCTAAACTAAACGTTGTAGACTCAAAATTTTTGCTCTATTTAGTGTATTTTAGCATCCTGAAGATGATTCCAGCATTAATTTCATTGTGCTTATGCTCATTTTGAAGATTTTGACATTTTCACCTTAAGTGTACAATCAGGGGCTGAAAACGCGTTTAAAGCAATAAAAAGTTCATTTTGGCTCTCACACCTAAACTAAACGTTGTAGACTCAAAATTTTTGCTCTATTTAGTGTATTTTAGCATCCTGAAGATGATTCCAGCATTAATTTCATTGTGCTTATGCTCATTTTGAAGATTTTGACATTTTCACCTTAAGTGTACAATCAGGGGCTGAAAACGCGTTTAAAGCAATAAAAAGTTCATTTTGGCTCTCACACCTAAACTAAACGTTGTAGACTCAAAATTTTTGCTCTATTTAGTGTATTTTAGCATCCTGAAGATGATTCCAGCATTAATTTCATTGTGCTTATGCTCATTTTGAAGATTTTGACATTTTCACCTAAAGTGCACAATCAGGCTGAAAACGCATTTAAAGCAATAAAAAGTTCATTTTGGCTCTCAAACCTAAACTAAACGTTGTAGACTCAAAATTTTTGCTGTATTTAGTGTATTTTAGCATCCTAAAGATGATTCCAGCATTAATTTCATTGTGCTTATGCTCATTTTTAAGATTTTGACATTTTCACCTAAAGTGCACAATCAGACTGAAAACGCATTTAAAGCAATAAAAAGTTCATTTTGGCTCACACACCTAAACTAAACGTTGTAGACTCAAAATTTTTGCTCTATTTAGTGTATTTTAGCATCCTGAAGATGATTGCAGCATTAATTTCATTGTGCTTATACTCATTTTGAAGATTTTGACATTTTCACCTTAAGTGTACAATCAGGGGCTGAAAACGCGTTTAAAGCAATAAAAAGTTCATTTTGGCTCTCACACCTAAACTAAACGTTGTAGACTCAAAATTTTTGCTGTATTTAGTGTATTTTAGCATCCTGAAGATGATTCCAGCATTAATTTCATTGTGCTTATGCTCATTTTTAAGATTTTGACATTTTCATCTAAAGTGCACAATCAGGCTGAACACGCATTTAAAGCAATAAAAAGTTCATTTTGGCTCTCACACCTAAACTAAACGTTGTAGACTCAAAATTTTTGCTGTATTTAGTGTATTCTAGCATCCTGAAGATGATTCCAGCATTAATTTCATTGTGCTTATGCTCATTTTTAAGATTTGACATTTTCACCTAAAGTGCACAATCAGGCTGAAAACGCATTAAAAGCAATAAAAAGTTCATTTCGGCTCTCACACCTTAAATAAACGTTGTAGACTCAAAATTTTTGCTGTATTTAGTGTATTTTAGCATCCTGAAGATGATTCCAGCATTAATTTCATTGTGCTTATGCTCATTTTTAAGATTTTGACATTTTCACCTTAAGTGTACAATCAGGGGCTGAAAACGCGTTTAAAGCAATAAAAAGTTCAATTTGGCTCTCACACCTAAACTAAACGTTGTAGACTCAAAATTTTTGCTGTATTTAGTGTATTCTAGCATCCTGAAGATGATTCCAGCATTAATTTCATTGTGCTTATGCTCATTTTTAAGATTTTGACATTTTCACCTTAAGTGCACAATCAGGCTGAAAACGCATTTAAAGCAATAAAAAGTTCATTTTGGCTCTCACACCTAAACTAAACGTTGTAGACTCAAAATTTTTGCTGTATTTAGTGTATTTTAGCATCCTAAAGATGGTTCCAGCATTAATTTCATTGTGCTTATGCTCATTTTGAAGATTTTGACATTTTCACCTTAAGTGTACAATCAGGGGCTGAAAACGCGTTTAAAGCAATAAAAAGTTCATTTTGGCTCTCACACCTAAACTAAACGTTGTAGACTCAAAATTTTTGCTCTATTTAGTGTATTTTAGCATCCTGAAGATGATTCCAGCATTAATTTCATTGTGCTTATGCTCATTTTGAAGATTTTGACATTTTCACCTAAAGTGCACAATCAGGCTGAAAACGCATTTAAAGCAATAAAAAGTTCATTTTGGCTCTCACACCTAAACTAAACGTTGTAGACTCAAAATTTTTGCTGTATTTAGTGTATTTTAGCATCCTGAAGATGATTCCAGCATTAATTTCATTGTGCTTATGCTCATTTTTAAGATTTTGACATTTTCACCTAAAGTGCACAATCAGGCTGAAAACGCATTTAAAGCAATAAAAAGTTCATTTTGGCTCACACACCTAAACTAAACGTTGTAGACTCAAAATTTTTGCTCTATTTAGTGTATTTTAGCATCCTGAAGATGATTGCAGCATTAATTTCATTGTGCTTATGCTCATTTTGAAGATTTTGACATTTTCACCTTAAGTGTACAATCAGGGGCTGAAAACGCGTTTAAAGCAATAAAAAGTTCATTTTGGCTCTCACACCTAAACTAAACGTTGTAGACTCAAAATTCTTGCTGTATTTAGTGTATTCTAGCATCCTGAAGATGATTCCAGCATTAATTTCATTGAGCTTATGCTCATTTTTAAGATTTTGACATTTTCACCTAAAGTGCACAATCAGGCTGAAAACGCATTTAAAGCAATAAAAAGTTCATTTTGGCTCTCACACCTAAACTAAACGTTGTAGACTCAAAATTTTTGCTTTATTTAGTGTATTTTAGCATCCTGAAGATGATTCCAGCATTAATTTCATTGTGCTTATGCTCATTTTGAAGATTTTGACATTCTCACCTTAAGTGTACAATCAGGGGCTGAAAACGCGTTTAAAGCAATAAAAAGTTCATTTTGGCTCTCACACCTTAACTAAACGTTGTAGACTCAAAATTTTTGCTGTATTTAGTGTAATTTAGCATCCTGAAGATGATTCCAGCATTAATTTCATTGTGCTTATGCTCATTTTTAAGATTTTGACATTTTCACCTTAAGTGTACAATCAGGGGCTGAAAACGCGTTTAAAGCAATAAAAAGTTCATTTTGGCTCTCACACCTAAACTAAACGTTGTAGACTCAAAATTGTTGCTGTATTCAGTGTATTCTAGCATCCTGAAGATGATTCTAGCATTAATTTCATCGTGCTTATGCTCATTTTGAAGATTTTGACATTTTCACCTAAAGTGCACAATCAGGCTGAAAACGCATTTAAAGCAATAAAAAGTTCATTTTGGCTCACACACCTAAAATAAACTTTGTAAACTAAGAATTTTTGCTGTATTTAGTGTATTCTAGCATCCTGAAGATGATTCCAGCATTAATTTCATTGTGCTTATGCTCATTTTGAAGATTTTGACATTTTCACCTTAAGTGTACAATCAGGGGCTGAAAACGCGTTTAAAGCAATAAAAAGTTCATTTTGGCTCTCACACCTAAACTAAACGTTTTAGACTCAAAATTGTTGCTGTATTCAGTGTATTCTAGCATCCTGAAGATGATTCCAGCATTAATTTCATCGTGCTTATGCTCATTTTGAAGATTTTGACATTTTCACCTAAAGTGCACAATCAGGCTGAAAACGCATTTAAAGCAATAAAAAGTTCATTTTGGCTCTCACACCTAAACTAAACGTTGTAGACTCAAAATTTTTGCTCTATTTAGTGTATTTTAGCATCCTGAAGATGATTCCAGCATTAATTTCATTGTGCTTATGCTCATTTTGAAGATTTTGACATTTTCACCTTAAGTGTACAATCAGGGGCTGAAAACGCGTTTAAAGCAATAAAAAGTTCATTTTGGCTCTCACACCTAAACTAAACGTTGTAGACTCAAAATTTTTCTCTATTTAGTGTATTTTAGCATCCTGAAGATGATTCCAGCATTAATTTCATTGTGCTTATGCTGATTTGGAAGATTTTGACATTTTCACCTAAAGTGCACAATCAGGCTGAAAACGCATTTAAAGCAATAAAAAGTTCATTTTGGCTCTCACACCTAAACTAAACGTTGTAGACTCAAAATTTTTGCTGTATTTAGTGTATTTTAGCATCCTGAAGATGATTCCAGCATTAATTTCATTGTGCTTATGCTCATTTTTAAGATTTTGACATTTTCACCTAAAGTGCACAATCAGGCTGAAAACGCATTTAAAGCAATAAAAAGTTCATTTTGGCTCACACACCTAAACTAAACGTTGTAGACTCAAAATTTTTGCTCTATTTAGTGTATTTTAGCATCCTGAAGATGATTGCAGCATTAATTTCATTGTGCTTATGCTCATTTTGAAGATTTTGACATTTTCACCTTAAGTGTACAATCAGGGGCTGAAAACGCGTTTAAAGCAATAAAAAGTTCATTTTGGCTCTCACACCTAAACTAAACGTTGTAGACTCAAAATTTTTGCTGTATTTAGTGTATTTTAGCATCCTGAAGATGATTCCAGCATTAATTTCATTGTGCTTATGCTCATTTTGAAGATTTTGACATTTTCACCTTAAGTGTACAATCAGGGGCTGAAAACGCGTTTAAAGCAATAAAAAGTTCATTTTGGCTCTCACACCTAAACTAAACGTTGTAGACTTAAAATTTTTGCTCTATTTAGTGTATTTTAGCATCCTGAAGATGATTCCAGCATTAATTTCATTGTGCTTATGCTCATTTTGAAGATTTTGACATTTTCACCTAAAGTGCACAATCAGGCTGAAAACGCATTTAAAGCAATAAAAAGTTCATTTTGGCTCTCAAACCTAAACTAAACGTTGTAGACTCAAAATGTTTGCTGTATTTAGTGTATTCTAGCATCCTGAAGATGATTCCAGCATTAATTTCATTGTGCTTATGCTCATTTTGAAGATTTTGACATTTTCACCTTAAGTGTACAATCAGGGGCTGAAAACGCGTTTAAAGCAATAAAAAGTTCATTTTGGCTCTCACACCTAAACTAAACGTTGTAGACTCAAAATTCTTGCTGTATTTAGTGTATTCTAGCATCCTGAAGATGATTCCAGCATTAATTTCATTGAGCTTATGCTCATTTTTAAGATTTTGACATTTTCACCTAAAGTGCACAATCAGGCTGAAAACGCATTTAAAGCAATAAAAAGTTCATTTTGGCTCTCACACCTAAACTAAACGTTGTAGACTCAAAATTTTTGCTCTATTTAGTGTATTTTAGCATCCTGAAGATGATTCCAGCATTCATTTCATTGTGCTTATGCTCATTTTGAAGATTTTGACATTTTCACCTTAAGTGTACAATCAGGGGCTGAAAACGCGTTTAAAGCAATAAAAAGTTCATTTTGGCTCTCACACCTAAACTAAACGTTGTAGACTCAAAATTTTTGCTCTATTTAGTGTATTTAAGCATCCTGAAGATGATTCCAGCATTAATTTCATTGTGCTTATGCTCATTTTGAAGATTTTGACATTTTCACCTTAAGTGTACAATCAGGGGCTGAAAACGCGTTTAAAGCAATAAAAAGTTCATTTTGGCTCTCACACCTAAACTAAACGTTGTAGACTTAAAATTTTTGCTCTATTTAGTGTATTTTAGCATCCTGAAGATGATTCCAGCATTAATTTCATTGTGCTTATGCTCATTTTGAAGATTTTGACATTTTCACCTAAAGTGCACAATCAGGCTGAAAACGCATTTAAAGCAATAAAAAGTTCATTTTGGCTCTCAAACCTAAACTAAACGTTGTAGACTCAAAATGTTTGCTGTATTTAGTGTATTCTAGCATCCTGAAGATGATTCCAGCATTAATTTCATTGTGTTTATGCTCATTTTTAAGATTTGACATTTTCACCTAAAGTGCACAATCAGGCTGAAAACGCATTAAAAGCAATAAAAAGTTCATTTCGGCTCTCACACCTTAACTAAACGTTGTAGACTCAAAATTTTTGCTGTATTTAGTGTAATTTAGCATCCTGAAGATGATTCCAGCATTAATTTCATTGTGCTTATGCTCATTTTTAAGATTTTGACATTTTCACCTTAAGTGTACAATCAGGGGCTGAAAACGCGTTTAAAGCAATAAAAAGTTCATTTTGGCTCTCACACCTAAACTAAACGTTGTAGACTCAAAATTGTTGCTGTATTCAGTGTATTCTAGCATCCTGAAGATGATTCTAGCATTAATTTCATCGTGCTTATGCTCATTTTGAAGATTTTGACATTTTCACCTAAAGTGCACAATCAGGCTGAAAACGCATTTAAAGCAATAAAAAGTTCATTTTGGCTTACACACCTAAAATAAACTTTGTAAACTAAGAATTTTTGCTGTATTTAGTGTATTCTAGCATCCTGAAGATGATTCCAGCATTAATTTCATTGTGCTTATGCTCATTTTGAAGATTTTGACATTTTCACCTTAAGTGTACAATCAGGGGCTGAAAACGCGTTTAAAGCAATAAAAAGTTCATTTTGGCTCTCACACCTAAACTAAACGTTGTAGACTCAAAATTTTTGCTGTATTTAGTGTATTCCAGCATCCTGAAGATGATTCCAGCATTAATTTTATTGTGCTTATGCTCATTTTTAAGATTTTGACATTTTCACCTTAAGTGCACAATCAGGCTGAAAACGCATTTAAAGCAATAAAAAGTTCATTTTGGCTCTCACACCTAAACTAAACGTTGTAGACTCAAAATTTTTGCTGTATTTAGTGTATTTTAGCATCCTGAAGATGATTCCAGCATTAATTTCATTGTGCTTATGCTCATTTTTAAGATTTTGACATTTTCACCTTAAGTGTACAATCAGGGGCTGAAAACGCGTTTAAAGCAATAAAAAGTTCATTTTGGCTCTCACACCTAAACTAAACGTTGTAGACTCAAAATTCTTGCTGTATTTAGTGTATTCTAGCATCCTGAAGATGATTCCAGCATTAATTTCATTGAGCTTATGCTCATTTTTAAGATTTTGACATTTTCAGCTAAAGTGCACAATCAGGCTGAAAACGCATTTAAAGCAATAAAAAGTTCATTTTGGCTCTCACACCTAAACTAAACGTTGTAGACTCAAAATTTTTGCTCTATTTAGTGTATTTTAGCATCCTGAAGATGATTCCAGCATTAATTTCATTGTGCTTATGCTCATTTTGAAGATTTTGACATTTTCACCTTAAGTGTACAATCAGGGGCTGAAAACGCGTTTAAAGCAATAAAAAGTTCATTTTGGCTCTCACACCTAAACTAAACGTTGTAGACTCAAAATTTTTGCTCTATTTAGTGTATTTTAGCATCCTGAAGATGATTCCAGCATTAATTTCATTGTGCTTATGCTCATTTTGAAGATTTTGACATTTTCACCTTAAGTGTACAATCAGGGGCTGAAAACGCGTTTAAAGCAATAAAAAGTTCATTTTGGCTCTCACACCTAAACTAAACGTTGTAGACTCAAAATTTTTGCTCTATTTAGTGTATTTTAGCATCCTGAAGATGATTCCAGCATTAATTTCATTGTGCTTATGCTCATTTTGAAGATTTTGACATTTTCACCTAAAGTGCACAATCAGGCTGAAAACGCATTTAAAGCAATAAAAAGTTCATTTTGGCTCTCAAACCTAAACTAAACGTTGTAGACTCAAAATTTTTGCTGTATTTAGTGTATTTTAGCATCCTAAAGATGATTCCAGCATTAATTTCATTGTGCTTATGCTCATTTTTAAGATTTTGACATTTTCACCTAAAGTGCACAATCAGACTGAAAACGCATTTAAAGCAATAAAAAGTTCATTTTGGCTCACACACCTAAACTAAACGTTGTAGACTCAAAATTTTTGCTCTATTTAGTGTATTTTAGCATCCTGAAGATGATTGCAGCATTAATTTCATTGTGCTTATGCTCATTTTGAAGATTTTGACATTTTCACCTTAAGTGTACAATCAGGGGCTGAAAACGCGTTTAAAGCAATAAAAAGTTCATTTTGGCTCTCACACCTAAACTAAACGTTGTAGACTCAAAATTTTTGCTGTATTTAGTGTATTTTAGCATCCTGAAGATGATTCCAGCATTAATTTCATTGTGCTTATGCTCATTTTTAAGATTTTGACATTTTCATCTAAAGTGCACAATCAGGCTGAACACGCATTTAAAGCAATAAAAAGTTCATTTTGGCTCTCACACCTAAACTAAACGTTGTAGACTCAAAATTTTTGCTGTATTTAGTGTATTCTAGCATCCTGAAGATGATTCCAGCATTAATTTCATTGTGCTTATGCTCATTTTTAAGATTTGACATTTTCACCTAAAGTGCACAATCAGGCTGAAAACGCATTAAAAGCAATAAAAAGTTCATTTCGGCTCTCACACCTTAAATAAACGTTGTAGACTCAAAATTTTTGCTGTATTTAGTGTATTTTAGCATCCTGAAGATGATTCCAGCATTAATTTCATTGTGCTTATGCTCATTTTTAAGATTTTGACATTTTCACCTTAAGTGTACAATCAGGGGCTGAAAACGCGTTTAAAGCAATAAAAAGTTCATTTTGGCTCTCACACCTAAACTAAACGTTGTAGACTCAAAATTGTTGCTGTATTCAGTGTATTCTAGCATCCTGAAGATGATTCCAGCATTAATTTCATCGTGCTTATGCTCATTTTGAAGATTTTGACATTTTCACCTAAAGTGCACAATCAGGCTGAAAACGCATTTAAAGCAATAAAAAGTTCAATTTGGCTCACACACCTAAAATAAACTTTGTAGACTCAGAATTTTTGCTGTATTTAGTGTATTCTAGCATCCTGAAGATGATTCCAGCATTAATTTCATTGTGCTTATGCTCATTTTGAAGATTTTGACATTTTCACCTTAAGTGTACAATCAGGGGCTGAAAACGCGTTTAAAGCAATAAAAAGTTCATTTTGGCTCTCACACCTAAACTAAACGTTGTAGACTCAAAATTTTTGCTGTATTTAGTGTATTTTAGCATCCTGAAGATGATTCCAGCATTAATTTCATTGTGCTTATGCTCATTTTTAAGATTTTGACATTTTCACCTTAAGTGTACAATCAGGGGCTGAAAACGCGTTTAAAGCAATAAAAAGTTCATTTTGGCTCTCACACCTAAACTAAACGTTGTAGACTCAAAATTTTTGCTGTATTTAGTGTATTCTAGCATCCTGAAGATGATTCCAGCATTAATTTCATTGTGCTTATGCTCATTTTTAAGATTTTGACATTTTCACCTAAAGTGCACAATCAGGCTGAAAACGCATTTAAAGCAATAAAAAGTTCATTTTGGCTCTCACACCTAAACTAAACGTTGTAGACTCAAAATTTTTGCTCTATTTAGTGTATTTTAGCATCCTGAAGATGATTCCAGCATTAATTTCATTGTGCTTATGCTCATTTTGAAGATTTTGACATTTTCACCTTAAGTGTACAATCAGGGGCTGAAAACGCGTTTAAAGCAATAAAAAGTTCATTTTGGCTCTCACACCTAAACTAAACGTTGTAGACTCAAAATTTTTGCTGTATTTAGTGTATTCCAGCATCCTGAAGATGATTCCAGCATTAATTTTATTGTGCTTATGCTCATTTTTAAGATTTTGACATTTTCACCTTAAGTGCACAATCAGGCTGAAAACGCATTTAAAGCAATAAAAAGTTCATTTTGGCTCTCACACCTAAACTAAACGTTGTAGACTCAAAATTCTTGCTGTATTTAGTGTATTCTAGCATCCTGAAGATGATTCCAGCATTAATTTCATTGAGCTTATGCTCATTTTTAAGATTTTGACATTTTCACCTAAAGTGCACAATCAGGCTGAAAACGCATTTAAAGCAATAAAAAGTTCATTTTGGCTCTCACACCTAAACTAAACGTTGTAGACTCAAAATTTTTGCTCTATTTAGTGTATTTTAGCATCCTGAAGATGATTCCAGCATTAATTTCATTGTGCTTATGCTCATTTTGAAGATTTTGACATTTTCACCTTAAGTGTACAATCAGGGGCTGAAAACGCGTTTAAAGCAATAAAAAGTTCATTTTGGCTCTCACACCTAAACTAAACGTTGTAGACTCAAAATTTTTGCTCTATTTAGTGTATTTTAGCATCCTGAAGATGATTCCAGCATTAATTTCATTGTGCTTATGCTCATTTTGAAGATTTTGACATTTTCACCTTAAGTGTACAATCAGGGGCTGAAAACGCGTTTAAAGCAATAAAAAGTTCATTTTGGCTCTCACACCTAAACTAAACGTTGTAGACTCAAAATTTTTGCTCTATTTAGTGTATTTTAGCATCCTGAAGATGATTCCAGCATTAATTTCATTGTGCTTATGCTCATTTTGAAGATTTTGACATTTTCACCTAAAGTGCACAATCAGGCTGAAAACGCATTTAAAGCAATAAAAAGTTCATTTTGGCTCTCAAACCTAAACTAAACGTTGTAGACTCAAAATTTTTGCTGTATTTAGTGTATTTTAGCATCCTAAAGATGATTCCAGCATTAATTTCATTGTGCTTATGCTCATTTTTAAGATTTTGACATTTTCACCTAAAGTGCACAATCAGACTGAAAACGCATTTAAAGCAATAAAAAGTTCATTTTGGCTCACACACCTAAACTAAACGTTGTAGACTCAAAATTTTTGCTCTATTTAGTGTATTTTAGCATCCTGAAGATGATTGCAGCATTAATTTCATTGTGCTTATGCTCATTTTGAAGATTTTGACATTTTCACCTTAAGTGTACAATCAGGGGCTGAAAACGCGTTTAAAGCAATAAAAAGTTCATTTTGGCTCTCACACCTAAACTAAACGTTGTAGACTCAAAATTTTTGCTGTATTTAGTGTATTTTAGCATCCTGAAGATGATTCCAGCATTAATTTCATTGTGCTTATGCTCATTTTTAAGATTTTGACATTTTCATCTAAAGTGCACAATCAGGCTGAACACGCATTTAAAGCAATAAAAAGTTCATTTTGGCTCTCACACCTAAACTAAACGTTGTAGACTCAAAATTTTTGCTGTATTTAGTGTATTCTAGCATCCTGAAGATGATTCCAGCATTAATTTCATTGTGCTTATGCTCATTTTTAAGATTTGACATTTTCACCTAAAGTGCACAATCAGGCTGAAAACGCATTAAAAGCAATAAAAAGTTCATTTCGGCTCTCACACCTTAACTAAACGTTGTAGACTCAAAATTTTTGCTGTATTTAGTGTATTTTAGCATCCTGAAGATGATTCCAGCATTAATTTCATTGTGCTTATGCTCATTTTTAAGATTTTGACATTTTCACCTAAAGTGCACAATCAGGCTGAAAACGCATTTAAAGCAATAAAAAGTTCATTTTGGCTCTCACACCTAAACTAAACGTTGTAGACTCAAAATTTTTGCTGTATTTAGTGTATTCTAGCATCCTGAATATGATTTCAGCATTAATTTCATTGTGCTTATGCTCATTTTGAAGATTTTGACATTTTCACCTTAAGTGTACAATCAGGGGCTGAAAACGCGTTTAAAGCAATAAAAAGTTCATTTTGGCTCTCACACCTAAAATAAACGTTGTAGACTCAAAATTTTTGCTGTATTTAGTGTATTCCAGCATCCTGAAGATGATTCTAGCATTAATTTCATTGTGCTTATGCTCATTTTTAAGATTTTGACATTTTCACCTAAAGTGCACAATCAGGCTGAAAACGCATTAAAAGCAATAAAAAGTTCATTTTGGCTCTCACACCTAAACTAAACGTTGTAGACTCAAAATTTTTGCTGTATTTAGTGTATTTTAGCATCCTGAAGATGATTCCAGCATTAATTTCATTGTGCTTATGCTCATTTTTAAGATTTTGACATTTTCACCTTAAGTGTACAATCAGGGGCTGAAAACGCGTTTAAAGCAATAAAAAGTTCATTTTGGCTCTCACACCTAAACTAAACGTTGTAGACTCAAAATTTTTGCTCTATTTAGTGTATTTTAGCATCCTGAAGATGATTCCAGCATTAATTTCATTGTGCTTATGCTCATTTTTAAGATTTTGACATTTTCACCTAAAGTGCACAATCAGGCTGAAAACGCATTTAAAGCAATAAAAAGTTCATTTTGGCTCTCACACCTAAACTAAACGTTGTAGACTCAAAATTTTTGCTCTATTTACTGTATTTTAGCATCCTGAAGATGATTCCAGCATTAATTTCATTGTGCTTATGCTCATTTTGAAGATTTTGACATTTTCACCTAAAGTGCACAATCAGACTGAAAACGCATTTAAAGCAATAAAAAGTTCATTTTGGCTCACACACCTAAACTAAACGTTGTAGACTCAAAATTTTTGCTCTATTTAGTGTATTTTAGCATCCTGAAGATGATTGCAGCATTAATTTCATTGTGCTTATGCTCATTTTGAAGATTTTGACATTTTCACCTTAAGTGTACAATCAGGGGCTGAAAACGCGTTTAAAGCAATAAAAAGTTCATTTTGGCTCTCACACCTAAACTAAACGTTGTAGACTCAAAATTTTTGCTGTATTTAGTGTATTTTAGCATCCTGAAGATGATTCCAGCATTAATTTCATTGTGCTTATGCTCATTTTTAAGATTTTGACATTTTCATCTAAAGTGCACAATCAGGCTGAACACGCATTTAAAGCAATAAAAAGTTCATTTTGGCTCTCACACCTAAACTAAACGTTGTAGACTCAAAATTTTTGCTGTATTTAGTGTATTCTAGCATCCTGAAGATGATTCCAGCATTAATTTCATTGTGCTTATGCTCATTTTTAAGATTTGACATTTTCACCTAAAGTGCACAATCAGGCTGAAAACGCATTAAAAGCAATAAAAAGTTCATTTCGGCTCTCACACCTTAAATAAACGTTGTAGACTCAAAATTTTTGCTGTATTTAGTGTATTTTAGCATCCTGAAGATGATTCCAGCATTAATTTCATTGTGCTTATGCTCATTTTTAAGATTTTGACATTTTCACCTTAAGTGTACAATCAGGGGCTGAAAACGCGTTTAAAGCAATAAAAAGTTCATTTTGGCTCTCACACCTAAACTAAACGTTGTAGACTCAAAATTGTTGCTGTATTCAGTGTATTCTAGCATCCTGAAGATGATTCCAGCATTAATTTCATCGTGCTTATGCTCATTTTGAAGATTTTGACATTTTCACCTAAAGTGCACAATCAGGCTGAAAACGCATTTAAAGCAATAAAAAGTTCAATTTGGCTCACACACCTAAAATAAACTTTGTAGACTCAGAATTTTTGCTGTATTTAGTGTATTCTAGCATCCTGAAGATGATTCCAGCATTAATTTCATTGTGCTTATGCTCATTTTGAAGATTTTGACATTTTCACCTTAAGTGTACAATCAGGGGCTGAAAACGCGTTTAAAGCAATAAAAAGTTCATTTTGGCTCTCACACCTAAACTAAACGTTGTAGACTCAAAATTTTTGCTGTATTTAGTGTATTTTAGCATCCTGAAGATGATTCCAGCATTAATTTCATTGTGCTTATGCTCATTTTTAAGATTTTGACATTTTCACCTTAAGTGTACAATCAGGGGCTGAAAACGCGTTTAAAGCAATAAAAAGTTCATTTTGGCTCTCACACCTAAACTAAACGTTGTAGACTCAAAATTTTTGCTGTATTTAGTGTATTCTAGCATCCTGAAGATGATTCCAGCATTAATTTCATTGTGCTTATGCTCATTTTTAAGATTTTGACATTTTCACCTAAAGTGCACAATCAGGCTGAAAACGCATTTAAAGCAATAAAAAGTTCATTTTGGCTCTCACACCTAAACTAAACGTTGTAGACTCAAAATTTTTGCTCTATTTAGTGTATTTTAGCATCCTGAAGATGATTCCAGCATTAATTTCATTGTGCTTATGCTCATTTTGAAGATTTTGACATTTTCACCTTAAGTGTACAATCAGGGGCTGAAAACGCGTTTAAAGCAATAAAAAGTTCATTTTGGCTCTCACACCTAAACTAAACGTTGTAGACTCAAAATTTTTGCTGTATTTAGTGTATTCCAGCATCCTGAAGATGATTCCAGCTTTAATTTTATTGTGCTTATGCTCATTTTTAAGATTTTGACATTTTCACCTTAAGTGCACAATCAGGCTGAAAACGCATTTAAAGCAATAAAAAGTTCATTTTGGCTCTCACACCTAAACTAAACGTTGTAGACTCAAAATTTTTGCTGTATTTAGTGTATTTTAGCATCCTGAAGATGATTCCAGCATTAATTTCATTGTGCTTATGCTCATTTTTAAGATTTTGACATTTTCACCTTAAGTGTACAATCAGGGGCTGAAAACGCGTTTAAAGCAATAAAAAGTTCATTTTGGCTCTCACACCTAAACTAAACGTTGTAGACTCAAAATTCTTGCTGTATTTAGTGTATTCTAGCATCCTGAAGATGATTCCAGCATTAATTTCATTGAGCTTATGCTCATTTTTAAGATTTTGACATTTTCACCTAAAGTGCACAATCAGGCTGAAAACGCATTTAAAGCAATAAAAAGTTCATTTTGGCTCTCACACCTAAACTAAACGTTGTAGACTCAAAATTTTTGCTCTATTTAGTGTATTTTAGCATCCTGAAGATGATTCCAGCATTAATTTCATTGTGCTTATGCTCATTTTGAAGATTTTGACATTTTCACCTTAAGTGTACAATCAGGGGCTGAAAACGCGTTTAAAGCAATAAAAAGTTCATTTTGGCTCTCACACCTAAACTAAACGTTGTAGACTCAAAATTTTTGCTCTATTTAGTGTATTTTAGCATCCTGAAGATGATTCCAGCATTAATTTCATTGTGCTTATGCTCATTTTGAAGATTTTGACATTTTCACCTTAAGTGTACAATCAGGGGCTGAAAACGCGTTTAAAGCAATAAAAAGTTCATTTTGGCTCTCACACCTAAACTAAACGTTGTAGACTCAAAATTTTTGCTCTATTTAGTGTATTTTAGCATCCTGAAGATGATTCCAGCATTAATTTCATTGTGCTTATGCTCATTTTGAAGATTTTGACATTTTCACCTAAAGTGCACAATCAGGCTGAAAACGCATTTAAAGCAATAAAAAGTTCATTTTGGCTCTCAAACCTAAACTAAACGTTGTAGACTCAAAATTTTTGCTGTATTTAGTGTATTTTAGCATCCTAAAGATGATTCCAGCATTAATTTCATTGTGCTTATGCTCATTTTTAAGATTTTGACATTTTCACCTAAAGTGCACAATCAGACTGAAAACGCATTTAAAGCAATAAAAAGTTCATTTTGGCTCACACACCTAAACTAAACGTTGTAGACTCAAAATTTTTGCTCTATTTAGTGTATTTTAGCATCCTGAAGATGATTGCAGCATTAATTTCATTGTGCTTATGCTCATTTTGAAGATTTTGACATTTTCACCTTAAGTGTACAATCAGGGGCTGAAAACGCGTTTAAAGCAATAAAAAGTTCATTTTGGCTCTCACACCTAAACTAAACGTTGTAGACTCAAAATTTTTGCTGTATTTAGTGTATTTTAGCATCCTGAAGATGATTCCAGCATTAATTTCATTGTGCTTATGCTCATTTTTAAGATTTTGACATTTTCATCTAAAGTGCACAATCAGGCTGAACACGCATTTAAAGCAATAAAAAGTTCATTTTGGCTCTCACACCTAAACTAAACGTTGTAGACTCAAAATTTTTGCTGTATTTAGTGTATTCTAGCATCCTGAAGATGATTCCAGCATTAATTTCATTGTGCTTATGCTCATTTTTAAGATTTGACATTTTCACCTAAAGTGCACAATCAGGCTGAAAACGCATTAAAAGCAATAAAAAGTTCATTTCGGCTCTCACACCTTAACTAAACGTTGTAGACTCAAAATTTTTGCTGTATTTAGTGTATTTTAGCATCCTGAAGATGATTCCAGCATTAATTTCATTGTGCTTATGCTCATTTTTAAGATTTTGACATTTTCACCTAAAGTGCACAATCAGGCTGAAAACGCATTTAAAGCAATAAAAAGTTCATTTTGGCTCTCACACCTAAACTAAACGTTGTAGACTCAAAATTTTTGCTGTATTTAGTGTATTCTAGCATCCTGAATATGATTTCAGCATTAATTTCATTGTGCTTATGCTCATTTTGAAGATTTTGACATTTTCACCTTAAGTGTACAATCAGGGGCTGAAAACGCGTTTAAAGCAATAAAAAGTTCATTTTGGCTCTCACACCTAAAATAAACGTTGTAGACTCAAAATTTTTGCTGTATTTAGTGTATTCCAGCATCCTGAAGATGATTCTAGCATTAATTTCATTGTGCTTATGCTCATTTTTAAGATTTTGACATTTTCACCTAAAGTGCACAATCAGGCTGAAAACGCATTTAAAGCAATAAAAAGTTCATTTTGGCTCTCACACCTAAACTAAACGTTGTAGACTCAAAATTTTTGCTGTATTTAGTGTATTTTAGCATCCTGAAGATGATTCCAGCATTAATTTCATTGTGCTTATGCTCATTTTTAAGATTTTGACATTTTCACCTTAAGTGTACAATCAGGGGCTGAAAACGCGTTTAAAGCAATAAAAAGTTCATTTTGGCTCTCACACCTAAACTAAACGTTGTAGACTCAAAATTTTTGCTGTATTTAGTGTATTCTAGCATCCTGAAGATGATTCCAGCATTAATTTCATTGTGCTTATGCTCATTTTTAAGATTTTGACATTTTCACCTAAAGTGCACAATCAGGCTGAAAACGCATTTAAAGCAATAAAAAGTTCATTTTGGCTCTCACACCTAAACTAAACGTTGTAGACTCAAAATTTTTGCTCTATTTACTGTATTTTAGCATCCTGAAGATGATTCCAGCATTAATTTCATTGTGCTTATGCTCATTTTGAAGATTTTGACATTTTCACCTTAAGTGTACAATCAGGGGCTGAAAACGCGTTTAAAGCAATAAAAAGTTCATTTTGGCTTTCACACCTAAACTAAACGTTGTAGACTCAAAATTTTTGCTCTATTTAGTGTATTCTAGCATCCTGAAGATGATTCCAGCATTAATTTCTTCGTGCTTATGCTCATTTTGAAGATTTTGACATTTTCACCTAAAGTGCACAATCAGGCTGAAAACGCATTTAAAGCAATAAAAAGTTCATTTTGGCTCACACACCTAAAATAAACTTTGTAGACTCAGAATTTTTGCTGTATTTAGTGTATTTTAGCATCCTGAAGATGATTCCAGCATTAATTTCATTGTGCTTATGCTCATTTTGAAGATTTTGACATTTTCACCTAAAGTGCACAATCAGGCTGAAAACGCATTTAAAGCAATAAAAAGTTCATTTTGGCTCTCAAACCTAAACTAAACGTTGTAGACTCAAAATTTTTGCTGTATTTAGTGTATTTTAGCATCCTAAAGATGATTCCAGCATTAATTTCATTGTGCTTATGCTCATTTTTAAGATTTTGACATTTTCACCTAAAGTGCACAATCAGACTGAAAACGCATTTAAAGCAATAAAAAGTTCATTTTGGCTCACACACCTAAAATAAACGTTGTAGACTCAAAATTTTTGCTCTATTTAGTGTATTTTAGCATCCTGAAGATGATTGCAGCATTAATTTCATTGTGCTTATGCTCATTTTGAAGATTTTGACATTTTCACCTTAAGTGTACAATCAGGGGCTGAAAACGCGTTTAAAGCAATAAAAAGTTCATTTTGGCTCTCACACCTAAACTAAACGTTGTAGACTCAAAATTTTTGCTGTATTTAGTGTATTTTAGCATCCTGAAGATGATTCCAGCATTAATTTCATTGTGCTTATGCTCATTTTTAAGATTTTGACATTTTCACCTTAAGTGTACAATCAGGGGCTGAAAACGCGTTTAAAGCAATAAAAAGTTCATTTTGGCTCTCACACCTAAAATAAACGTTGTAGACTCAAAATTTTTGCTGTATTTAGTGTATTCCAGCATCCTGAAGATGATTCTAGCATTAATTTCATTGTGCTTATGCTCATTTTTAAGATTTTGACATTTTCACCTAAAGTGCACAATCAGGCTGAAAACGCATTTAAAGCAATAAAAAGTTCATTTTGGCTCTCACACCTAAACTAAACGTTGTAGACTCAAAATTTTTGCTGTATTTAGTGTATTTTAGCATCCTGAAGATGATTCCAGCATTAATTTCATTGTGCTTATGCTCATTTTTAAGATTTTGACATTTTCACCTTAAGTGTACAATCAGGGGCTGAAAACGCGTTTAAAGCAATAAAAAGTTCATTTTGGCTCTCACACCTAAACTAAACGTTGTAGACTCAAAATTTTTGCTGTATTTAGTGTATTCTAGCATCCTGAAGATGATTCCAGCATTAATTTCATTGTGCTTATGCTCATTTTTAAGATTTTGACATTTTCACCTAAAGTGCACAATCAGGCTGAAAACGCATTTAAAGCAATAAAAAGTTCATTTTGGCTCTCACACCTAAACTAAACGTTGTAGACTCAAAATTTTTGCTCTATTTACTGTATTTTAGCATCCTGAAGATGATTCCAGCATTAATTTCATTGTGCTTATGCTCATTTTGAAGATTTTGACATTTTCACCTTAAGTGTACAATCAGGGGCTGAAAACGCGTTTAAAGCAATAAAAAGTTCATTTTGGCTTTCACACCTAAACTAAACGTTGTAGACTCAAAATTTTTGCTCTATTTAGTGTATTTTAGCATCCTGAAGATGATTCCAGCATTAATTTCATTGTGCTTATGCTCATTTTGAAGATTTTGACATTTTCACCTAAAGTGCACAATCAGGCTGAAAACGCATTTAAAGCAATAAAAAGTTCATTTTGGCTCTCACAACTAAACTAAACGTTGTAGACTCAAAATTTTTGCTGTATTTAGTGTATTTTAGCATTCTGAAGATGATTCCAGCATTAATTTCATTGTGCTTAATGCTCATTTTGAAGATTTTGACATTTTCCCCCTAAGTGTACAATCAGGGGCTGAAAACGCGTTTAAAGCAATAAAAAGTTCATTTTGGCTCTCACACCTAAACTAAACGTTGTAGACTTAAAATTTTTGCTGTATTTAGTGTATTCTAGCATCCTGAAGATGATTCCAGCATTAATTTCTTCGTGCTTATGCTCATTTTGAAGATTTTGACATTTTCACCTAAAGTGCACAATCAGGCTGAAAACGCATTTAAAGCAATAAAAAGTTCATTTTGGCTCACACACCTAAAATAAACTTTGTAGACTCAGAATTTTTGCTGTATTTAGTGTATTCTAGCATCCTGAAGATGATTCCAGCATTAATTTCATTGTGCTTATGCTCATTTTGAAGATTTTGACATTTTCACCTTAAGTGTACAATCAGGGGCTGAAAACGCGTTTAAAGCAATAAAAAGTTCATTTTGGCTCTCACACCTAAACTAAACTTTGTAGACTCAAAATTTTTGCTGTATTTAGTGTATTCCAGCATCCTGAAGATGATTCCAGCATTAATTTCATTGTGCTTATGCTCATTTTTAAGATTTTGACATTTTCAACCTTAAGTGCACAATCAGGCTGAAAACGCATTTAAAGCAATAAAAAGTTCATTTTGGCTCTCACACCTAAACTAAACGTTGTAGACTCAAAATTTTTGCTGTATTTAGTGTATTTTAGCATCCTAAAGATGATTCCAGCATTAATTTCATTGTGCTTATGCTCATTTTTAAGATTTTGACATTTTCACCTAAAGTGCACAATCAGACTGAAAACGCATTTAAAGCAATAAAAAGTTCATTTTGGCTCACACACCTAAACTAAACGTTGTAGACTCAAAATTTTTGCTCTATTTAGTGTATTTTAGCATCCTGAAGATGATTGCAGCATTAATTTCATTGTGCTTATGCTCATTTTGAAGATTTTGACATTTTCACCTTAAGTGTACAATCAGGGGCTGAAAACGCGTTTAAAGCAATAAAAAGTTCATTTTGGCTCTCACACCTAAACTAAACGTTGTAGACTCAAAATTTTTGCTGTATTTAGTGTATTTTAGCATCCTGAAGATGATTCCAGCATTAATTTCATTGTGCTTATGCTCATTTTTAAGATTTTGACATTTTCATCTAAAGTGCACAATCAGGCTGAACACGCATTTAAAGCAATAAAAAGTTCATTTTGGCTCTCACACCTAAACTAAACGTTGTAGACTCAAAATTTTTGCTGTATTTAGTGTATTCTAGCATCCTGAAGATGATTCCAGCATTAATTTCATTGTGCTTATGCTCATTTTTAAGATTTGACATTTTCACCTAAAGTGCACAATCAGGCTGAAAACGCATTAAAAGCAATAAAAAGTTCATTTCGGCTCTCACACCTTAACTAAACGTTGTAGACTCAAAATTTTTGCTGTATTTAGTGTATTTTAGCATCCTGAAGATGATTCCAGCATTAATTTCATTGTGCTTATGCTCATTTTTAAGATTTTGACATTTTCACCTAAAGTGCACAATCAGGCTGAAAACGCATTTAAAGCAATAAAAAGTTCATTTTGGCTCTCACACCTAAACTAAACGTTGTAGACTCAAAATTTTTGCTGTATTTAGTGTATTCTAGCATCCTGAATATGATTTCAGCATTAATTTCATTGTGCTTATGCTCATTTTGAAGATTTTGACATTTTCACCTTAAGTGTACAATCAGGGGCTGAAAACGCGTTTAAAGCAATAAAAAGTTCATTTTGGCTCTCACACCTAAAATAAACGTTGTAGACTCAAAATTTTTGCTGTATTTAGTGTATTCCAGCATCCTGAAGATGATTCTAGCATTAATTTCATTGTGCTTATGCTCATTTTTAAGATTTTGACATTTTCACCTAAAGTGCACAATCAGGCTGAAAACGCATTTAAAGCAATAAAAAGTTCATTTTGGCTCTCACACCTAAACTAAACGTTGTAGACTCAAAATTTTTGCTGTATTTAGTGTATTTTAGCATCCTGAAGATGATTCCAGCATTAATTTCATTGTGCTTATGCTCATTTTTAAGATTTTGACATTTTCACCTTAAGTGTACAATCAGGGGCTGAAAACGCGTTTAAAGCAATAAAAAGTTCATTTTGGCTCTCACACCTAAACTAAACGTTGTAGACTCAAAATTTTTGCTGTATTTAGTGTATTCTAGCATCCTGAAGATGATTCCAGCATTAATTTCATTGTGCTTATGCTCATTTTTAAGATTTTGACATTTTCACCTAAAGTGCACAATCAGGCTGAAAACGCATTTAAAGCAATAAAAAGTTCATTTTGGCTCTCACACCTAAACTAAACGTTGTAGACTCAAAATTTTTGCTCTATTTACTGTATTTTAGCATCCTGAAGATGATTCCAGCATTAATTTCATTGTGCTTATGCTCATTTTGAAGATTTTGACATTTTCACCTTAAGTGTACAATCAGGGGCTGAAAACGCGTTTAAAGCAATAAAAAGTTCATTTTGGCTTTCACACCTAAACTAAACGTTGTAGACTCAAAATTTTTGCTCTATTTAGTGTATTCTAGCATCCTGAAGATGATTCCAGCATTAATTTCTTCGTGCTTATGCTCATTTTGAAGATTTTGACATTTTCACCTAAAGTGCACAATCAGGCTGAAAACGCATTTAAAGCAATAAAAAGTTCATTTTGGCTCACACACCTAAAATAAACTTTGTAGACTCAGAATTTTTGCTGTATTTAGTGTATTTTAGCATCCTGAAGATGATTCCAGCATTAATTTCATTGTGCTTATGCTCATTTTGAAGATTTTGACATTTTCACCTAAAGTGCACAATCAGGCTGAAAACGCATTTAAAGCAATAAAAAGTTCATTTTGGCTCTCAAACCTAAACTAAACGTTGTAGACTCAAAATTTTTGCTGTATTTAGTGTATTTTAGCATCCTAAAGATGATTCCAGCATTAATTTCATTGTGCTTATGCTCATTTTTAAGATTTTGACATTTTCACCTAAAGTGCACAATCAGACTGAAAACGCATTTAAAGCAATAAAAAGTTCATTTTGGCTCACACACCTAAAATAAACGTTGTAGACTCAAAATTTTTGCTCTATTTAGTGTATTTTAGCATCCTGAAGATGATTGCAGCATTAATTTCATTGTGCTTATGCTCATTTTGAAGATTTTGACATTTTCACCTTAAGTGTACAATCAGGGGCTGAAAACGCGTTTAAAGCAATAAAAAGTTCATTTTGGCTCTCACACCTAAACTAAACGTTGTAGACTCAAAATTTTTGCTGTATTTAGTGTATTTTAGCATCCTGAAGATGATTCCAGCATTAATTTCATTGTGCTTATGCTCATTTTTAAGATTTTGACATTTTCACCTTAAGTGTACAATCAGGGGCTGAAAACGCGTTTAAAGCAATAAAAAGTTCATTTTGGCTCTCACACCTAAAATAAACGTTGTAGACTCAAAATTTTTGCTGTATTTAGTGTATTCCAGCATCCTGAAGATGATTCTAGCATTAATTTCATTGTGCTTATGCTCATTTTTAAGATTTTGACATTTTCACCTAAAGTGCACAATCAGGCTGAAAACGCATTTAAAGCAATAAAAAGTTCATTTTGGCTCTCACACCTAAACTAAACGTTGTAGACTCAAAATTTTTGCTGTATTTAGTGTATTTTAGCATCCTGAAGATGATTCCAGCATTAATTTCATTGTGCTTATGCTCATTTTTAAGATTTTGACATTTTCACCTTAAGTGTACAATCAGGGGCTGAAAACGCGTTTAAAGCAATAAAAAGTTCATTTTGGCTCTCACACCTAAACTAAACGTTGTAGACTCAAAATTTTTGCTGTATTTAGTGTATTCTAGCATCCTGAAGATGATTCCAGCATTAATTTCATTGTGCTTATGCTCATTTTTAAGATTTTGACATTTTCACCTAAAGTGCACAATCAGGCTGAAAACGCATTTAAAGCAATAAAAAGTTCATTTTGGCTCTCACACCTAAACTAAACGTTGTAGACTCAAAATTTTTGCTCTATTTACTGTATTTTAGCATCCTGAAGATGATTCCAGCATTAATTTCATTGTGCTTATGCTCATTTTGAAGATTTTGACATTTTCACCTTAAGTGTACAATCAGGGGCTGAAAACGCGTTTAAAGCAATAAAAAGTTCATTTTGGCTTTCACACCTAAACTAAACGTTGTAGACTCAAAATTTTTGCTCTATTTAGTGTATTTTAGCATCCTGAAGATGATTCCAGCATTAATTTCATTGTGCTTATGCTCATTTTGAAGATTTTGACATTTTCACCTAAAGTGCACAATCAGGCTGAAAACGCATTTAAAGCAATAAAAAGTTCATTTTGGCTCTCACAACTAAACTAAACGTTGTAGACTCAAAATTTTTGCTGTATTTAGTGTATTTTAGCATTCTGAAGATGATTCCAGCATTAATTTCATTGTGCTTAATGCTCATTTTGAAGATTTTGACATTTTCCCCCTAAGTGTACAATCAGGGGCTGAAAACGCGTTTAAAGCAATAAAAAGTTCATTTTGGCTCTCACACCTAAACTAAACGTTGTAGACTTAAAATTTTTGCTGTATTTAGTGTATTCTAGCATCCTGAAGATGATTCCAGCATTAATTTCTTCGTGCTTATGCTCATTTTGAAGATTTTGACATTTTCACCTAAAGTGCACAATCAGGCTGAAAACGCATTTAAAGCAATAAAAAGTTCATTTTGGCTCACACACCTAAAATAAACTTTGTAGACTCAGAATTTTTGCTGTATTTAGTGTATTCTAGCATCCTGAAGATGATTCCAGCATTAATTTCATTGTGCTTATGCTCATTTTGAAGATTTTGACATTTTCACCTTAAGTGTACAATCAGGGGCTGAAAACGCGTTTAAAGCAATAAAAAGTTCATTTTGGCTCTCACACCTAAACTAAACTTTGTAGACTCAAAATTTTTGCTGTATTTAGTGTATTCCAGCATCCTGAAGATGATTCCAGCATTAATTTCATTGTGCTTATGCTCATTTTTAAGATTTTGACATTTTCAACCTTAAGTGCACAATCAGGCTGAAAACGCATTTAAAGCAATAAAAAGTTCATTTTGGCTCTCACACCTAAACTAAACGTTGTAGACTCAAAATTTTTGCTGTATTTAGTGTATTTTAGCATCCTGAAGATGATTCCAGCATTAATTTCATTGTGCTTATGCTCATTTTTAAGATTTTGACATTTTCACCTTAAGTGTACAATCAGGGGCTGAAAACGCGTTTAAAGCAATAAAAAGTTCATTTTGCCTCTCACACCTAAACTAAACGTTGTAGACTCAAAATTCTTGCTGTATTTAGTGTATTCTAGCATCCTGAAGATGATTCCAGCATTAATTTCATTGTGCTTATGCTCATTTTTAAGATTTTGACATTTTCACCTAAAGTGCACAATCAGGCTGAAAACGCATTTAAAGCAATAAAAAGTTCATTTTGGCTCTCACAACTAAAGTAAACGTTGTAGACTCAAAATTTTTGCTCTATTTAGTGTATTTTAGCATCCTGAAGATGATTCCAGCATTAATTTCATTGTGCTTATAATCATTTTGAAGATTTTGACATTTTCACCTTAAGTGTACAATCAGGGGCTGAAAACGCGTTTAAAGCAATAAAAAGTTCATTTTGGCTCTCACACCTAAACTAAACGTTGTAGACTCAAAATTTTTGCTCTATTTAGTGTATTTTAGCATCCTGAAGATGATTCCAGCATTAATTTCATTGTGCTTATGCTCATTTTGAAGATTTTGACATTTTCACCTTAAGTGTACAATCAGGGGCTGAAAACGCGTTTAAAGCAATAAAAAGTTCATTTTGGCTCTCACACCTAAACTAAACGTTGTAGACTCAAAATTTTTGCTCTATTTAGTGTATTTTAGCATCCTGAAGATGATTCCAGCATTAATTTCATTGTGCTTATGCTCATTTTGAAGATTTTGACATTTTCACCTAAAGTGCACAATCAGGCTGAAAACGCATTTAAAGCAATAAAAAGTTCATTTTGGCTCTCACACCTAAACTAAACGTTGTAGACTCAAAATTTTTGCTGTATTTAGTGTATTTTAGCATCCTGAAGATGATTCCAGCATTAATTTCATTGTGCTTATGCTCATTTTTAAGATTTTGACATTTTCACCTAAAGTGCACAATCAGGCTGAAAACGCATTTAAAGCAATAAAAAGTTCATTTTGGCTCACACACCTAAACTAAACGTTGTAGACTCAAAATTTTTGCTCTATTTAGTGTATTTTAGCATCCTGAAGATGATTGCAGCATTCATTTCATTGTGCTTATGCTCATTTTGAAGATTTTGACATTTTCACCTTAAGTGTACAATCAGGGGCTGAAAACGCGTTTAAAGCAATAAAAAGTTCATTTTGGCTCTCACACCTAAACTAAACGTTGTAGACTCAAAATTTTTGCTGTATTTAGTGTATTTTAGCATCCTGAAGATGATTCCAGCATTAATTTCATTGTGCTTATGCTCATTTTTAAGATTTTGACATTTTCATCTAAAGTGCACAATCAGGCTGAAAACGCATTAAAAGCAATAAAAAGTTCATTTTGGCTCTCACACCTAAACTAAACGTTGTAGACTCAAAATTTTTGCTGTATTTAGTGTATTCTAGCATCCTGAAGATGATTCCAGCATTAATTTCATTGTGCTTATGCTCATTTTTAAGATTTGACATTTTCACCTAAAGTGCACAATCAGGCTGAAAACGCATTAAAAGCAATAAAAAGTTCATTTCGGCTCTCACACCTTAACTAAACGTTGTAGACTCAAAATTTTTGCTGTATTTAGTGTATTTTAGCATCCTGAAGATGATTCCAGCATTAATTTCATTGTGCTTATGCTCATTTTTAAGATTTTGACATTTTCACCTTAAGTGTACAATCAGGGGCTGAAAACGCGTTTAAAGCAATAAAAAGTTCATTTTGGCTCTCACACCTAAACTAAACGTTGTAGACTCAAAATTGTTGCTGTATTCAGTGTATTCTAGCATCCTGAAGATGATTCTAGCATTAATTTCATCGTGCTTATGCTCATTTTGAAGATTTTGACATTTTCACCTAAAGTGCACAATCAGGCTGAAAACGCATTTAAAGCAATAAAAAGTTCATTTTGGCTCACACACCTAAAATAAACTTTGTAGACTCAGAATTTTTGCTGTATTTAGTGTATTCTAGCATCCTGAAGATGATTCCAGCATTAATTTCATTGTGCTTATGCTCATTTTGAAGATTTTGACATTTTCACCTTAAGTGTACAATCAGGGGCTGAAAACGCGTTTAAAGCAATAAAAAGTTCATTTTGGCTCTCACACCTAAACTAAACGTTTTAGACTCAAAATTTTGGCTGTATTTAGTGTATTATAGCATGCTGAAGATGATTCCAGCATTAATTTCATTGTGCTTATGCTCATTTTTAAGATTTTGACATTTTCACCTAAAGTGCACAATCAGGCTGAAAACGCATTTAAAGCAATAAAAAGTTCATTTTGGCTCTCACACCTAAACTAAACGTTGTAGACTCAAAATTTTTGCTGTATTTAGTGTATTCTAGCATCCTGAATATGATTCCAGCATTAATTTCATTGTGCTTATGCTCATTTTTAAGATTTTGACATTTTCACCTTAAGTGTACAATCAGGGGCTGAAAACGCGTTTAAAGCAATAAAAAGTTCATTTTGGCTCTCACACCTAAACTAAACGTTGTAGACTCAAAATTGTTGCTGTATTCAGTGTATTCTAGCATCCTGAAGATGATTCCAGCATTAATTTCATCGTGCTTATGCTCATTTTGAAGATTTTGACATTTTCACCTAAAGTGCACAATCAGGCTGAAAACGCATTTAAAGCAATAAAAAGTTCATTTTGGCTCACACACCTAAAATAAACTTTGTAGACTCAGAATTTTTGCTGTATTTAGTGTATTCTAGCATCCTGAAGATGATTCCAGCATTAATTTCATTGTGCTTATGCTCATTTTGAAGATTTTGACATTTTCACCTTAAGTGTACAATCAGGGGCTGAAAACGCGTTTAAAGCAATAAAAAGTTCATTTTGGCTCTCACACCTAAACTAAACGTTGTAGACTCAAAATTTTTGCTGTATTTAGTGTATTCCAGCATCCTGAAGATGATTCCAGCATTAATTTTATTGTGCTTATGCTCATTTTGAAGATTTTGACATTTTCACCTTAAGTGTACAATCAGGGGCTGAAAACGCGTTTAAAGCAATAAAAAGTTCATTTTGGCTCTCACACCTAAACTAAACGTTGTAGACTCAAAATTTTTGCTGTATTTAGTGTATTCCAGCATCCTGAAGATGATTCCAGCATTAATTTCATTGTGCTTATGCTCATTTTGAAGATTTTGACATTTTCACCTTAAGTGTACAATCAGGGGCTGAAAACGCGTTTAAAGCAATAAAAAGTTCATTTTGGCTCTCACACCTAAACTAAACGTTGTAGACTCAAAATTTTTGCTCTATTTAGTGTATTTTAGCATCCTGAAGATGATTCCAGCATTAATTTCATTGTGCTTATGCTCATTTTGAAGATTTTGACATTTTCACCTAAAGTGCACAATCAGGCTGAAAACGCATTTAAAGCAATAAAAAGTTCATTTTGGCTCTCACACCTAAACTAAACGTTGTAGACTCAAAATTTTTGCTCTATTTAGTGTATTTTAGCATCCTGAAGATGATTCCAGCATTAATTTCATTGTGCTTATGCTCATTTTGAAGATTTTGACATTTTCACCTTAAGTGTACAATCAGGGGCTGAAAACGCGTTTAAAGCAATAAAAAGTTCATTTTGGCTTTCACACCTAAACTAAACGTTGTAGACTCAAAATTTTTGCTCTATTTAGTGTATTTTAGCATCCTGAAGATGATTCCAGCATTAATTTCATTGTGCTTATGCTCATTTTGAAGATTTTGACATTTTCACCTAAAGTGCACAATCAGGCTGAAAACGCATTTAAAGCAATAAAAAGTTCATTTTGGCTCTCACAACTAAACTAAACGTTGTAGACTCAAAATTTTTGCTGTATTTAGTGTATTTTAGCATCCTGAAGATGATTCCAGCATTAATTTCATTGTGCTTATGCTCATTTTGAAGATTTTGACATTTTCCCCCTAAGTGTACAATCAGGGGCTGAAAACGCGTTTAAAGCAATAAAAAGTTCATTTTGGCTCTCACACCTAAACTAAACGTTGTAGACTTAAAATTTTTGCTGTATTTAGTGTATTCTAGCATCCTGAAGATGATTCCAGCATTAATTTCATTGTGCTTATGCTCATTTTTAAGATTTTGACATTTTCACCTAAAGTGCACAATCAGGCTGAAAACGCATTTAAAGCAATAAAAAGTTCATTTTGGCTCTCACACCTTAACTAAACGTTGTAGACTCAAAATTTTTGCTGTATTTAGTGTATTTTAGCATCCTGAAGATGATTCCAGCATTAATTTCATTGTGCTTATGCTCATTTTGAAGATTTTGACATTTTCACCTTAAGTGTACAATCAGGCTGAAAACGCATTTAAAGCAATAAAAAGTTCATTTTGGCTCTCATACCTAAACTAAACGTTGTAGACTTAAAATTTTTGCTGTATTTAGTGTATTCTAGCATCCTGAAGATGATTCCAGCATTAATTTCATTGTGCTTATGCTCATTTTTAAGATTTTGACATTTTCACCTAAAGTGCACAATCAGGCTGAAAACGCAATTAAAGCAATAAAAAGTTCATTTTGGCTCTCACACCTTAACTAAACGTTGTAGACTCAAATTTTTTGCTGTATTTAGTGTATTTTAGCATCCTGAAGATGATTCCAGCATTAATTTCATTGTGCTTATGCTCATTTTTAAGATTTTGACATTTTCACCTTAAGTGTACAATCCGGGGCTGAAAACGCGTTTAAAGCAATAAAAAGTTCATTTTGGCTCTCACACCTAAACTAAACGTTGTAGACTCAAAATTGTTGCTGTATTCAGTGTATTCTAGCATCCTGAAGATGATTCCAGCATTAATTTCATCGTGCTTATGCTCATTTTGAAGATTTTGACATTTTCACCTAAAGTGCACAATCAGGCTGAAAACGCATTTAAAGCAATAAAAAGTTCATTTTGGCTCACACACCTAAAATAAACTTTGTAGACTCAGAATTTTTGCTGTATTTAGTGTATTCTAGCATCCTGAAGATGATTCCAGCATTAATTTCATTGTGCTTATGCTCATTTTGAAGATTTTGACATTTTCACCTTAAGTGTACAATCAGGGGCTGAAAACGCGTTTAAAGCAATAAAAAGTTCATTTTGGCTCTCACACCTAAACTAAACGTTGTAGACTCAAAATTTTTGCTGTATTTAGTGTATTCCAGCATCCTGAAGATGATTCCAGCATTAATTTCATTGTGCTTATGCTCATTTTTAAGATTTTGACATTTTCACCTTAAGTGCACAATCAGGCTGAAAACGCATTTAAAGCAATAAAAAGTTCATTTTGGCTCTCACACCTAAACTAAACGTTGTAGACTCAAAATTTTTGCTGTATTTAGTGTATTTTTGCATCCTGAAGATGATTCCAGCATTAATTTCATTGTGCTTATGCTCATTTTTAAGATTTTGACATTTTCACCTTAAGTGTACAATCAGGGGCTGAAAACGCGTTTAAAGCAATAAAAAGTTCATTTTGGCTCTCACACCTAAACTAAACGTTGTAGACTCAAAATTGTTGCTGTATTCAGTGTATTCTAGCATCCTGAAGATGATTCCAGCATTAATTTCATCGTGCTTATGCTCATTTTGAAGATTTTGACATTTTCACCTAAAGTGCACAATCAGGCTGAAAACGCATTTAAAGCAATAAAAAGTTCATTTTGGCTCTCACACCTAAACTAAACGTTGTAGACTCAAAATATTTGCTGTATTTAGTGTATTCTAGCATCCTGAAGATGATTCCAGCATTAATTTCATTGTGCTTATGGTCATTTTTAAGATTTTGACATTTTCACCTAAAGTGCACAATCAGGCTGAAAACGCATTTAAAGCAATAAAAAGTTCATTTTGGCTCTCACACCTAAACTAAACGTTGTAGACTCAAAATTTTTGCTGTATTTAGTGTATTTTAGCATCCTGAAGATGATTCCAGCATTAATTTCATTGTGCTTATGCTCATTTTTAAGATTTTGACATTTTCACCTTAAGTGTACAATCAGGGGCTGAAAACGCGTTTAAAGCAATAAAAAGTTCATTTTGGCTCTCACACCTAAAATAAACGTTGTAGACTCAACATTTTTGCTGTATTTAGTGTATTCCAGCATCCTGAAGATAATTCTAGCATTAATTTCATTGTGCTTTTGCTCATTTTTAAGATTTTGACATTTTCACCTAAAGTGCACAATCAGGCTGAAAACGCATTTAAAGCAATAAAAAGTTCATTTTGGCTCTCACACCTTAACTAAACGTTGTAGACTCAAAATTTTTGCTGTATTTAGTGTATTTTAGCATCCTGAAGATGATTCCAGCATTAATTTCATTGTGCTTATGCTCATTTTGAAGATTTTGACATTTTCACCTTAAGTGTACAATCAGGCTGAAAACGCATTTAAAGCAATAAAAAGTTCATTTTGGCTCTCATACCTAAACTAAACGTTGTAGACTTAAAATTTTTGCTGTATTTAGTGTATTCTAGCATCCTGAAGATGATTCCAGCATTAATTTCATTGTGCTTATGCTCATTTTTAAGATTTTGACATTTTCACCTAAAGTGCACAATCAGGCTGAAAACGCAATTAAAGCAATAAAAAGTTCATTTTGGCTCTCACACCTTAACTAAACGTTGTAGACTCAAATTTTTTGCTGTATTTAGTGTATTTTAGCATCCTGAAGATGATTCCAGCATTAATTTCATTGTGCTTATGCTCATTTTTAAGATTTTGACATTTTCACCTTAAGTGTACAATCCGGGGCTGAAAACGCGTTTAAAGCAATAAAAAGTTCATTTTGGCTCTCACACCTAAACTAAACGTTGTAGACTCAAAATTGTTGCTGTATTCAGTGTATTCTAGCATCCTGAAGATGATTCCAGCATTAATTTCATCGTGCTTATGCTCATTTTGAAGATTTTGACATTTTCACCTAAAGTGCACAATCAGGCTGAAAACGCATTTAAAGCAATAAAAAGTTCATTTTGGCTCACACACCTAAAATAAACTTTGTAGACTCAGAATTTTTGCTGTATTTAGTGTATTCTAGCATCCTGAAGATGATTCCAGCATTAATTTCATTGTGCTTATGCTCATTTTGAAGATTTGGACATTTTCACCTTAAGTGTACAATCAGGGGCTGAAAACGCGTTTAAAGCAATAAAAAGTTCATTTTGGCTCTCACACCTAAACTAAACGTTGTAGACTCAAAATTTTTGCTGTATTTAGTGTATTCCAGCATCCTGAAGATGATTCCAGCATTAATTTCATTGTGCTTATGCTCATTTTTAAGATTTTGACATTTTCACCTTAAGTGTACAATCAGGGGCTGAAAACGCGTTTAAAGCAATAAAAAGTTCATTTTGGCTCTCACACCTAAACTAAACATTGTAGACTCAAAATTTTTGCTGTATTTAGTGTATTCTAGCATCCTGAAGATGATTCCAGCATTAATTTCATTGTGCTTATGCTCATTTTTAAGATTTTGACATTTTCACCTAAAGTGCACAATCAGGCTGAAAACGCATTTAAAGCAATAAAAAGTTCATTTTGGCTCTCACACCTAAACTAAACGTAGACTCAAAATTTTTGCTGTATTTAGTGTATTCTAGCATCCTGAAGATGATTCCAGCATTAATTTCATTGTGCTTATGCTCATTTTGAAGATTTTGACATTTTCACCTTAAGTGTACAATCAGGGGCTGTAAACGCGTTTAAAGCAATAAAAAGTTCATTTTGGCTCTCACACCTAAACTAAACGTTGTAGACTCAAAATTTTTGCTGTATTTAGTGTATTCTAGCATCCTGAAGATGATTCCAGCATTAATTTCATCGTGCTTATGCTCATTTTTAAGATTTTGACATTTTCACCTAAAGTGCACAATCAGGCTTAAAACGCATTTAAAGCAATAAAAAGTTCATTTTGGCTCTCACACCTAAACTAAACGTTGTAGACTCAAAATTTTTGCTGTATTTAGTGTATTTTAGCATCCTGAAGATGATTCCAGCATTAATTTCATTGTGCTTATGCTCATTTTGAAGATTTTGACATTTTCACCTTCAGTGTACAATCAGGGGCTGAAAACGCGTTTAAAGCAATAAAAAGTTTATTTTGGCTCTCACACCTAAACTAAACGTTGTAGACTCAAAATTTTTGCTGTATTTAGTGTATTCTAGCATCCTGAAGATGATTCCAGCATTAATTTCATTGTGCTTATGCTCATTTTTAAGATTTTGACATTTTCACCTAAAGTGCACAATCAGGCTGAAAACGCATTTAAAGCAATAAAAAGTTCATTTTGGCTCACACACCTAAAATAAACGTTGTAGACTCAAAATTTTTGCTGTATTTGGTGTATTCTAGCATCCTGAAGATGATTCCAGCATTAATTTTATTGTGCTTATGCTCATTTTGAAGATTTTGACATTTTCACCTTAAGTGTACAATCAGGGGCTGTAAACGCGTTTAAAGCAATAAAAAGTTCATTTTGGCTCTCACACCTAAACTAAACGTTGTAGACTCAAAATTTTTGCTGTATTTAGTGTATTTTAGCATCCTGAAGATGATTCCAGCATTAATTTCATTGTGCTTAAGCTCATTTTTAAGATTTTGACATTTTCACCTTAAGTGTACAATCAGGGGCTGAAAACGCGTTTAAAGCAATAAAAAGTTCATTTTGGCTCTCACACCTAAACTAAACATTGTAGACTCAAAATTTTTGCTGTATTTAGTGTATTCTAGCATCCTGAAGATGATTCCAGCATTAATTTCATTGTGCTTATGCTCATTTTTAAGATTTTGACATTTTCACCTAAAGTGCACAATCAGGCTGAAAACGCATTTAAAGCAATAAAAAGTTCATTTTGGCTCTCACACCTAAACTAAACGTAGACTCAAAATTTTTGCTGTATTTAGTGTATTCTAGCATCCTGAAGATGATTCCAACATTAATTTCACTGTGCTTATGCTCATTTTGAAGATTTTGACATTTTCACCTTAAGTGTACAATCAGGGGCTGTAAACGCGTTTAAAGCAATAAAAAGTTCATTTTGGCTCTCACACCTAAACTAAACGTTGTAGACTCAAAATTTTTGCTGTATTTAGTGTATTCTAGCATCCTGAAGATGATTCCAGCATTAATTTCATCGTGCTTATGCTCATTTTTAAGATTTTGACATTTTCACCTAAAGTGCACAATCAGGCTTAAAACGCATTTAAAGCAATAAAAAGTTCATTTTGGCTCTCACACCTAAACTAAACGTTGTAGACTCAAAATTTTTGCTGTATTTAGTGTATTTTAGCATCCTGAAGATGATTCCAGCATTAATTTCATTGTGCTTATGCTCATTTTGAAGATTTTGACATTTTCACCTTCAGTGTACAATCAGGGGCTGAAAACGCGTTTAAAGCAATAAAAAGTTCATTTTGGCTCACACACCTAAAATAAACGTTGTAGACTCAAAATTTTTGCTGTATTTGGTGTATTCTAGCATCCTGAAGATGATTCCAGCATTAATTTCATTGTGCTTATGCTCATTTTGAAGATTTGGACATTTTCACCTTAAGTGTACAATCAGGGGCTGAAAACGCGTTTAAAGCAATAAAAAGTTCATTTTGGCTCTCACACCTAAACTAAACGTTGTAGACTCAAAATTTTTGCTGTATTTAGTGTATTCTAGCATCCTGAAGATGATTCCAGCATTAATTTCATTGTGCTTATGCTCATTTTTAAGATTTTGACATTTTCACCTTAAGTGTACAATCAGGGGCTGAAAACGCGTTTAAAGCAATAAAAAGTTCATTTTGGCTCTCACACCTAAACTAAACATTGTAGACTCAAAATTTTTGCTGTATTTAGTGTATTCTAGCATCCTGAAGATGATTCCAGCATTAATTTCATTGTGCTTATGCTCATTTTTAAGATTTTGACATTTTCACCTAAAGTGCACAATCAGGCTGAAAACGCATTTAAAGCAATAAAAAGTTCATTTTGGCTCTCACACCTAAACTAAACGTAGACTCAAAATTTTTGCTGTATTTAGTGTATTCTAGCATCCTGAAGATGATTCCAGCATTAATTTCATTGTGCTTATGCTCATTTTGAAGATTTTGACATTTTCACCTTAAGTGTACAATCAGGGGCTGTAAACGCGTTTAAAGCAATAAAAAGTTCATTTTGGCTCTCACACCTAAACTAAACGTTGTAGACTCAAATTTTTTGCTGTATTTAGTGTATTCTAGCATCCTGAAGATGATTCCAGCATTAATTTCATTGTGCTTATGCTCATTTTTAAGATTTTGACATTTTCACCTTAAGTGTACAATCAGGGGCTGAAAACGCGTTTAAAGCAATAAAAAGTTCATTTTGGCTCTCACACCTAAACTAAACATTGTAGACTCAAAATTTTTGCTGTATTTAGTGTATTCTAGCATCCTGAAGATGATTCCAGCATTAATTTCATTGTGCTTATGCTCATTTTTAAGATTTTGACATTTTCACCTTCAGTGTACAATCAGGGGCTGAAAACGCGTTTAAAGCAATAAAAAGTTCATTTTGGCTCACACACCTAAAATAAACGTTGTAGACTCAAAATTTTTGCTGTATTTGGTGTATTCTAGCATCCTGAAGATGATTCCAGCATTAATTTCATTGTGCTTATGCTCATTTTGAAGATTTGGACATTTTCACCTTAAGTGTACAATCAGGGGCTGAAAACGCGTTTAAAGCAATAAAAAGTTCATTTTGGCTCTCACACCTAAACTAAACGTTGTAGACTCAAAATTTTTGCTGTATTTAGTGTATTCTAGCATCCTGAAGATGATTCCAGCATTAATTTCATTGTGCTTATGCTCATTTTTAAGATTTTGACATTTTCACCTTAAGTGTACAATCAGGGGCTGAAAACGCGTTTAAAGCAATAAAAAGTTCATTTTGGCTCTCACACCTAAACTAAACATTGTAGACTCAAAATTTTTGCTGTATTTAGTGTATTCTAGCATCCTGAAGATGATTCCAGCATTAATTTCATTGTGCTTATGCTCATTTTTAAGATTTTGACATTTTCACCTAAAGTGCACAATCAGGCTGAAAACGCATTTAAAGCAATAAAAAGTTCATTTTGGCTCTCACACCTAAACTAAACGTAGACTCAAAATTTTTGCTGTATTTAGTGTATTCTAGCATCCTGAAGATGATTCCAGCATTAATTTCATTGTGCTTATGCTCATTTTGAAGATTTTGACATTTTCACCTAAAGTGCACAATCAGGCTTAAAACGCATTTAAAGCAATAAAAAGTTCATTTTGGCTCTCACACCTAAACTAAACGTTGTAGACTCAAAATTTTTGCTGTATTTAGTGTATTTTAGCATCCTGAAGATGATTCCAGCATTAATTTCATTGTGCTTATGCTCATTTTGAATATTTTGACATTTTCACCTAAAGTGCACAATCAGGCTGAAAACGCATTTAAAGCAATAAAAAGTTCATTTTGGCTCACACACCTAAAATAAACGTTGTAGACTCAAAATTTTTGCTGTATTTAGTGTATTCTAGCATCCTGAAGATGATTCCACCATTAATTTCATTGTGCTTATGCTCATTTTTAAGATTTTGACATTTTCACCTTAAGTGTACAATCAGGGGCTGAAAACGCGTTTAAAGCAATAAAAAGTTTATTTTGGCTCTCACACCTAAACTAAACGTTGTAGACTCAAAATTTTTGCTGTATTTCGTATATTCTAGCATCCTGAAGATGATTCCAGCATTAATTTCATTGTGCTTATGCTCATTTTTAAGATTTTGAAATTTTCACCTAAAGTGCACAATCAGGCTGAAAACGCATTTAAAGCAATAAAAAGTTCATTTTGGCTCTCACACCTAAACTAAACGTTGTAGACTCAAAATTTTTGCTGTATTTAGTGTATTCTAGCATCCTGAAGATGATTCCAGCATTAATTTCATTGTGCTTATGCTCATTTTTAAGATTTTGTCATTTTCACCTAAAGTGCACAATCAGACTGAAAACGCATTTAAAGCCATAAAAAGTTCATTTTGGCTCTCACATCTAAACTAAACGTTGTAGACTCAAAATTTTTGCTGTATTTAGTGTATTCTAGCATCCTGAAGATGATTCCAGCATTAATTTCATTGTGCTTATGCTCATTTTGAAGATTTTGACATTTTCACCTTAAGTGTACAATCATGGGCTGAAAACGCGTTTAAAGCAATAAAAAGTTCATTTTGGCTCTCACACCTAAACTATACGATGTAGACTCAAAATTTTTGATGTATTTAGTGTATTCTAGCATCCTGAAGATGATTCCAGCATTAATTTCATTGTGCTTATGCTCATTTTGAAGATTATGACATTTTCACCTTAAGTGTACAATCAGGGGCTGAAAACGCGTTTAAAGCAATAAAAAGTTCATTTTGGCTCTCACACCTAAACTAAACGTTGTAGACTCAAATTTTTTTCTGTATTTAGTGTATTCTAGCATCCTGAAGATGATTCCAGCATTAATTTCATTGTGCTTATGCTCATTTTTAAGATTTTGACATTTTCACCTTAAGTGCACAATCAGGCTGAAAACGCATTTAAAGCAATAAAAAGTTCATTTTGGCTCTCACACCTAAACTAAACGTTGTAGACTCAAAATTTTTGCTGTATTTAGTGTATTCTAGCATCCTGAAGATGATTCCAGCATTAATTTCATTGTGCTTATGCTCATTTTTAAGAATTTGACATTTTCACCTAAAGTGCACAATCAGGCTGAAAACGCATTTAAAGCAATAAAAAATTCATTTTGGCTCTCACACCTAAACTAAACGTTGTAGACTCAAAATTTTTGCTGTATTTAGTGTATTCTATTATCCTGAAGATGATTCCAGCATTAATTTCATTGTGCTTATCTTCATTTTTAAGATTTAGTCATTTTCACCTAAAGTGCACAATCAGGCTGAAAACGCATTTAAAGCCATAAAAAGTTCATTTTGGCTCTCACATCTAAACTAAACGTTGTAGACTCAAAATTTTTGCTGTATTTAGTGTATTCTAGCATCCTGAAGATGATTCCAGCATTAATTTCATTGTGCTTATGCTCATTTTGAAGATTTTGACATTTTCACCTTAAGTGTACAATCATGGGCTGAAAACGCGTTTAAAGCAATAAAAAGTTCATTTTGGCTCTCACACCTAAACTATACGATGTAGACTCAAATTTTTTTCTGTATTTAGTGTATTCTAGCATCCTGAAGATGATTCCACCATTAATTTCATTGTGCTTATGCTCATTTTGAAGATTTTGACATTTTCACCTTAAGTGTACAATCAGGGCCTGAAAACGCGTTTAAAGCAATAAAAAGTTTATTTTGGCTCTCACACCTAAACTAAACGTTGTAGACTCAAAATTGTTGCTGTATTTAGTATATTCTAGCATCCTGAAGATGATTCCAGTATTAATTTCATTGTGCTTATGCTCATTTTTAAGATTTTGACATTTTCACCTAAAGTGCACAATCAGGCTGAAAACTTCATTTAAAGCAATAAAAAATTAATTTTGGCTCTCACACCTAAACTAAACGTTGTAGACTCAAAATTTTTGCTGTATTTAGTGTATTCTAGCATCCTGAAGATGATTCCAGCATTAATTTCATTGTGCTTATGCTCATTTTTAAGATTTTGACATTTTCACCTAAAGTGCACAATCAGGCTGAAAACGCATTTAAAGCAATAAAAAGTTCATTTTGGCTCTCACACCTAAACTAATCGTTGTAGACTCAAAATGTTTGCTGTATTTAGTGTATTTTAGCATCCTGAAGATGATTCCAACATTAATTTCATTGTGCTTATGCTCATTTTGAAGATTTTGACATTTTCACCTTCAGTGTACAATCAGGGGCTGAAAACGCGTTTAAAGCAATAAAAAGTTTATTTTGGCTCTCACACCTAAACTAAACGTTGTAGACTCAAAATTTTTGCTGTATTTAGTGTATTCTAGCATCCTGAAGATGATTCCAGCATTAATTTCATTGTGCTTATGCTCATTTTTAAGATTTTGACATTTTCACCTAAAGTGCACAATCAGGCTGAAAACGCATTTAAAGCAATAAAAAGTTCATTTTGGCTCTCACACCTAAACTAAACGTAGACTCAAAATTTTTGCTGTATTTAGTGTATTCTAGCATCCTGAAGATGATTCCAACATTAATTTCACTGTGCTTATGCTCATTTTGAAGATTTTGACATTTTCACCTTAAGTGTACAATCAGGGGCTGTAAACGCGTTTAAAGCAATAAAAAGTTCATTTTGGCTCTCACACCTAAACTAAACGTTGTAGACTCAAAATTTTTGCTGTATTTAGTGTATTCTAGCATCCTGAAGATGATTCCAGCATTAATTTCATCGTGCTTATGCTCATTTTTAAGATTTTGACATTTTCACCTAAAGTGCACAATCAGGCTTAAAACGCATTTAAAGCAATAAAAAGTTCATTTTGGCTCTCACACCTAAACTAAACGTTGTAGACTCAAAATTTTTGCTGTATTTAGTGTATTTTAGCATCCTGAAGATGATTCCAGCATTAATTTCATTGTGCTTATGCTCATTTTGAAGATTTTGACATTTTCACCTTCAGTGTACAATCAGGGGCTGAAAACGCGTTTAAAGCAATAAAAAGTTCATTTTGGCTCACACACCTAAAATAAACGTTGTAGACTCAAAATTTTTGCTGTATTTGGTGTATTCTAGCATCCTGAAGATGATTCCAGCATTAATTTCATTGTGCTTATGCTCATTTTGAAGATTTGGACATTTTCACCTTAAGTGTACAATCAGGGGCTGAAAACGCGTTTAAAGCAATAAAAAGTTCATTTTGGCTCTCACACCTAAACTAAACGTTGTAGACTCAAAATTTTTGCTGTATTTAGTGTATTCTAGCATCCTGAAGATGATTCCAGCATTAATTTCATTGTGCTTATGCTCATTTTTAAGATTTTGACATTTTCACCTTAAGTGTACAATCAGGGGCTGAAAACGCGTTTAAAGCAATAAAAAGTTCATTTTGGCTCTCACACCTAAACTAAACATTGTAGACTCAAAATTTTTGCTGTATTTAGTGTATTCTAGCATCCTGAAGATGATTCCAGCATTAATTTCATTGTGCTTATGCTCATTTTTAAGATTTTGACATTTTCACCTAAAGTGCACAATCAGGCTGAAAACGCATTTAAAGCAATAAAAAGTTCATTTTGGCTCTCACACCTAAACTAAACGTAGACTCAAAATTTTTGCTGTATTTAGTGTATTATAGCATCCTGAAGATGATTCCAGCATTAATTTCATTGTGCTTATGCTCATTTTGAAGATTTTGACATTTTCACCTTAAGTGTACAATCAGGGGCTGTAAACGCGTTTAAAGCAATAAAAAGTTCATTTTGGCTCTCACACCTAAACTAAACGTTGTAGACTCAAAATTTTTGCTGTATTTAGTGTATTCTAGCATCCTGAAGATGATTCCAGCATTAATTTCATCGTGCTTATGCTCATTTTTAAGATTTTGACATTTTCACCTAAAGTGCACAATCAGGCTTAAAACGCATTTAAAGCAATAAAAAGTTCATTTTGGCTCTCACACCTAAACTAAACGTTGTAGACTCAAAATTTTTGCTGTATTTAGTGTATTTTAGCATCCTGAAGATGATTCCAGCATTAATTTCATTGTGCTTATGCTCATTTTGAAGATTTTGACATTTTCACCTTCAGTGTACAATCAGGGGCTGAAAACGCGTTTAAAGCAATAAAAAGTTTATTTTGGCTCTCACACCTAAACTAAACGTTGTAGACTCAAATTTTTTGCTGTATTTAGTGTATTCTAGCATCCTGAAGATGATTCCAGCATTAATTTCATTGTGCTTATGCTCATTTTTAAGATTTTGACATTTTCACCTTAAGTGTACAATCAAGGGCTGAAAACGCGTTTAAAGCAATAAAAAGTTCATTTTGGCTCTCACACCTAAACTAAACATTGTAGACTCAAAATTTTTGCTGTATTTAGTGTATTCTAGCATCCTGAAGATGATTCCAGCATTAATTTCATTGTGCTTATGCTCATTTTTAAGATTTTGACATTTTCACCTTCAGTGTACAATCAGGGGCTGAAAACGCGTTTAAAGCAATAAAAAGTTCATTTTGGCTCACACACCTAAAATAAACGTTGTAGACTCAAAATTTTTGCTGTATTTGGTGTATTCTAGCATCCTGAAGATGATTCCAGCATTAATTTCATTGTGCTTATGCTCATTTTGAAGATTTGGACATTTTCACCTTAAGTGTACAATCAGGGGCTGAAAACGCGTTTAAAGCAATAAAAAGTTCATTTTGGCTCTCACACCTAAACTAAACGTTGTAGACTCAAAATTTTTGCTGTATTTAGTGTATTCTAGCATCCTGAAGATGATTCCAGCATTAATTTCATTGTGCTTATGCTCATTTTTAAGATTTTGACATTTTCACCTTAAGTGTACAATCAGGGGCTGAAAACGCGTTTAAAGCAATAAAAAGTTCATTTTGGCTCTCACACCTAAAGTAAACATTGTAGACTCAAAATTTTTGCTGTATTTAGTGTATTCTAGCATCCTGAAGATGATTCCAGCATTAATTTCATTGTGCTTATGCTCATTTTTAAGATTTTGACATTTTCACCTAAAGTGCACAATCAGGCTGAAAACGCATTTAAAGCAATAAAAAGTTCATTTTGGCTCTCACACCTAAACTAAACGTAGACTCAAAATTTTTGCTGTATTTAGTGTATTCTAGCATCCTGAAGATGATTCCAGCATTAATTTCATTGTGCTTATGCTCATTTTGAAGATTTTGACATTTTCACCTTAAGTGTACAATCAGGGGCTGTAAACGCGTTTAAAGCAATAAAAAGTTCATTTTGGCTCTCACACCTAAACTAAACGTTGTAGACTCAAAATTTTTGCTGTATTTAGTGTATTCTAGCATCCTGAAGATGATTCCAGCATTAATTTCATCGTGCTTATGCTCATTTTTAAGATTTTGACATTTTCACCTAAAGTGCACAATCAGGCTTAAAACGCATTTAAAGCAATAAAAAGTTCATTTTGGCTCTCACACCTAAACTAAACGTTGTAGACTCAAAATTTTTGCTGTATTTAGTGTATTTTAGCATCCTGAAGATGATTCCAGCATTAATTTCATTGTGCTTATGCTCATTTTGAATATTTTGACATTTTCACCTAAAGTGCACAATCAGGCTGAAAACGCATTTAAAGCAATAAAAAGTTCATTTTGGCTCACACACCTAAAATAAACGTTGTAGACTCAAAATTTTTGCTGTATTTAGTGTATTCTAGCATCCTGAAGATGATTCCACCATTAATTTCATTGTGCTTATGCTCATTTTTAAGATTTTGACATTTTCACCTTAAGTGTACAATCAGGGGCTGAAAACGCGTTTAAAGCAATAAAAAGTTTATTTTGGCTCTCACACCTAAACTAAACGTTGTAGACTCAAAATTTTTGCTGTATTTCGTATATTCTAGCATCCTGAAGATGATTCCAGCATTAATTTCATTGTGCTTATGCTCATTTTTAAGATTTTGAAATTTTCACCTAAAGTGCACAATCAGGCTGAAAACGCATTTAAAGCAATAAAAAGTTCATTTTGGCTCTCACACCTAAACTAAACGTTGTAGACTCAAAATTTTTGCTGTATTTAGTGTATTCTAGCATCCTGAAGATGATTCCAGCATTAATTTCATTGTGCTTATGCTCATTTTTAAGATTTTGTCATTTTCACCTAAAGTGCACAATCAGACTGAAAACGCATTTAAAGCCATAAAAAGTTCATTTTGGCTCTCACATCTAAACTAAACGTTGTAGACTCAAAATTTTTGCTGTATTTAGTGTATTCTAGCATCCTGAAGATGATTCCAGCATTAATTTCATTGTGCTTATGCTCATTTTGAAGATTTTGACATTTTCACCTTAAGTGTACAATCATGGGCTGAAAACGCGTTTAAAGCAATAAAAAGTTCATTTTGGCTCTCACACCTAAACTATACGATGTAGACTCAAAATTTTTGATGTATTTAGTGTATTCTAGCATCCTGAAGATGATTCCAGCATTAATTTCATTGTGCTTATGCTCATTTTGAAGATTATGACATTTTCACCTTAAGTGTACAATCAGGGGCTGAAAACGCATTTAAAGCAATAAAAAATTCATTTTGGCTCTCACACCTAAACTAAACGTTGTAGACTCAAAATTTTTGCTGTATTTAGTGTATTCTATTATCCTGAAGATGATTCCAGCATTAATTTCATTGTGCTTATCTTCATTTTTAAGATTTAGTCATTTTCACCTAAAGTGCACAATCAGGCTGAAAACGCATTTAAAGCCATAAAAAGTTCATTTTGGCTCTCACACCTAAACTAAACGTTGTAGACTCAAATTTTTTTCTGTATTTAGTGTATTCTAGCATCCTGAAGATGATTCCACCATTAATTTCATTGTGCTTATGCTCATTTTGAAGATTTTGACATTTTCACCTTAAGTGTACAATCAGGGCCTGAAAACGCGTTTAAAGCAATAAAAAGTTTATTTTGGCTCTCACACCTAAACTAAACGTTGTAGACTCAAAATTGTTGCTGTATTTAGTATATTCTAGCATCCTGAAGATGATTCCAGCATTAATTTCATTGTGCTTATGCTCATTTTTAAGATTTTGACATTTTCACCTAAAGTGCACAATCAGGCTGAAAACTTCATTTAAAGCAATAAAAAATTAATTTTGGCTCTCACACCTAAACTAAACGTTGTAGACTCAAAATTTTTGCTGTATTTAGTGTATTCTAGCATCCTGAAGATGATTCCAGCATTAATTTCATTGTGCTTATGCTCATTTTTAAGATTTTGACATTTTCACCTAAAGTGCACAATCAGGCTGAAAACGCATTTAAAGCAATAAAAAGTTCATTTTGGCTCTCACACCTAAACTAATCGTTGTAGACTCAAAATGTTTGCTGTATTTAGTGTATTTTAGCATCCTGAAGATGATTCCAACATTAATTTCATTGTGCTTATGCTCATTTTTAAGATTTTGACATTTTCACCTTAAGTGTACAATCAGGGGCTGAAAACGCGTTTAAAGCAATAAAAAGTTCATTTTGGCTCTCATACCTAAACTAAACGTTGTAGACTCAAAATTTTTGCTGTATTCAGTGTATTCTAGCATCCTGAAGATGATTCCAGCATTAATTTCATCGTGCTTATGCTCATTTTTAAGGTTTTTGACATTTTCACCTAAAGTGCACAATCAGGCTGAAAACGCATTTAAAGCAATAAAAAGTTCATTTTGGCTCTCACACCTAAACTAAACGTTGTAGACTCAAAATTTTTGCTGTATTTAGTGTATTTTAGCATCCTGAAGATGATTCCAGCATTAATTTCATTGTGCTTATGCTCATTTGTAAGATTTTGACATTTTCACCTAAAGTGCACAATCAGGCTGAAAACGCATTTAAAGCCATAAAAAGTTCATTTTGGCTCTCACATCTAAACTAAACGTTGTAGACTCAAAATTTTTGCTGTATTTAGTGTATTCTAGCATCCTGAAGATGATTCCAGCATTAATTTCATTGTGCTTATGCTCATTTTGAAGATTTTGACATTTTCACCTTAAGTGCACAATCAGGCTGAAAACGCATTTAAAGCAATAAAAAGTTCATTTTGGCTCACACACCTAAAATAAACGTTGTAGACTCAAAATTGTTGCTGTATTTGGTGTATTCTAGCATCCTGAAGATGATTCCAGCATTAATTTCATTGTGCTTATGCTCATTTTGAAGATTTTGACATTTTCACCTTAAGTGTACAATCAGGGGCTGAAAACGCGTTTAAAGCAATAAAAAGTTCATTTTGGCTCTCACACCTAAACTAAACGTTGTAGACTCAAAATTTTTGCTGTATTCAGTGTATTCTAGCATCCTGAAGATGATTCCAGCATTAATTTCATCGTGCTTATGCTCATTTTGAAGATTTTGACATTTTCACCTAAAGTGCACAATCAGGCTGAAAACGCATTTAAAGCAATAAAAAGTTCATTTTGGCTCACACACCTAAAATAAACGTTGTAGACTCAAAATTTTTGCTGTATTTATAGTGTATTCTAGCATCCTGAAGATAATTCCACCATTAATTTCATTGTGCTTATGCTCATTTTTAAGATTTTGACATTATCACCTTCAGTGTACAATCAGGGGCTGAAAACGCGTTTAAAGCAATAAAAAGTTTATTTTGGCTCTCACACCTAAACTAAACGTTGTAGACTCAAAATTTTTGCTGTATTTAGTATATTCTAGCATCCTGAAGATGATTCCAGCATTAATTTCATTGTGCTTATGCTCATTTTTAAGAATTTGTTTTTTTCACCATAAGTGCACAATCAGGCTGAAAACGCATTTAAAGCAATAAAAAGTTAATTTTGGCTCTCACACCTAAACTAAACGTTGTAGACTCCAAATTTTTGCTGTATTTAGTGTATTCTAGCATCCTGAAGATGATTCCAGCATTAATTTCATTGTGCTTATGCTCATTTTTAAGATTTTGTCATTTTCACCTAAAGTGCACAATCAGGCTGAAAACGCATTTAAAGCCATAAAAAGTTCATTTTGGCTCTCACATCTAAACTAAACGTTGTAGACTCAAAATTTTTGCTGTATTTAGTGTATTCTAGCATCCTGAAGATGATTCCAGCATTAATTTCATTGTGCTTATGCTCATTTTTAAGATTTTGACATTTTCACCTAAAGTGCACAATCAGGCTGAAAACGCATTTAAAGCAATAAAAAGTTCATTTTGGCTCTCACACCTAAACTAAACGTTGTAGACTCAAAATTTTTGCTGTATTTAGTGTATTTTAGCATCCTGAAGATGATTCCAACATTAATTTCATTGTGCTTATGCTCATTTTTAAGATTTTGACATTTTCACCTTAAGTGTACAATCAGGGGCTGAAAACGCGTTTAAAGCAATAAAAAGTTCATTTTGGCTCTCACACCTAAATTAAACGTTGTAGACTCAAAATTTTTGCTGTATTTAGTGTATTTTAGCATCCTGAAGATGATTCCAGCATTAATTTCATTGTGCTTATGCTCATTTTTAAGATTTTGACATTTTCACCTAAAGTGCACAATCAGGCTGAAAACGCATTTAAAGCCATAAAAAGTTCATTTTGGCTCTCACATCTAAACTAAACGTTGTAGACTCAAAATTTTTGCTGTATTTAGTGTATTCTAGCATCCTGAAGATGATTCCAGCATTAATTTCATTGTGCTTATGCTCATTTTGAAGATTTTGACATTTTCACCTTAAGTGTACAATCAGGGGCTGAAAACGCGTTTAAAGCAATAAAAAGTTCATTTTGGCTCTCACACCTAAACTAAACGTTGTAGACTCAAAATTTTTGCTGTATTCAGTGTATTCTAGCATCCTGAAGATGATTCCAGCATTAATTTCATTGTGCTTATGCTCATTTTGAAGATTTTGACATTTTCACCTTAAGTGTACAATCAGGGGCTGAAAACGCGTTTAAAGCAATAAAAAGTTTATTTTGGCTCTCACTCCTAAACTAAACGTTGTAGACTCAAAATTTTTGCTGTATTTAGTGTATTCTAGCATCCTGAAGATGATTCCAGCATTAATTTCATTGTGCTTATGCTCATTTTTAAGATTTTGACATTTTCACCTAAAGTGCACAATCAGGCTGAAAACGCATTTAAAGCAATAAAAAGTTCATTTTGGCTCTCACACCTAAACTAAACGTTGTAGACTCAAAATTTTTGCTGTATTTAGTGTATTTTAGCATCCTGAAGATGATTCCAGCATTAATTTCACTGTGCTTATGCTCATTTTTAAGATTTTGACATTTTCACCTTAAGTGTACAATCAGGGGGTGAAAACGCGTTTAAAGCAATAAAAAGTTCATTTTGGCTCTCACACCTAAACTAAACGTTGTAGACTCAAAATTTTTGCTGTATTCAGTGTATTCTAGCATCCTGAAGATGATTCCAGCATTAATTTCATTGTGCTTATGCTCATTTTGAAGATTTTGACATTTTCACCTTAAGTGTACAATCAGGGGCTGAAAACGCATTTAAAGCAATAAAAAGTTCATTTTGGCTCTCACACCTAAACTAAACGTTGTAGACTCAAAATTTTTGCTGTATTTAGTGTATTCTAGCATCCTGAAGATGATTCCAGCATTAATTTCATTGTGCTTATGCTCATTTTTAAGATTTTGACATTTTCACCTAAAGTGCACAATCAGGCTGAAAACGCATTTAAAGCAATAAAAAATTCATTTTGGCTCTCACACCTAAACTAAACGTTGTAGACTCAAAATTTTTGCTGTATTTAGTGTATTCTATTATCCTGAAGATGATTCCAGCATTAATTTCATTGTGCTTATCTTCATTTTTAAGATTTAGTCATTTTCACCTAAAGTGCACAATCAGGCTGAAAACGCATTTAAAGCCATAAAAAGTTCATTTTGGCTCTCACACCTAAACTAAACGTTGTAGACTCAAAATTTTTGCTGTATTTAGTGTATTCTAGCATCCTGAAGATGATTCCACCATTAATTTCATTGTGCTTATTCTCATTTTGAAGATTTTGACATTTTCACCTTAAGTGTACAATCAGGGGCTGAAAACGCGTTTAAAGCAATAAAAAGTTTATTTTGGCTCTCACACCTAAACTAAACGTTGTAGACTCAAAATTGTTGCTGTATTTAGTATATTCTAGCATCCTGAAGATGATTCCAGCATTAATTTCATTGTGCTTATGCTCATTTTTAAGATTTTGACATTTTCACCTAAAGTGCACAATCAGGCTGAAAACTTCATTTAAAGCAATAAAAAATTAATTTTGGCTCTCACACCTAAACTAAACGTTGTAGACTCAAAATTTTTGCTGTATTTAGTGTATTCTATTATCCTGAAGATGATTCCAGCATTAATTTCATTGTGCTTATGCTCTTTTTTAAGAATTTGTTATTTTCACCTTAAGTGCACAATCAGGCTGAAAACGCATTTAAAGCAATAAAAAGTTCATTTTGGCTCTCACACCTAAACTAAACGTTGTAGACTCAAAATTTTTGCTGTATTTAGTGTATTCTAGCATCCTGAAGATGATTCCAGCATTAATTTCATTGTGCTTATGCTCATTTTTAAGAATTTGTTATTTTCACCTTAAGTGCACAATCAGGCTGAAAACGCATTTAAAGCAATAAAAAGTTCATTTTGGCTCTCACACCTAAACTAAACGTTGTAGACTCAAAATTTTTGCTGTATTTAGTGTATTCTAGCATCCTGAAGATGATTCCAGCATTAATTTCATTGTGCTTATGCTCATTTTTAAGATTTTGTCATTTTCACCTAAAGTGCACAATCAGGCTGAAAACGCATTTAAAGCCATAAAAAGTTCATTTTGGCTCTCACATCTAAACTAAACGTTGTAGACTCAAAATGTTTGCTGTATTTAGTGTATTTTAGCATCCTGAAGATGATTCCAACATTAATTTCATTGTGCTTATGCTCATTTTTAAGATTTTGACATTTTCACCTTAAGTGTACAATCAGGGGCTGAAAACGCGTTTAAAGCAATAAAAAGTTCATTTTGGCTCTCACACCTAAACTAAACGTTGTAGACTCAAAATTTTTGCGGTATTTAGTGTATTCTAGCATCCTGAAGATGATTCCAGCATTAATTTCATTGTGCTTATGCTCATTTTTAAGATTTTGACATTTTCACCTAAAGTGCACAATCAGGCTGAAAACGCATTTAAAGCAATAAAAAGTTCATTTTGGCTCTCACACCTAAACTAAACGTTGTAGACTCAAAATTTTTGCTGTATTTAGTGTATTTTAGCATCCTGAAGATGATTCCAGCATTAATTTCATTGTGCTTATGCTCATTTTTAAGATTTTGACATTTTCACCTAAAGTGCACAATCAGGCTGAAAACGCATTTAAAGCCATAAAAAGTTCATTTTGGCTCTCACATCTAAACTAAACGTTGTAGACTCAAAATTTTTGCTGTATTTAGTGTATTCTAGCATCCTGAAGATGATTCCAGCATTAATTTCATTGTGCTTATGCTCATTTTGAAGATTTTGACATTTTCACCTTAAGTGTACAATCAGGGGCTGAAAACGCGTTTAAAGCAATAAAAAGTTCATTTTGGCTCTCACACCTAAACTAAACGTTGTAGACTCAAAATTTTTGCTTTATTCAGTGTATTCTAGCATCCTGAAGATGATTCCAGCATTAATTTCATTGTGCTTATGCTCATTTTGAAGATTTTGACATTTTCACCTTAAGTGTACAATCAGGGGCTGAAAACGCGTTTAAAGCAATAAAAAGTTTATTTTGGCTCTCACTCCTAAACTAAACGTTGTAGACTCAAAATTTTTGCTGTATTTAGTGTATTTTAGCATCCTGAAGATGATTCCAGCATTAATTTCATTGTGCTTATGCTCATTTTTAAGATTTTGACATTTTCACCTAAAGTGCACAATCAGGCTGAAAACGCATTTAAAGCCATAAAAAGTTCATTTTGGCTCTCACTTCTAAACTAAACGTTGTAGACTCAAAATTTTTGCTGTATTTAGTGTATTCTAGCATCCTGAAGATGATTCCAGCATTAATTTCATTGTGCTTATGCTCATTTTGAAGATTTTGACATTTTCACCTTAAGTGTACAATCAGGGGCTGAAAACGCGTTTAAAGCAATAAAAAGTTCATTTTGGCTCTCACACCTAAACTAAACGTTGTAGACTCAAAATTTTTGCTGTATTCAGTGTATTCTAGCATCCTGAAGATGATTCCAGCATTAATTTCATTGTGCTTATGCTCATTTTGAAGATTTTGACATTTTCACCTTAAGTGTACAATCAGGGGCTGAAAACGCGTTTAAAGCAATAAAAAGTTTATTTTGGCTCTCACTCCTAAACTAAACGTTGTAGACTCAAAATTTTTGCTGTATTTAGTGTATTCTAGCATCCTGAAGATGATTCCAGCATTAATTTCATTGTGCTTATGCTCATTTTTAAGATTTTGACATTTTCACCTAAAGTGCACAATCAGGCTGAAAACGCATTTAAAGCAATAAAAAGTTCATTTTGGCTCTCACACCTAAACTAAACGTTGTAGACTCAAAATTTTTGCTGTATTTAGTGTATTTTAGCATCCTGAAGATGATTCCAGCATTAATTTCATTGTGCTTATGCTCATTTTTAAGATTTTGACATTTTCACCTTAAGTGTACAATCAGGGGGTGAAAACGCGTTTAAAGCAATAAAAAGTTCATTTTGGCTCTCACACCTAAACTAAACGTTGTAGACTCAAAATTTTTGCTGTATTCAGTGTATTCTAGCATCCTGAAGATGATTCCAGCATTAATTTCATTGTGCTTATGCTCAGTTTGAAGATTTTGACATTTTCACCTTAAGTGTACAATCAGGGGCTGAAAACGCATTTAAAGCAATAAAAAGTTCATTTTGGCTCTCACACCTAAACTAAACGTTGTAGACTCAAAATTTTTGCTGTATTCAGTGTATTCTAGCATCCTGAAGATGATTCCAGCATTAATTTCATCGTGCTTATGCTCATTTTGAATATTTTGACATTTTCACCTAAAGTGCACAATCAGGCTGAAAACGCATTTAAAGCAATAAAAAGTTCATTTTGGCTCACACACCTAAAATAAACGTTGTAGACTCAAAATTTTTGCTGTATTTAGTGTATTCTAGCATCCTGAAGATGATTCCACCATTAATTTCATTGTGCTTATGCTCATTTTTAAGATTTTGACATTTTCACCTTAAGTGTACAATCAGGGGCTGAAAACGCGTTTAAAGCAATAAAAAGTTTATTTTGGCTCTCACACCTAAACTAAACGTTGTAGACTCAAAATTTTTGCTGTATTTCGTATATTCTAGCATCCTGAAGATGATTCCAGCATTAATTTCATTGTGCTTATGCTCATTTTTAAGATTTTGAAATTTTCACCTAAAGTGCACAATCAGGCTGAAAACGCATTTAAAGCAATAAAAAGTTCATTTTGGCTCTCACACCTAAACTAAACGTTGTAGACTCAAAATTTTTGCTGTATTTAGTGTATTCTAGCATCCTGAAGATGATTCCAGCATTAATTTCATTGTGCTTATGCTCATTTTTAAGATTTTGTCATTTTCACCTAAAGTGCACAATCAGACTGAAAACGCATTTAAAGCCATAAAAAGTTCATTTTGGCTCTCACATCTAAACTAAACGTTGTAGACTCAAAATGTTTGCTGTATTTAGTGTATTTTAGCATCCTGAAGATGATTCCAACATTAATTTCATTGTGCTTATGCTCATTTTTAAGATTTTGACATTTTCACCTTAAGTGTACAATCAGGGGCTGAAAACGCGTTTAAAGCAATAAAAAGTTCATTTTGGCTCTCACACCTAAACTAAACGTTGTAGACTCAAAATTTTTGCGGTATTTAGTGTATTCTAGCATCCTGAAGATGATTCCAGCATTAATTTCATTGTGCTTATGCTCATTTTTAAGATTTTGACATTTTCACCTAAAGTGCACAATCAGGCTGAAAACGCATTTAAAGCAATAAAAAGTTCATTTTGGCTCTCACACCTAAACTAAACGTTGTAGACTCAAAATTTTTGCTGTATTTAGTGTATTTTAGCATCCTGAAGATGATTCCAGCATTAATTTCATTGTGCTTATGCTCATTTTTAAGATTTTGACATTTTCACCTAAAGTGCACAATCAGGCTGAAAACGCATTTAAAGCCATAAAAAGTTCATTTTGGCTCTCACATCTAAACTAAACGTTGTAGACTCAAAATTTTTGCTGTATTTAGTGTATTCTAGCATCCTGAAGATGATTCCAGCATTAATTTCATTGTGCTTATGCTCATTTTGAAGATTTTGACATTTTCACCTTAAGTGTACAATCAGGGGCTGAAAACGCGTTTAAAGCAATAAAAAGTTCATTTTGGCTCTCACACCTAAACTAAACGTTGTAGACTCAAAATTTTTGCTGTATTCAGTGTATTCTAGCATCCTGAAGATGATTCCAGCATTAATTTCATTGTGCTTATGCTCATTTTGAAGATTTTGACATTTTCACCTAAAGTGCACAATCAGGCTGAAAACGCATTTAAAGCAATAAAAAGTTCATTTTGGCTCTCACACCTAAACTAAACGTTGTAGACTCAAAATTTTTGCTGTATTTAGTGTATTTTAGCATCCTGAAGATGATTCCAGCATTAATTTCATTGTGCTTATGCTCATTTTTAAGATTTTGACATTTTCACCTTAAGTGTACAATCAGGGGGTGAAAACGCGTTTAAAGCAATAAAAAGTTCATTTTGGCTCTCACACCTAAACTAAACGTTGTAGACTCAAAATTTTTGCTGTATTCAGTGTATTCTAGCATCCTGAAGATGATTCCAGCATTAATTTCATTGTGCTTATGCTCAGTTTGAAGATTTTGACATTTTCACCTTAAGTGTACAATCAGGGGCTGAAAACGCATTTAAAGCAATAAAAAGTTCATTTTGGCTCTCACACCTAAACTAAACGTTGTAGACTCAAAATTTTTGCTGTATTCAGTGTATTCTAGCATCCTGAAGATGATTCCAGCATTAATTTCATCGTGCTTATGCTCATTTTGAATATTTTGACATTTTCACCTAAAGTGCACAATCAGGCTGAAAACGCATTTAAAGCAATAAAAAGTTCATTTTGGCTCACACACCTAAAATAAACGTTGTAGACTCAAAATTTTTGCTGTATTTAGTGTATTCTAGCATCCTGAAGATGATTCCACCATTAATTTCATTGTGCTTATGCTCATTTTTAAGATTTTGACATTTTCACCTTAAGTGTACAATCAGGGGCTGAAAACGCGTTTAAAGCAATAAAAAGTTTATTTTGGCTCTCACACCTAAACTAAACGTTGTAGACTCAAAATTTTTGCTGTATTTCGTATATTCTAGCATCCTGAAGATGATTCCAGCATTAATTTCATTGTGCTTATGCTCATTTTTAAGATTTTGAAATTTTCACCTAAAGTGCACAATCAGGCTGAAAACGCATTTAAAGCAATAAAAAGTTCATTTTGGCTCTCACACCTAAACTAAACGTTGTAGACTCAAAATTTTTGCTGTATTTAGTGTATTCTAGCATCCTGAAGATGATTCCAGCATTAATTTCATTGTGCTTATGCTCATTTTTAAGATTTTGTCATTTTCACCTAAAGTGCACAATCAGACTGAAAACGCATTTAAAGCCATAAAAAGTTCATTTTGGCTCTCACATCTAAACTAAACGTTGTAGACTCAAAATTTTTGCTGTATTTAGTGTATTCTAGCATCCTGAAGATGATTCCAGCATTAATTTCATTGTGCTTATGCTCATTTTGAAGATTTTGACATTTTCACCTTAAGTGTACAATCATGGGCTGAAAACGCGTTTAAAGCAATAAAAAGTTCATTTTGGCTCTCACACCTAAACTATACGATGTAGACTCAAAATTTTTGATGTATTTAGTGTATTCTAGCATCCTGAAGATGATTCCAGCATTAATTTCATTGTGCTTATGCTCATTTTGAAGATTATGACATTTTCACCTTAAGTGTACAATCAGGGGCTGAAAACGCGTTTAAAGCAATAAAAAGTTCATTTTGGCTCTCACACCTAAACTAAACGTTGTAGACTCAAATTTTTTTCTGTATTTAGTGTATTCTAGCATCCTGAAGATGATTCCAGCATTAATTTCATTGTGCTTATGCTCATTTTTAAGATTTTGACATTTTCACTTAAGTGCACAATCAGGCTGAAAACGCATTTAAAGCAATAAAAAGTTCATTTTGGCTCTCACACCTAAACTAAACGTTGTAGACTCAAAATTTTTGCTGTATTTAGTGTATTCTAGCATCCTGAAGATGATTCCAGCATTAATTTCATTGTGCTTATGCTCATTTTTAAGAATTTGACATTTTCACCTAAAGTGCACAATCAGGCTGAAAACGCATTTAAAGCAATAAAAAATTCATTTTGGCTCTCACACCTAAACTAAACGTTGTAGACTCAAAATTTTTGCTGTATTTAGTGTATTCTATTATCCTGAAGATGATTCCAGCATTAATTTCATTGTGCTTATCTTTATTTTTAAGATTTAGTCATTTTCACCTAAAGTGCACAATCAGGCTGAAAACGCATTTAAAGCCATAAAAAGTTCATTTTGGCTCTCACACCTAAACTAAACGTTGTAGACTCAAATTTTTTTCTGTATTTAGTGTATTCTAGCATCCTGAAGATGATTCCACCATTAATTTCATTGTGCTTATGCTCATTTTGAAGATTTTGACATTTTCACTTAAGTGCACAATCAGGCTGAAAACGCGTTTAAAGCAATAAAAAGTTTATTTTGGCTCTCACACCTAAACTAAACGTTGTAGACTCAAAATTGTTGCTGTATTTAGTATATTCTAGCATCCTGAAGATGATTCCAGCATTAATTTCATTGTGCTTATGCTCATTTTAAAGATTTTGACATTTTCACCTTAAGTGTACAATCAGGGGCTGAAAACGCGTTTAAAGCATTAAAAAGTTTTTTTTGGCTATCACACCTAAACTAAACGTTGTAGACTCAAAATTTTTGCTGTATTTAGTGTATTCTATTATCCTGAAGATGATTCCAGCATTAATTTCATTGTGCTTATGCTCATTTTTAAGATTTTGACATTTTCACCTAAAGTGCACAATCAGGCTGAAAACGCATTTAAAGCAATAAAAAGTTCAATTTGGCTCTCACATCTAAACTAAACGTTGTAGACTCAAAATTTTTGCTGTACATAGTGTATTTTAGCATCCTGAAGATGATTCCAGCATTAATTTCATTGTGCTTATGCTCATTTTTAAGATTTTGACATTTTCACCTTAAGTGTACAATCAGGGGCTGAAAACGCGTTTAAAGCAATAAAAAGTTCATTTTGGCTCTCATACCTAAACTAAACGTTGTAGACTCAAAATTTTTGCTGTATTCAGTGTATTCTAGCATCCTGAAGATGATTCCAGCATTAATTTCATCGTGCTTATGCTCATTTTGAAGATTTTGACATTTTCACCTAAAGTGCACAATCAGGCTGAAAACGCATTTAAAGCAATAAAGCGTTCATTTTGGCTCTCACACCTAAACTAAACGTTGTAGACTCAAAATTTTTGCTGTATTTAGTATATTCTAGCATCCTGAAGATGATTCCAGCATTAATTTCATTGTGCTTATGCTCATTTTTAAGATTTTGACATTTTCACCTAAAGTGCACAATCAGGCTGAAAACGCATTTAAAGCAATAAAAAGTTCATTTTGGCTCTCACACCTAAACTAAACGTTGTAGACTCAAAATTTTTGCTGTATTTAGTGTATTTTAGCATCCTGAAGATGATTCCAGCATTAATTTCATTGTGCTTATGCTCATTTGTAAGATTTTGACATTTTCACCTAAAGTGCACAATCAGGCTGAAAACGCATTTAAAGCCATAAAAAGTTCATTTTGGCTCTCACATCTAAACTAAACGTTGTAGACTCAAAATTTTTGCTGTATTTAGTGTATTCTAGCATCCTGAAGATGATTCCAGCATTAATTTCATTGTGCTTATGCTCATTTTGAAGATTTTGACATTTTCACCTTAAGTGTACAATCAGGGGCTGAAAACGCGTTTCAAGCAATAAAAAGTTCATTTTGGCTCTCACACCTAAACTAAACGTTGTAGACTCAAAATTTTTGCTGTATTCAGTGTATTCTAGCATCCTGAAGATGATTCCAGCATTAATTTCATCGTGCTTATGCTCATTTTGAAGATTTTGACATTTTCACCTTAAGTGCACAATCAGACTGAAAACGCATTTAAAGCAATAAAAAGTTCATTTTGGCTCACACACCTAAAATAAACGTTGTAGACTCAAAATTGTTGCTGTATTTGGTGTATTCTAGCATCCTGAAGATGATTCCAGCATTAATTTCATTGTGCTTATGCTCATTTTGAAGATTTTGACATTTTCACCTTAAGTGTACAATCAGGGGCTGAAAACGCGTTTAAAGCAATAAAAAGTTCATTTTGGCTCTCACACCTAAACTAAACGTTGTAGACTCAAAATTTTTGCTGTATTCAGTGTATTCTAGCATCCTGAAGATGATTCCAGCATTAATTTCATCGTGCTTATGCTCATTTTGAAGATTTTGACATTTTCACCGAAAGTGCACAATCAGGCTGAAAACGCATTTAAAGCAATAAAAAGTTCATTTTGGCTCACACACCTAAAATAAACGTTGTAGACTCAAAATTTTTGCTGTATTTAGTGTATTCTAGCATCCTGAAGATGATTCCACCATTAATTTCATTGTGCTTATGCTCATTTTTAAGATTTTGACATTATCACCATAAGTGTACAATCAGGGGCTGAAAACGCGTTTAAAGCAATAAAAAGTTTATTTTGGCTCTCACACCTAAACTAAACGTTGTAGACTCAAAATTTTTGCTGTATTTAGTATATTCTAGCATCCTGAAGATGATTCCAGCATTAATTTCATTGTGCTTATGCTCATTTTTAAGAATTTGTTATTTTCACCTTAAGTGCACAATCAGGCTGAAAACGCATTTAAAGCAATAAAAAGTTCATTTTGGCTCTCACACCTAAACTAAACGTTGTAGACTCAAAATTTTTGCTGTATTTAGTGTACTCTAGCATCCTGAAGATGATTCCAGCATTAATTTCATTGTGCTTATGCTCATTTTTAAGATTTTGTCATTTTCACCTAAAGTGCACAATCAGGCTGAAAACGCATTTAAAGCCATAAAAAGTTCATTTTGGCTCTCACATCTAAACTAAACGTTGTAGACTCAAAATTTTTGCTGTATTTAGTGTATTCTAGCATCCTGAAGATGATTCCAGCATTAATTTCATTGTGCTTATGCTCATTTTTAAGATTTTGACATTTTCACCTAAAGTGCACAATCAGGGTGAAAACGCATTTAAAGCAATAAAAAGTTCATTTTGGCTCTCACACCTAAACTAAACGTTGTAGACTCAAAATTTTTGCTGTATTTAGTGTATTTTAGCATCCTGAAGATGATTCCAACATTAATTTCATTGTGCTTATGCTCATTTTGAAGATTTTGACATTTTCACCTTAAGTGTACAATCAGGGGCTGAAAACGCGTTTAAAGCAATAAAAAGTTCATTTTGGCTCTCACACCTAAACTAAACGTTGTAGACTCAAAATTTTTGCTGTATTTAGTGTACTCTAGCATCCTGAAGATGATTCCAGCATTAATTTCATTGTGCTTATGCTCATTTTTAAGATTTTGTCATTTTCACCTAAAGTGCACAATCAGGCTGAAAACGCATTTAAAGCCATAAAAAGTTCATTTTGGCTCTCACATCTAAACTAAACGTTGTAGACTCAAAATTTGTGCTGTATTTAGTGTATTCTAGCATCCTGAAGATGATTCCAGCATTAATTTCATTGTGCTTATGCTCATTTTTAAGATTTTGACATTTTCACCTAAAGTGCACAATCAGGGTGAAAACGCATTTAAAGCAATAAAAAGTTCATTTTGGCTCTCACACCTAAACTAAACGTTGTAGACTCAAAATTTTTGCTGTATTTAGTGTATTTTAGCATCCTGAAGATGATTCCAACATTAATTTCATTGTGCTTATGCTCATTTTGAAGATTTTGACATTTTCACCTTAAGTGTACAATCAGGGGCTGAAAACGCGTTTAAAGCAATAAAAAGTTCATTTTGGCTCTCACACCTAAACTAAACGTTGTAGACTCAAAATTTTTGCTGTATTCAGTGTATTCTAGCATCCTGAAGATGATTCCAGCATTAATTTCATCGTGCTTATGGTCATTTTGAATATTTTGACATTTTCACCGAAAGTGCACAATCAGGCTGAAAACGCATTTAAAGCAATAAAAAGTTCATTTTGGCTCACACACCTAAAATAAACGTTGTAGACTCAAAATTTTTGCTGTATTTAGTGTATTCTAGCATCCTGAAGATGATTCCACCATTAATTTCATTGTGCTTATGCTCATTTTTAAGATTTTGACATTATCACCTTAAGTGTACAATCAGGGGCTGAAAACGCGTTTAAAGCAATAAAAAGTTTATTTTGGCTCTCACACCTAAACTAAACGTTGTAGACTCAAAATTTTTGCTGTATTTAGTATATTCTAGCATCCTGAAGATGATTCCAGCTTTAATTTCATTGTGCTTATGCTCATTTTTAAGAATTTGTTATTTTCACCTTAAGTGCACAATCAGGCTGAAAACGCATTTAAAGCAATAAAAAGTTCATTTTGGCTCTCACACCTAAACTAAACGTTGTAGACTCAAAATTTTTGCTGTATTTAGTGTACTCTAGCATCCTGAAGATGATTCCAGCATTAATTTCATTGTGCTTATGCTCATTTTTAAGATTTTGTCATTTTCACCTAAAGTGCACAATCAGGCTGAAAACGCATTTAAAGCCATAAAAAGTTCATTTTGGCTCTCACATCTAAACTAAACGTTGTAGACTCAAAATTTTTGCTGTATTTAGTGTATTTTAGCATCCTGAAGATGATTCCAACATTAATTTCATTGTGCTTATGCTCATTTTTAAGATTTTGACATTTTCACCTTAAGTGTACAATCAGGGGCTGAAAACGCGTTTAAAGCAATAAAAAGTTCATTTTGGCTCTCACACCTAAACTAAATGTTGTAGACTCAAAATTTTTGCGGTATTTAGTGTATTCTAGCATCCTGAAGATGATTCCAGCATTAATTTCATTGTGCTTATGCTCATTTTTAAGATTTTGACATTTTCACCTAAAGTGCACAATCAGGCTGAAAACGCATTTAAAGCCATAAAAAGTTCATTTTGGCTCTCACATCTAAACTAAACGTTGTAGACTCAAAATTTTTGCTGTATTTAGTGTATTCTAGCATCCTGAAGATGATTCCAGCATTAATTTCATTGTGCTTATGCTCATTTTGAAGATTTTGACATTTTCACCTTAAGTGTACAATCAGGGGCTGAAAACGCGTTTAAAGCAATGAAAAGTTCATTTTGGCTCTCACACCTAAACTAAACGTTGTAGACTCAAAATTTTTGCTGTATTCAGTGTATTCTAGCATCCTGAAGATGATTCCAGCATTAATTTCATTGTGCTTATGCTCATTTTGAAGATTTTGACATTTTCACCTTAAGTGTACAATCAGGGGCTGAAAACGCGTTTAAAGCAATAAAAAGTTTATTTTGGCTCTCACTCCTAAACTAAACGTTGTAGACTCAAAATTTTTGCTGTATTTAGTGTATTCTAGCATCCTGAAGATGATTCCAGCATTAATTTCATTGTGCTTATGCTCATTTTTAAGATTTTGACATTTTCACCTAAAGTGCACAATCAGGCTGAAAACGCATTTAAAGCAATAAAAAGTTCATTTTGGCTCTCACACCTAAACTAAACGTTGTAGACTCAAAATTTTTGCTGTATTTAGTGTATTTTAGCATCCTGAAGATGATTCCAGCATTAATTTCACTGTGCTTATGCTCATTTTTAAGATTTTGACATTTTCACCTTAAGTGTACAATCAGGGGGTAAAAACGCGTTTAAAGCAATAAAAAGTTCATTTTGGCTCTCACACCTAAACTAAACGTTGTAGACTCAAAATTTTTGCTGTATTCAGTGTATTCTAGCATCCTGAAGATGATTCCAGCATTAATTTCATTGTGCTTATGCTCATTTTGAAGATTTTGACATTTTCACCTTAAGTGTACAATCAGGGGCTGAAAACGCATTTAAAGCAATAAAAAGTTCATTTTGGCTCTCACACCTAAACTAAACGTTGTAGACTCAAAATTTTTGCTGTATTCAGTGTATTCTAGCATCCTGATGATGATTCCAGCATTAATTTCATCGTGCTTATGCTCATTTTGAATATTTTGACATTTTCACCTAAAGTGCACAATCAGGCTGAAAACGCATTTAAAGCCATAAAAAGTTCATTTTGGCTCACACACCTAAAATAAACGTTGTAGACTCAAAATTTTTGCTGTATTTAGTGTATTCTAGCATCCTGAAGATGATTCCACCATTAATTTCATTGTGCTTATGCTCATTTTTAAGATTTTGACATTTTCACCTTAAGTGTACAATCAGGGGCTGAAAACGCGTTTAAAGCAATAAAAAGTTTATTTTGGCTCTCACACCTAAACTAAACGTTGTAGACTCAAAATTTTTGCTGTATTTCGTATATTCTAGCATCCTGAAGATGATTCCAGCATTAATTTCATTGTGCTTATGCTCATTTTTAAGATTTTGACATTTTCACCGAAAGTGCACAATCAGGCTGAAAACGCATTTAAAGCAATAAAAAGTTCATTTTGGCTCTCACACCTAAACTAAACGTTGTAGACTCAAAATTTTTGCTGTATTTAGTGTATTCTAGCATCCTGAAGATGATTCCAGCATTAATTTCATTGTGCTTATGCTCATTTTTAAGATTTTGTCATTTTCACCTAAAGTGCACAATCAGACTGAAAACGCATTTAAAGCCATAAAAAGTTCATTTTGGCTCTCACATCTAAACTAAACGTTGTAGACTCAAAATTTTTGCTGTATTTAGTGTATTCTAGCATCCTGAAGCTGATTCCAGCATTAATTTCATTGTGCTTATGCTCATTTTGAAGATTTTGACATTTTCACCTAAAGTGCACAATCAGGCTGAAAACGCATTTAAAGCAATAAAAAGTTCATTTTGGCTCACACACCTAAAATAAACGTTGTAGACTCAAAATTTTTGCTGTATTTAGTGTATTCTAGCATCCTGAAGATGATTCCAGCATTAATTTCATTGTGCTTATGCTCATTTTTAAGATTTTGACATTTTCACCTAAAGTGCACAATCAGGCTGAAAACGCATTTAAAGCCATAAAAAGTTCATTTTGCTTCTCACATCTAAACTAAACGTTGTAGACTCAAAATTTTTGCTGTATTTAGTGTATTCTAGCATCCTGAAGATGATTCCAGCATTAATTTCATTGTGCTTATGCTCATTTTTAAGATTTTGACATTTTCACTTAAGTGCACAATCAGGCTGAAAACGCATTTAAAGCAATAAAAAGTTCATTTTGGCTCTCACACCTAAACTAAACGTTGTAGACTCAAAATTTTTGCTGTATTTAGTGTATTCTAGCATCCTGAAGATGATTCCAGCATTAATTTCATTGTGCTTATGCTCATTTTTAAGATTTTGACATTTTCACCTAAAGTGCACAATCAGGCTGAAAACGCATTTAAAGCAATAAAAAATTCATTTTGGCTCTCACACCTAAACTAAACGTTGTAGACTCAAAATTTTTGCTGTATTTAGTGTATTCTATTATCCTGAAGATGATTCCAGCATTAATTTCATTGTGCTTATCTTCATTTTTAAGATTTAGTCATTTTCACCTAAAGTGTACAATCAGGGGCTGAAAACGCGTTTAAAGCAATAAAAAGTTCATTTTGGCTCTCACACCTAAACTAAACGTTGTAGACTCAAAATTTTTGCTGTATTCAGTGTATTCTAGCATCCTGAAGATGATTCCAGCATTAATTTCATTGTGCTTATGCTCATTTTTAAGAATTTGTTATTTTCACCTTAAGTGCACAATCAGGCTGAAAACGCATTTAAAGCAATAAAAAGTTCATTTTGGCTCTCACACCTAAACTAAACGTTGTAGACTCAAAATTTTTGCTGTATTTAGTGTACTCTAGCATCCTGAAGATGATTCCAGCATTAATTTCATTGTGCTTATGCTCATTTTTAAGATTTTGTCATTTTCACCTAAAGTGCACAATCAGGCTGAAAACGCATTTAAAGCCATAAAAAGTTCATTTTGGCTCTCACATCTAAACTAAACGTTGTAGACTCAAAATTTTTGCTGTATTTAGTGTATTCTAGCATCCTGAAGATGATTCCAGCATTAATTTCATTGTGCTTATGCTCATTTTTAAGATTTTGACATTTTCACCTAAAGTGCACAATCAGGGTGAAAACGCATTTAAAGCAATAAAAAGTTCATTTTGGCTCTCACACCTAAACTAAACGTTGTAGACTCAAAATTTTTGCTGTATTTAGTGTATTTTAGCATCCTGAAGATGATTCCAACATTAATTTCATTGTGCTTATGCTCATTTTGAAGATTTTGACATTTTCACCTTAAGTGTACAATCAGGGGCTGAAAACGCGTTTAAAGCAATAAAAAGTTCATTTTGGCTCTCACACCTAAACTAAACGTTGTAGACTCAAAATTTTTGCTGTATTCAGTGTATTCTAGCATCCTGAAGATGATTCCAGCATTAATTTCATCGTGCTTATGGTCATTTTGAAGATTTTGACATTTTCACCGAAAGTGCACAATCAGGCTGAAAACGCATTTAAAGCAATAAAAAGTTCATTTTGGCTCACACACCTAAAATAAACGTTGTAGACTCAAAATTTTTGCTGTATTTAGTATATTCTAGCATCCTGAAGATGATTCCAGCATTAATTTCATTGTGCTTATGCTCATTTTTAAGAATTTGTTATTTTCACCTTAAGTGCACAATCAGGCTGAAAACGCATTTAAAGCAATAAAAAGTTCATTTTGGCTCTCACACCTAAACTAAACGTTGTAGACTCAAAATTTTTGCTGTATTTAGTGTACTCTAGCATCCTGAAGATGATTCCAGCATTAATTTCATTGTGCTTATGCTCATTTTTAAGATTTTGTCATTTTCACCTAAAGTGCACAATCAGGCTGAAAACGCATTTAAAGCCATAAAAAGTTCATTTTGGCTCTCACATCTAAACTAAACGTTGTAGACTCAAAATTTTTGCTGTATTTAGTGTATTCTAGCATCCTGAAGATGATTCCAGCATTAATTTCATTGTGCTTATGCTCATTTTTAAGATTTTGACATTTTCACCTAAAGTGCACAATCAGGGTGAAAACGCATTTAAAGCAATAAAAAGTTCATTTTGGCTCTCACACCTAAACTAAACGTTGTAGACTCAAAATTTTTGCTGTATTTAGTGTATTTTAGCATCCTGAAGATGATTCCAACATTAATTTCATTGTGCTTATGCTCATTTTTAAGATTTTGACATTTTCACCTTAAGTGTACAATCAGGGGCTGAAAACGCGTTTAAAGCAATAAAAAGTTCATTTTGGCTCTCACACCTAAACTAAATGTTGTAGACTCAAAATTTTTGCGGTATTTAGTGTATTCTAGCATCCTGAAGATGATTCCAGCATTAATTTCATTGTGCTTATGCTCATTTTTAAGATTTTGACATTTTCACCTAAAGTGCACAATCAGGCTGAAAACGCATTTAAAGCAATAAAAAGTTCATTTTGGCTCTCAAACCTAAACTAAACGTTGTAGACTCAAAATTTTTGCTGTATTTAGTGTATTTTAGCATCCTGAAGATGATTCCAGCATTAATTTCATTGTGCTTATGCTCATTTTTAAGATTTTGACATTTTCACCTTTAGTGTACAATCAGGGGCTGAAAACGCGTTTAAAGCAATAAAAAGTTCATTTTGGCTCTCACACCTAAACTAAACGTTGTAGACTCAAAATTTTTGCGGTATTTAGTGTATTCTAGCATCGTGAAGATGATTCCAGCATTAATTTCATTGTGCTTATGCTCATTTTTAAGATTTTGACATTTTCACCTAAAGTGCACAATCAGGCTGAAAACGCATTTAAAGCAATAAAAAGTTCATTTTGGCTCTCACACCTAAACTAAACGTTGTAGACTCAAAATTTTTGCTGTATTTAGTGTATTTTAGCATCCTGAAGATGATTCCAGCATTAATTTCATTGTGCTTATGCTCATTTTTAAGATTTTGACATTTTCACCTAAAGTGCACAATCAGGCTGAAAACGCATTTAAAGCCATAAAAAGTTCATTTTGGCTCTCACATCTAAACTAAACGTTGTAGACTCAAAATTTTTGCTGTATTTAGTGTATTCTAGCATCCTGAAGATGATTCCAGCATTAATTTCATTGTGCTTATGCTCATTTTGAAGATTTTGACATTTTCACCTTAAGTGTACAATCAGGGGCTGAAAACGCGTTTAAAGCAAAAAAAAGTTCATTTTGGCTCTCACACCTAAACTAAACGTTGTAGACTCAAAATTTTTGCTGTATTCAGTGTATTCTAGCATCCTGAAGATGATTCCAGCATTAATTTCATTGTGCTTATGCTCATTTTGAAGATTTTGACATTTTCACCTTAAGTGTACAATCAGGGGCTGAAAACGCGTTTAAAGCAATAAAAAGTTTATTTTGGCTCTCACTCCTAAACTAAACGTTGTAGACTCAAAATTTTTGCTGTATTTAGTGTATTCTAGCATCCTGAAGATGATTCCAGCATTAATTTCATTGTGCTTATGCTCATTTTTAAGATTTTGACATTTTTACCTTAAGTGTACAATCAGGGGGTGAAAACGCGTTTAAAGCAATAAAAAGTTCATTTTGGCTCTCACACCTAAACTAAACGTTGTAGACTCAAAATTTTTGCTGTATTCAGTGTATTCTAGCATCCTGAAGATGATTCCAGCATTAATTTCATTGTGCTTATGCTCATTTTGAAGATTTTGACATTTTCACCTTAAGTGTACAATTAGGGGCTGAAAACGCATTTAAAGCAATAAAAAGTTCATTTTGGCTCTCACACCTAAACTAAATGTTGTAGACTCAAAATTTTTGCTGTATTCAGTGTATTCTAGCATCCTGATGATGATTCCAGCATTAATTTCATCGTGCTTATGCTCATTTTGAATATTTTGACATTTTCACCTAAAGTGCACAATCAGGCTGAAAACGCATTTAAAGCAATAAAAAGTTCATTTTGGCTCACACACCTAAAATAAACGTTGTAGACTCAAAATTTTTGCTGTATTTAGTGTATTCTAGCATCCTGAAGATGATTCCACCATTAATTTCATTGTGCTTATGCTCATTTTTAAGATTTTGACATTTTTACCTTAAGTGTACAATCAGGGGCTGAAAACGCGTTTAAAGCAATAAAAAGTTTATTTTGGCTCTCACACCTAAACTAAACGTTGTAGACTCAAAATTTTTGCTGTATTTCGTATATTCTAGCATCCTGAAGATGATTCCAGCATTAATTTCATTGTGCTTATGCTCATTTTTAAGATTTTGACATTTTCACCGAAAGTGCACAATCAGGCTGAAAACGCATTTAAAGCAATAAAAAGTTCATTTTGGCTCTCACACCTAAACTAAACGTTGTAGACTCAAAATTTTTGCTGTATTTAGTGTATTCTAGCATCCTGAAGATGATTCCAGCATTAATTTCATTGTGCTTATGCTCATTTTTAAGATTTTGTCATTTTCACCTAAAGTGCACAATCAGACTGAAAACGCATTTAAAGCCATAAAAAGTTCATTTTGGCTCTCACATCTAAACTAAACGTTGTAGACTCAAAATTTTTGCTGTATTTAGTGTATTCTAGCATCCTGAAGCTGATTCCAGCATTAATTTCATTGTGCTTATGCTCATTTTGAAGATTTTGACATTTTCAATTAAAGTGCACAATCAGGCTGAAAACGCATTTAAAGCAATAAAAAGTTCATTTTGGCTCACACACCTAAAATAAACGTTGTAGACTCAAAATTTTTGCTGTATTTAGTGTATTCTAGCATCCTGAAGATGATTCCAGCATTAATTTCATTGTGCTTATGCTCATTTTTAAGATTTTGACATTTTCACCTAAAGTGCACAATCAGGCTGAAAACGCATTTAAAGCCATAAAAAGTTCATTTTGCTTCTCACATCTAAACTAAACGTTGTAGACTCAAAATTTTTGCTGTATTTAGTGTATTCTAGCATCCTGAAGATGATTCCAGCATTAATTTCATTGTGCTTATGCTCATTTTTAAGATTTTGACATTTTCACTTAAGTGCACAATCAGGCTGAAAACGCATTTAAAGCAATAAAAAGTTCATTTTGGCTCTCACACCTAAACTAAACGTTGTAGACTCAAAATTTTTGCTGTATTTAGTGTATTCTAGCATCCTGAAGATGATTCCAGCATTAATTTCATTGTGCTTATGCTCATTTTTAAGATTTTGACATTTTCACCTAAAGTGCACAATCAGGCTGAAAACGCATTTAAAGCAATAAAAAATTCATTTTGGCTCTCACACCTAAACTAAACGTTGTAGACTCAAAATTTTTGCTGTATTTAGTGTATTCTATTATCCTGAAGATGATTCCAGCATTAATTTCATTGTGCTTATCTTCATTTTTAAGATTTAGTCATTTTCACCTAAAGTGCACAATCAGGCTGAAAACGCATTTAAAGCCATAAAAAGTTCATTTTGGCTCTCACACCTAAACTAAACGTTGTAGACTCAAAATTTTTGCTGTATTTAGTGTATTCTAGCATCCTGAAGATGATTCCACCATTAATTTCATTGTGCTTATGCTCATTTTGAAGATTTTGACATTTTCACCTTAAGTGTACAATCAGGGGCTGAAAACGCGTTTAAAGCAATAAAAAGTTTATTTTGGCTCTCACACCTAAACTAAACGTTGTAGACTCAAAATTGTTGCTGTATTTAGTATATTCTAGCATCCTGAAGATGATTCCAGCATTAATTTCATTGTGCTTATGCTCATTATTAAGATTTTGACATTTTCACCTAAAGTGCACAATCAGGCTGAAAACTTCATTTAAAGCAATAAAAAATTAATTTTGGCTCTCACACCTAAACTAAACGTTGTAGACTCAAATTTTTTGCTGTATTTAGTGTATTCTATTATCCTGAAGATGATTCCAGCATTAATTTCATTGTGCTTATGCTCATTTTTAAGAATTTGTTATTTTCACCTTAAGTGCACAATCAGGCTGAAAACGCATTTAAAGCAATAAAAAGTTCATTTTGGCTCTCACACCTAAACTAAACGTTGTAGACTCAAAATTTTTGCTGTATTTAGTGTATTCTAGCATCCTGAAGATGATTCCAGCATTAATTTCATTGTGCTTATGCTCATTTTTAAGATTTTGTCATTTTCACCTAAAGTGCACAATCAGGCTGAAAACGCATTTAAAGCCATAAAAAGTTCATTTTGGCTCTCACATCTAAACTAAACGTTGTAGACTCAAAATTTTTGCTGTATTTAGTGTATTCTAGCATCCTGAAGATGATTCCAACATTAATTTCATTGTGCTTATAATCATTTTTAAGATTTTGACATTTTCACCTTAAGTGTACAATCAGGGGCTGAAAACGCGTTTAAAGCAATAAAAAGTTCATTTTGGCTCTCACACCTAAACTAAACGTTGTAGACTCAAAATTTTTGCGGTATTTAGTGTATTCTAGCATCCTGAAGATGATTCCAGCATTAATTTCATTGTGCTTATGCTCATTTTTAAGATTTTGACATTTTCACCTAAAGTGCACAATCAGGCTGAAAACGCATTTAAAGCAATAAAAAGTTCATTTTGGCTCTCACACCTAAACTAAACGTTGTAGACTCAAAATTTTTGCTGTATTTAGTGTATTTTAGCATCCTGAAGATGATTCCAGCATTAATTTCATTGTGCTTATGCTCATTTTTAAGATTTTGACATTTTCACCTAAAGTGCACAATCAGGCTGAAAACGCATTTAAAGCCATAAAAAGTTCATTTTGGCTCTCACATCTAAACTAAACGTTGTAGACTCAAAATTTTTGCTGTATTTAGTGTATTCTAGCATCCTGAAGATGATTCCAGCATTAATTTCATTGTGCTTATGCTCATTTTGAAGATTTTGACATTTTCACCTTAAGTGTACAATCAGGGGCTGAAAACGCGTTTAAAGCAATAAAAAGTTCATTTTGGCTCTCACACCTAAACTAAACGTTGTAGACTCAAAATTTTTGCTGTATTCAGTGTATTCTAGCATCCTGAAGATGATTCCAGCATTAATTTCATTGTGCTTATGCTCATTTTGAAGATTTTGACATTTTCACCTTAAGTGTACAATCAGGGGCTGAAAACGCGTTTAAAGCAATAAAAAGTTTATTTTGGCTCTCACTCCTAAACTAAACGTTGTAGACTCAAAATTTTTGCTGTATTTAGTGTATTCTAGCATCCTGAAGATGATTCCAGCATTAATTTCATTGTGCTTATGCTCATTTTTAAGATTTTGACATTTTCACCTAAAGTGCACAATCAGGCTGAAAACGCATTTAAAGCAATAAAAAGTTCATTTTGGCTCTCACACCTAAACTAAACGTTGTAGACTCAAAATTTTTGCTGTATTTAGTGTATTTTAGCATCCTGAAGATGATTCCAGCATTAATTTCATTGTGCTTATGCTCATTTTTAAGATTTTGACATTTTCACCTTAAGTGTACAATCAGGGGGTGAAAACGCGTTTAAAGCAATAAAAAGTTCATTTTGGCTCTCACACCTAAACTAAACGTTGTAGACTCAAAATTTTTGCTGTATTCAGTGTATTCTAGCATCCTGAAGATGATTCCAGCATTAATTTCATTGTGCTTATGCTCATTTTGAAGATTTTGACATTTTCACCTTAAGTGTACAATCAGGGGCTGAAAACGCATTTAAAGCAATAAAAAGTTCATTTTGGCTCTCACACCTAAACTAAACGTTGTAGACTCAAAATTTTTGCTGTATTCAGTGTATTCTAGCATCCTGAAGATGATTCCAGCATTAATTTCATCGTGCTTATGCTCATTTTGAATATTTTGACATTTTCACCTAAAGTGCACAATCAGGCTGAAAACGCATTTAAAGCAATAAAAAGTTCATTTTGGCTCACACACCTAAAATAAACGTTGTAGACTCAAAATTTTTGCTGTATTTAGTGTATTCTAGCATCCTGAAGATGATTCCACCATTAATTTCATTGTGCTTATGCTCATTTTTAAGATTTTGACATTTTCACCTTAAGTGTACAATCAGGGGCTGAAAACGCGTTTAAAGCAATAAAAAGTTTATTTTGGCTCTCACACCTAAACTAAACGTTGTAGACTCAAAATTTTTGCGGTATTTCGTATATTCTAGCATCCTGAAGATGATTCCAGCATTAATTTCATTGTGCTTATGCTCATTTTTAAGATTTTGACATTTTCACCTAAAGTGCACAATCACGCTGAAAACGCATTTAAAGCAATAAAAAGTTCATTTTGGCTCTCACACCTAAACTAAACGTTGTAGACTCAAAATTTTTGCTGTATTTAGTGTATTCTAGCATCCTGAAGATGATTCCAGCATTAATTTCATTGTGCTTATGCTCATTTTTAAGATTTTGTCATTTTCACCTAAAGTGCACAATCAGACTGAAAACGCATTTAAAGCCATAAAAAGTTCATTTTGGCTCTCACATCTAAACTAAACTTTGTAGACTCAAAATTTTTGCTGTATTTAGTGTATTCTAGCATCCTGAAGCTGATTCCAGCATTAATTTCATTGTGCTTATGCTCATTTTGAAGATTTTGACATTTTCACCTAAAGTGCACAATCAGGCTGAAAACGCATTTAAAGCAATAAAAAGTTCATTTTGGCTCACACACCTAAAATAAACGTTGTAGACTCAAAATTTTTGCTGTATTTAGTGTATTCTAGCATCCTGAAGATGATTCCAGCATTAATTTCATTGTGCTTATGCTCATTTTTAAGATTTTGACATTTTCACCTAAAGTGCACAAACAGGCTGAAAACGCATTTAAAGCCATAAAAAGTTCATTTTGGCTCTCACATCTAAACTAAACGTTGTAGACTCAAAATTTTTGCTGTATTTAGTGTATTCTAGCATCCTGAAGATGATTCCAGCATTAATTTCATTGTGCTTATGCTCATTTTTAAGATTTTGACATTTTCACTTAAGTGCACAATCAGGCTGAAAACGCATTTAAAGCAATAAAAAGTTCATTTTGGCTCTCACACCTAAACTAAACGTTGTAGACTCAAAATTTTTGCTGTATTTAGTGTATTCTAGCATCCTGAAGATGATTCCAGCATTAATTTCATTGTGCTTATGCTCATTTTTAAGATTTTGACATTTTCACCTAAAGTGCACAATCAGGCTGAAAACGCATTTAAAGTAATAAAAAATTCATTTTGGCTCTCACACCTAAACTAAACGTTGTAGACTCAAAATTTTTGCTGTATTTAGTGTATTCTATTATCCTGAAGATGATTCCAGTATTAATTTCATTGTGCTTATCTTCATTTTTAAGATTTAGTCATTTTCACCTAAAGTGCACAATCAGGCTGAAAACGCATTTAAAGCCATAAAAAGTTCATTTTGGCTCTCACACCTAAACTAAACGTTGTAGACTCAAAATTTTTGCTGTATTTAGTGTATTCTAGCATCCTGAAGATTATTCCACCATTAATTTCATTGTGCTTATGGTCATTTTGAAGATTTTGACATTTTCACCTTAAGTGTACAATCAGGGGCTGAAAACGCGTTTAAAGCAATAAAAAGTTTATTTTGGCTCTCACACCTAAACTAAACGTTGTAGACTCAAAATTGTTGCTGTATTTAGTATATTCTAGCATCCTGAAGATGATTCCAGCATTAATTTCATTGTGCTTATGCTCATTTTTAAGATTTTGACATTTTCACCTAAAGTGCACAATCAGGCTGAAAACTTCATTTAAAGCAATAAAAAATTAATTTTGGCTCTCACACCTAAACTAAACGTTGTAGACTCAAAATTTTTGCTGTATTTAGTGTATTCTATTATCCTGAAGATGATTCCAGCATTAATTTCATTGTGCTTATGCTCATTTTTAAGATTTTGACATTTTCACCTTAAGTGTACAATCAGGGGCTGAAAACGCGTGTAAAGCAATAAAAAGTTCATTTTGGCTATCACACCTAAACTAAACGTTGTAGACTCAAAATTGTTGCTGTATTCAGTGTATTCTAGCATCCTGAAGATGATTCCAGCATTAATTTCATCGTGCTTATGCTCATTTTGAAGATTTTGACATTTTCACCTAAAGTGCACAATCAGGCTTAAAACGCATTTAAAGCAATAAAAAGTTCATTTTTGCTCACACGCCTAAAATAAACGTAGACTCAAAATTTTTGCTGTATTTAGTGTATTCTAGCATCCTGAAGATGATTCCAGCATTAATTTCATTGTGCTTATGCTCATTTTGAAGATTTTGACATTTTCACCTTAAGTGTACAATCAGGGGCTGAAAACGCGTTTAAAGCAATAAAAAGTTCATTTTGGCTCTCACACCTAAACTAAACGTTGTAGACTCAAATTTTTTTCTGTATTTAGTGTATTCTAGCATCCTGAAGATGATTCCAGCATTAATTTCATTGTGCTTATGCTCATTTTTAAGATTTTGACATTTTCACCTAAAGTGCACAATCAGGCTGAAAACGCATTTAAAGCCATAAAAAGTTCATTTTGGCTCTCACATCTAAACTAAACGTTGTAGACTCAAAATTTTTGCTGTATTTAGTGTATTCTAGCATCCTGAAGATGATTCCAGCATTAATTTTATTGTGCTTATGCTCATTTTTAAGATTTTGATATTTTCGCCTTAAGTGTACAATCAGGGGCTGAAAACGCGTTTAAAGCAATAAAAAGTTCATTTTGGGTCTCACACCTAAACTAAACGTTGTAGACTCAAAATTTTTGCTGTATTCAGTGTATTCTAGCATCCTGAAGATGATTCCAGCATTAATTTCATCGTGCTTATGCTCATTTTGAAGATTTTGACATTTTCACCTAAAGTGCACAATCAGGCTGAAAACGCATTTAAAGCAATAAAAAGTTCATTTTGGCTCACACGCCTAAAATAAATGTTGTAGACTCAAAATTTTTGCTGTATTTAGTGTATTCTAGCATCCTGAAGATGATTCCAGCATTAATTTCATTGTGCTTATGCTCATTTTGAAGATTTTGACATTTTCACCTTAAGTGTACAATCAGGGGCTGAAAACACGTTTAAAGCAATAAAAAGTTCATTTTGGCTCTCACACCTAAACTAAACGATGTAGACTCAAAATGTTTGATGTATTTAGTGTATTCTAGCATCCTGAAGATGATTCCAGCATTAATTTCATTGTGCTTATGCTCATTTTGAAGATTATGACATTTTCACCTTAAGTGTACAATCAGGGGCTGAAAACGCGTTTAAAGCAATAAAAAGTTCATTTTGGCTCTCACACCTAAACTAAACGTTGTAGACTCAAAATTTTTGCTGTATTCAGTGTATTCTAGCATCCTGAAGATGATTCCAGCATTAATTTCATCGTGCTTATGCTCATTTTGAAGATTTTGACATTTTCACCTAAAGTGCACAATCAGGCTGAAAACGCATTTAAAGCAATAAAAAGTTCATTTTGGCTCACAAACCTAAAATAAACGTTGTAGACTCAAAATTTTTGCTGTATTTAGTGTATTCTAGCATCCTGAAGATGATTCCACCATTAATTTCATTGTGCTTATGCTCATTTTTAAGATTTTGACATTTTCACCTTAAGTGTACAATCAGGGGCTGAAAACGCGTTTAAAGCAATAAAAAGTTTATTTTGGCTCTCACACCTAAACTAAACGTTGTAGACTCAAAATTTTTGCTGTATTTCGTATATTCTAGCATCCTGAAGATGATTCCAGCATTAATTTCATTGTGCTTATGCTCATTTTTAAGATTTTGACATTTTCACCGAAAGTGCACAATCAGGCTGAAAACGCATTTAAAGCAATAAAAAGTTCATTTTGGCTCTCACACCTAAACTAAACGTTGTAGACTCAAAATTGTTGCTGTATTTAGTGTATTCTAGCATCCTGAAGATGATTCCAGCATTAATTTCATTGTGCTTATGCTCATTTTTAAGATTTTGTCATTTTCACCTAAAGTGCACAATCAGACTGAAAACGCATTTAAAGCCATAAAAAGTTCATTTTGGCTCTCACATCTAAACTAAACGTTGTAGACTCAAATTTTTTGCTGTATTTAGTGTATTCTAGCATCCTGAAGCTGATTCCAGCATTAATTTCATTGTGCTTATGCTCATTTTTAAGATTTAGTCATTTTCACCTAAAGTGCACAATAAGGCTGAAAACGCATTTAAAGCCATAAAAAGTTCATTTTGGCTCTCACACCTAAACTAAACGTTGTAGACTCAAAATTTTTGCTGTATTTAGTGTATTCTAGCATCCTGAAGATGATTCCACCATTAATTTCATTGTGCTTATGCTCATTTTGAAGATTTTGACATTTTCACCTTAAGTGTACAATCAGGGGCTGAAAACGCGTTTAAAGCAATAAAAAGTTTATTTTGGCTCTCACACCTAAACTAAACGTTGTAGACTCAAAATTGTTGCTGTATTTAGTATATTCTAGCATCCTGAAGATGATTCCAGCATTAATTTCATTGTGCTTATGCTCATTTTTAAGATTTTGACATTTTCACCTAAAGTGCACAATCAGGCTGAAAACTTCATTTAAAGCAATAAAAAATTAATTTTGGCTCTCACACCTAAACTAAACGTTGTAGACTCAAATTTTTTGCTGTATTTAGTGTATTCTATTATCCTGAAGATGATTCCAGCATTAATTTCATTGTGCTTATGCTCATTTTTAAGAATTTGTTATTTTCACCTTAAGTGCACAATCAGGCTGAAAACGCATTTAAAGCAATAAAAAGTTCATTTTGGCTCTCACACCTAAACTAAACGTTGTAGACTCAAAATTTTTGCTGTATTTAGTGTATTCTAGCATCCTGAAGATGATTCCAGCATTAATTTCATTGTGCTTATGCTCATTTTTAAGATTTTGTCATTTTCACCTAAAGTGCACAATCAGGCTGAAAACGCATTTAAAGCCATAAAAAGTTCATTTTGGCTCTCACATCTAAACTAAACGTTGTAGACTCAAAATTTTTGCTGTATTTAGTGTATTCTAGCATCCTGAAGATGATTCCAGCATTAATTTCATTGTGCTTATGCTCATTTTTAAGATTTTGACATTTTCACCTAAAGTGCACAATCAGGCTGAAAACGCATTTAAAGCAATAAAAAGTTCATTTTGGCTCTCACACCTAAACTAAACGTTGTAGACTCAAAATGTTTGCTGTATTTAGTGTATTTTAGCATCCTGAAGATGATTCCAACATTAATTTCATTGTGCTTATGCTCATTTTTAAGATTTTGACATTTTCACCTTAAGTGTACAATCAGGGGCTGAAAACGCGTTTAAAGCAATAAAAAGTTCATTTTGGCTCTCACACCTAAACTAAACGTTGTAGACTCAAAATTTTTGCGGTATTTAGTGTATTCTAGCATCCTGAAGATGATTCCAGCATTAATTTCATTGTGCTTATGCTCATTTTTAAGATTTTGACATTTTCACCTAAAGTGCACAATCAGGCTGAAAACGCATTTAAAGCAATAAAAAGTTCATTTTGGCTCTCACACCTAAACTAAACGTTGTAGACTCAAAATTTTTGCTGTATTTAGTGTATTTTAGCATCCTGAAGATGATTCCAGCATTAATTTCATTGTGCTTATGCTCATTTTTAAGATTTTGACATTTTCACCTAAAGTGCACAATCAGGCTGAAAACGCATTTAAAGCCATAAAAAGTTCATTTTGGCTCTCACATCTAAACTAAACGTTGTAGACTCAAAATTTTTGCTGTATTTAGTGTATTCTAGCATCCTGAAGATGATTCCAGCATTAATTTCATTGTGCTTATGCTCATTTTGAAGATTTTGACATTTTCACCTTAAGTGTACAATCAGGGGCTGAAAACGCGTTTAAAGCAATAAAAAGTTCATTTTGGCTCTCACACCTAAACTAAACGTTGTAGATTCAAAATTTTTGCTGTATTCAGTGTATTCTAGCATCCTGAAGATGATTCCAGCATTAATTTCATTGTGCTTATGCTCATTTTGAAGATTTTGACATTTTCACCTTAAGTGTACAATCAGGGGCTGAAAATGCGTTTAAAGCAATAAAAAGTTTATTTTGGCTCTCACACCTAAACTAAACGTTGTAGACTCAAAATTGTTGCTGTATTTAGTATATTCTAGCATCCTGAAGATGATTCCAGCATTAATTTCATTGTGCTTATGCTCATTTTTAAGATTTTGACATTTTCACCTAAAGTGCACAATCAGGCTGAAAACTTCATTTAAAGCAATAAAAAATTAATTTTGGCTCTCACACCTAAACTAAACGTTGTAGACTCAAATTTTTTGCTGTATTTAGTGTATTCTATTATCCTGAAGATGATTCCAGCATTAATTTCATTGTGCTTATGCTCATTTTTAAGAATTTGTTATTTTCACCTTAAGTGCACAATCAGGCTGAAAACGCATTTAAAGCAATAAAAAGTTCATTTTGGCTCTCACACCTAAACTAAACGTTGTAGACTCAAAATTTTTGCTGTATTTAGTGTATTCTAGCATCCTGAAGATGATTCCAGCATTAATTTCATTGTGCTTATGCTCATTTTTAAGATTTTGTCATTTTCACCTAAAGTGCACAATCAGGCTGAAAACGCATTTAAAGCCATAAAAAGTTCATTTTGGCTCTCACATCTAAACTAAACGTTGTAGACTCAAAATTTTTGCTGTATTTAGTGTATTCTAGCATCCTGAAGATGATTCCAGCATTAATTTCATTGTGCTTATGCTCATTTTTAAGATTTTGACATTTTCACCTAAAGTGCACAATCAGGCTGAAAACGCATTTAAAGCAATAAAAAGTTCATTTTGGCTCTCACACCTAAACTAAACGTTGTAGACTCAAAATGTTTGCTGTATTTAGTGTATTTTAGCATCCTGAAGATGATTCCAACATTAATTTCATTGTGCTTATGCTCATTTTTAAGATTTTGACATTTTCACCTTAAGTGTACAATCAGGGGCTGAAAACGCGTTTAAAGCAATAAAAAGTTCATTTTGGCTCTCACACCTAAACTAAACGTTGTAGACTCAAAATTTTTGCGGTATTTAGTGTATTCTAGCATCCTGAAGATGATTCCAGCATTAATTTCATTGTGCTTATGCTCATTTTTAAGATTTTGACATTTTCACCTAAAGTGCACAATCAGGCTGAAAACGCATTTAAAGCAATAAAAAGTTCATTTTGGCTCTCACACCTAAACTAAACGTTGTAGACTCAAAATTTTTGCTGTATTTAGTGTATTTTAGCATCCTGAAGATGATTCCAGCATTAATTTCATTGTGCTTATGCTCATTTTTAAGATTTTGACATTTTCACCTAAAGTGCACAATCAGGCTGAAAACGCATTTAAAGCCATAAAAAGTTCATTTTGGCTCTCACATCTAAACTAAACGTTGTAGACTCAAAATTTTTGCTGTATTTAGTGTATTCTAGCATCCTGAAGATGATTCCAGCATTAATTTCATTGTGCTTATGCTCATTTTGAAGATTTTGACATTTTCACCTTAAGTGTACAATCAGGGGCTGAAAACGCGTTTAAAGCAATAAAAAGTTCATTTTGGCTCTCACACCTAAACTAAACGTTGTAGACTCAAAATTTTTGCTGTATTCAGTGTATTCTAGCATCCTGAAGATGATTCCAGCATTAATTTCATTGTGCTTATGCTCATTTTGAAGATTTTGACATTTTCACCTTAAGTGTACAATCAGGGGCTGAAAATGCGTTTAAAGCAATAAAAAGTTTATTTTGGCTCTCACTCCTAAACTAAACGTTGTAGACTCAAAATTTTTGCTGTATTTAGTGTATTCTAGCATCCTGAAGATGATTCCAGCATTAATTTCATTGTGCTTATGCTCATTTTTAAGATTTTGACATTTTCACCTAAAGTGCACAATCAGGCTGAAAACGCATTTAAAGCAATAAAAAGTTCATTTTGGCTCTCACACCTAAACTAAACGTTGTAGACTCAAAATTTTTGCTGTATTTAGTGTATTTTAGCATCCTGAAGATGATTCCAGCATTAATTTCATTGTGCTTATGCTCATTTTTTAGATTTTGACATTTTCACCTTAAGTGTACAATCAGGGGGTGAAAACGCGTTTAAAGCAATAAAAAGTTCATTTTGGCTCTCACACCTAAACTAAACGTTGTAGACTCAAAATTTTTGCTGTATTCAGTGTATTCTAGCATCCTGAAGATGATTCCAGCATTAATTTCATTGTGCTTATGCTCATTTTGAAGATTTTGACATTTTCACCTTAAGTGTACAATCAGGGGCTGAAAACGCATTTAAAGCAATAAAAAGTTCATTTTGGCTCTCACACCTAAACTAAACGTTGTAGACTCAAAATTTTTGCTGTATTCAGTGTATTCTAGCATCCTGAAGATGATTCCAGCATTAATTTCATCGTGCTTATGCTCATTTTGAATATTTTGACATTTTCACCTAAAGTGCACAATCAGGCTGAAAACACATTTAAAGCAATAAAAAGTTCATTTTGGCTCACACACCTAAAATAAACGTTGTAGACTCAAAATTTTTGCTGTATTTAGTGTATTCTAGCATCCTGAAGATGATTCCACCATTAATTTCATTGTGCTTATGCTCATTTTTAAGATTTTGACATTTTCACCTTAAGTGTACAATCAGGGGCTGAAAACGCGTTTAAAGCAATAAAAAGTTTATTTTGGCTCTCACACCTAAACTAAACGTTGTAGACTCAAAATTTTTGCTGTATTTCGTATATTCTAGCATCCTGAAGATGATTCCAGCATTAATTTCATTGTGCTTATGCTCATTTTTAAGATTTTGACATTTTCACCTAAAGTGCACAATCAGGCTGAAAACGCATTTAAAGCAATAAAAAGTTCATTTTGGCTCTCACACCTAAACTAAACGTTGTAGACTCAAAATTTTTGCTGTATTTAGTGTATTCTAGCATCCTGAAGATGATTCCAGCATTAATTTCATTGTGCTTATGCTCATTTTTAAGATTTTGTCATTTTCACCTAAAGTGCACAATCAGACTGAAAACGCATTTAAAGCCATAAAAAGTTCATTTTGGCTCTCACATCTAAACTAAACGTTGTAGACTCAAAATTGTTGCTGTATTTAGTGTATTCTAGCATCCTGAAGATGATTCCAGCATTAATTTCATTGTGCTTATGCTCATTTTTAAGATTTTGTCATTTTCACCTAAAGTGCACAATCAGACTGAAAACGCGTTTAAAGCAATAAAAAGTTCATTTTGGCTCTCACACCTAAACTAAACTTTGTAGACTCAAAATTTTTGCTGTATTCAGTGTATTCTAGCATCCTGAAGATGATTCCAGCATTAATTTCATCGTGCTTATGCTCATTTTGAAGATTTTGACATTTTCACCTAAAGTGCACAATCAGGCTGAAAACGCATTTAAAGCAATAAAAAGTTCATTTTGGCTCACAAACCTAAAATAAACGTTGTAGACTCAAAATTTTTGCTGTATTTAGTGTATTCTAGCATCCTGAAGATGATTCCACCATTAATTTCATTGTGCTTATGCTCATTTTTAAGATTTTGACATTTTCACCTTAAGTGTACAATCAGGGGCTGAAAACGCGTTTAAAGCAATAAAAAGTTTATTTTGGCTCTCACACCTAAACTAAACGTTGTAGACTCAAAATTTTTGCTGTATTTCGTATATTCTAGCATCCTGAAGATGATTCCAGCATTAATTTCATTGTGCTTATGCTCATTTTTAAGATTTTGACATTTTCACCGAAAGTGCACAATCAGGCTGAAAACGCATTTAAAGCAATAAAAAGTTCATTTTGGCTCTCACACCTAAACTAAACGTTGTAGACTCAAAATTGTTGCTGTATTTAGTGTATTCTAGCATCCTGAAGATGATTCCAGCATTAATTTCATTGTGCTTATGCTCATTTTTAAGATTTTGTCATTTTCACCTAAAGTGCACAATCAGACTGAAAACGCATTTAAAGCCATAAAAAGTTCATTTTGGCTCTCACATCTAAACTAAACGTTGTAGACTCAAAATTTTTGCTGTATTTAGTGTATTCTAGCATCCTGAAGCTGATTCCAGCATTAATTTCATTGTGCTTATGCTCATTTTGAAGATTTTGACATTTTCACCTAAAGTGCACAATCAGGCTGAAAACGCATTTAAAGCAATAAAAAGTTCATTTTGGCTCACACACCTAAAATAAACGTTGTAGACTCAAAATTTTTGCTGTATTTAGTGTATTCTAGCATCCTGAAGATGATTCCAGCATTAATTTCATTGTGCTTATGCTCATTTTTAAGATTTTGACATTTTCACCTAAAGTGCACAATCAGGCTGAAAACGCATTTAAAGCCATAAAAAGTTCATTTTGCTTCTCACATCTAAACTAAACGTTGTAGACTCAAAATTTTTGCTGTATTTAGTGTATTCTAGCATCCTGAAGATGATTCCAGCATTAATTTCATTGTGCTTATGCTCATTTTTAAGATTTTGACATTTTCACTTAAGTGCACAATCAGGCTGAAAACGCATTTAAAGCAATAAAAAGTTCATTTTGGCTCTCACACCTAAACTAAACGTTGTAGACTCAAAATTTTTGCTGTATTTAGTGTATTCTAGCATCCTGAAGATGATTCCAGCATTAATTTCATTGTGCTTATGCTCATTTTTAAGATTTTGACATTTTCACCTAAAGTGCACAATCAGGCTGAAAACGCATTTAAAGCAATAAAAAATTCATTTTGGCTCTCACACCTAAACTAAACGTTGTAGACTCAAAATTTTTGCTGTATTTAGTGTATTCTATTATCCTGAAGATGATTCCAGCATTAATTTCATTGTGCTTATCTTCATTTTTAAGATTTAGTCATTTTCACCTAAAGTGCACAATAAGGCTGAAAACGCATTTAAAGCCATAAAAAGTTCATTTTGGCTCTCACACCTAAACTAAACGTTGTAGACTCAAAATTTTTGCTGTATTTAGTGTATTCTAGCATCCTGAAGATGATTCCACCATTAATTTCATTGTGCTTATGCTCATTTTGAAGATTTTGACATTTTCACCTTAAGTGTACAATCAGGGGCTGAAAACGCGTTTAAAGCAATAAAAAGTTTATTTTGGCTCTCACACCTAAACTAAACGTTGTAGACTCAAAATTGTTGCTGTATTTAGTATATTCTAGCATCCTGAAGATGATTCCAGCATTAATTTCATTGTGCTTATGCTCATTTTTAAGATTTTGACATTTTCACCTAAAGTGCACAATCAGGCTGAAAACTTCATTTAAAGCAATAAAAAATTAATTTTGGCTCTCACACCTAAACTAAACGTTGTAGACTCAAATTTTTTGCTGTATTTAGTGTATTCTATTATCCTGAAGATGATTCCAGCATTAATTTCATTGTGCTTATGCTCATTTTTAAGAATTTGTTATTTTCACCTTAAGTGCACAATCAGGCTGAAAACGCATTTAAAGCAATAAAAAGTTCATTTTGGCTCTCACACCTAAACTAAACGTTGTAGACTCAAAATTTTTGCTGTATTTAGTGTATTCTAGCATCCTGAAGATGATTCCAGCATTAATTTCATTGTGCTTATGCTCATTTTTAAGATTTTGTCATTTTCACCTAAAGTGCACAATCAGGCTGAAAACGCATTTAAAGCCATAAAAAGTTCATTTTGGCTCTCACATCTAAACTAAACGTTGTAGACTCAAAATTTTTGCTGTATTTAGTGTATTCTAGCATCCTGAAGATGATTCCAGCATTAATTTAATTGTGCTTATGCTCATTTTTAAGATTTTGACATTTTCACCTAAAGTGCACAATCAGGCTGAAAACGCATTTAAAGCAATAAAAAGTTCATTTTGGCTCTCACACCTAAACTAAACGTTGTAGACTCAAAATGTTTGCTGTATTTAGTGTATTTTAGCATCCTGAAGATGATTCCAACATTAATTTCATTGTGCTTATGCTCATTTTTAAGATTTTGACATTTTCACCTTAAGTGTACAATCAGGGGCTGAAAACGCGTTTAAAGCAATAAAAAGTTCATTTTGGCTCTCACACCTAAACTAAACGTTGTAGACTCAAAATTTTTGCGGTATTTAGTGTATTCTAGCATCCTGAAGATGATTCCAGCATTAATTTCATTGTGCTTATGCTCATTTTTAAGATTTTGACATTTTCACCTAAAGTGCACAATCAGGCTGAAAACGCATTTAAAGCAATAAAAAGTTCATTTTGGCTCTCACACCTAAACTACACGTTGTAGACTCAAAATTTTTGCTGTATTTAGTGTATTTTAGCATCCTGAAGATGATTCCAGCATTAATTTCATTGTGCTTATGCTCATTTTTAAGATTTTGACATTTTCACCTAAAGTGCACAATCAGGCTGAAAACGCATTTAAAGCCATAAAAAGTTCATTTTGGCTCTCACATCTAAACTAAACGTTGTAGACTCAAAATTTTTGCTGTATTTAGTGTATTCTAGCATCCTGAAGATGATTCCAGCATTAATTTCATTGTGCTTATGCTCATTTTGAAGATTTTGACATTTTCACCTTAAGTGTACAATCAGGGGCTGAAAACGCGTTTAAAGCAATAAAAAGTTCATTTTGGCTCTCACACCTAAACTAAACGTTGTAGACTCAAAATTTTTGCTGTATTCAGTGTATTCTAGCATCCTGAAGATGATTCCAGCATTAATTTCATTGTGCTTATGCTCATTTTGAAGATTTTGACATTTTCACCTTAAGTGTACAATCAGGGGCTGAAAATGCGTTTAAAGCAATAAAAAGTTTATTTTGGCTCTCACTCCTAAACTAAACGTTGTAGACTCAAAATTTTTGCTGTATTTAGTGTATTCTAGCATCCTGAAGATGATTCCAGCATTAATTTCATTGTGCTTATGCTCATTTTTAAGATTTTGACATTTTCACCTAAAGTGCACAATCAGGCTGAAAACGCATTTAAAGCAATAAAAAGTTCATTTTGGCTCACACACCTAAAATAAACGTTGTAGACTCAAAATTTTTGCTGTATTTAGTGTATTCTAGCATCCTGAAGATGATTCCAGCATTAATTTCATTGTGCTTATGCTCATTTTTAAGATTTTGACATTTTCACCTAAAGTGCACAATCAGGCTGAAAACGCATTTAAAGCCATAAAAAGTTCATTTTGGCTCTCACATCTAAACTAAACGTTGTAGACTCAAAATTTTTGCTGTAATTAGTGTATTCTAGCATCCTGAAGATGATTCCAGCATTAATTTCATTGTGCTTATGCTCATTTTTAAGATTTTGACATTTTCACTTAAGTGCACAATCAGGCTGAAAACGCATTTAAAGCAATAAAAAGTTCATTTTGGCTCTCACACCTAAACTAAACGTTGTAGACTCAAAATTTTTGCTGTATTTAGTGTATTCTAGCATCCTGAAGATGATTCCAGCATTAATTTCATTGTGCTTATCTTCATTTTTAAGATTTAGTCATTTTCACCTAAAGTGCACAATCAGGCTGAAAACGCATTTATAGCCATAAAAAGTTCATTTTGGCTCTCACACCTAAACTAAACGTTGTAGACTCAAAATTTTTGCTGTATTTAGTGTATTCTAGCATCCTGAAGATGATTCCACCATTAATTTCATTGTGCTTATGCTCATTTTGAAGATTTTGACATTTTCACCTTAAGTGTACAATCAGGGGCTGAAAACGCGTTTAAAGCAATAAAAAGTTTATTTTGGCTCTCACACCTAAACTAAACGTTGTAGACTCAAAATTGTTGCTGTATTTAGTATATTCTAGCATCCTGAAGATGATTCCAGCATTAATTTCATTGTGCTTATGCTCATTTTTAAGATTTTGACATTTTCACCTAAAGTGCACAATCAGGCTGAAAACTTCATTTAAAGCAATAAAAAATTAATTTTGGCTCTCACACCTAAACTAAACGTTGTAGACTCAAAATTTTTGCTGTATTTAGTGTATTCTATTATCCTGAAGATGATTCCAGCATTAATTTCATTGTGCTTATGCTCATTTTTAAGATTTTGACATTTTCACCTTAAGTGTACAATCAGGGGCTGAAAACGCGTGTAAAGCAATAAAAAGTTCATTTTGGCTATCACACCTAAACTAAACGTTGTAGACTCAAAATTGTTGCTGTATTCAGTGTATTCTAGCATCCTGAAGATGATTCCAGCATTAATTTCATCGTGCTTATGCTCATTTTGAAGATTTTGACATTTTCACCTAAAGTGCACAATCAGGCTTAAAACGCATATAAAGCAATAAAAAGTTCATTTTTGCTCACACGCCTAAAATAAACGTAGACTCAAAATTTTTGCTGTATTTAGTGTATTCTAGCATCCTAAAGATGATTCCAGCATTAATTTCATTGTGCTTATGCTCATTTTGAAGATTTTGACATTTTCACCTTAAGTGTACAATCAGGGGCTGAAAACGCGTTTAAAGCAATGAAAAGTTCATTTTGGCTCTCACACCTAAACTAAACGATGTAGACTCAAAATTTTTGATGTATTTAGTGTATTCTAGCATCCTGAAGATGATCCCAGCATTAATTTCATTGTGCTTATGCTCATTTTGAAGATTATGACATTTTCACCTTAAGTGTACAATCAGGGGCTGAAAACGCGTTTAAAGCAATAAAAAGTTCATTTTGGCTCTCACACCTAAACTAAACGTTGTAGACTCAAAATTTTTGCTGTATTCAGTGTATTCTAGCATCCTGAAGATGATTCCAGAATTAATTTCATCGTGCTTATGCTCATTTTGAAGATTTTGACATTTTCACCTAAAGTGCGCAATCAGGCTGAAAACGCATTTAAAGCAATAAAAAGTTAATTTTGGCTCTCACACCTAAACTAAACGTTGTAGACTCAAAATTTTTGCTGTATTTACTGTATTCTAGCATCCTGAAGATGATTCCAGCATTAATTTCATTGTGCTTATGCTCATTTTGAAGATTTTGACATTTTCACCTTAAGTGTACAATCAGGGGCTGAAAACGCGTTTAAAGCAATAAAAAGTTCATTTTGGCTCTCACACCTAAACTAAACGTTGTAGACTCAAATTTTTTTCTGTATTTAGTGTATTCTAGCATCCTGAAGATGATTCCAGAATTAATTTCATTGTGCTTATGCTCATTTTTAAGATTTTGACATTTTCACCTAAAGTGCACAATCAGGCTGAAAACGCATTTAAAGCCATAAAAAGTTCATTTTGGCTCTCACATCTAAACTAAACGTTGTAGACTCAAAATTTTTGCTGTATTTAGTGTATTCTAGCATCCTGAAGATGATTCCAGCATTAATTTTATTGTGCTTATGCTCATTTTTAAGATTTTGATATTTTCACCTTAAGTGTACAATCAGGGGCTGAAAACGCGTTTAAAGCAATAAAAAGTTCATTTTGGCTCTCACACCTAAACTAAACGTTGTAGACTCAAAATTTTTGCTGTATTCAGTGTATTCTAGCATCCTGAAGATGATTCCAGCATTAATTTCATCGTGCTTATGCTCATTTTGAAGATTTTGACATTTTCACCTAAAGTGCACAATCAGGCTGAAAACGCATTTAAAGCAATAAAAAGTTCATTTTGGCTCACACACCTAAACTAAACGTTGTATACTCTAAAATTTTGCTGTATTTAGTGTATTCTAGCATCCTGAAGATGATTCCAGCATTAATTTCATTGTGCTTATGCTCATTTTTAAGATTTTGACATTTTCACCTTAAGTGTACAATCAGGGGCTGAAAACACGTTTAAAGCAATAAAAAGTTCATTTTGGGTCTCACACCTAAACTAAACGTTGTAGACTCAAAATTTTTGCTGTATTTAGTGTATTCTAGCATCCTGAAGATGATTCCAGCATTAATTTCATTGTGCTTATCTTCATTTTTAAGATTTAGTCATTTTCACCTAAAGTGCACAATCAGGCTGAAAACGCATTTAAAGCCATAAAAAGTTCATTTTGGCTCTCACACCTAAACTAAACGTTGTAGACTCAAAATTTTTGCTGTATTTAGTGTATTCTAGCATCCTGAAGATGATTCCACCATTAATTTCATTGTGCTTATGCTCATTTTGAAGATTTTGACATTTTCACCTTAAGTGTACAATCAGGGGCTGAAAACGCGTTTAAAGCAATAAAAAGTTTATTTTGGCTCTCACACCTAAACTAAACGTTGTAGACTCAAAATTGTTGCTGTATTTAGTATATTCTAGCATCCTGAAGATGATTCCAGCATTAATTTCATTGTGCTTATGCTCATTTTTAAGATTTTGACATTTTCACCTAAAGTGCACAATCAGGCTGAAAACTTCATTTAAAGCAATAAAAAATTAATTTTGGCTCTCACACCTAAACTAAACGTTGTAGACTCAAAATTTTTGCTGTATTTAGTGTATTCTATTATCCTGAAGATGATTCCAGCATTAATTTCATTGTGCTTATGCTCATTTTTAAGATTTTGACATTTTCACCTTAAGTGTACAATCAGGGGCTGAAAACGCGTGTAAAGCAATAAAAAGTTCCTTTTGGCTATCACACCTAAACTAAACGTTGTAGACTCAAAATTGTTGCTGTATTCAGTGTATTCTAGCATCCTGAAGATGATTCCAGCATTAATTTCATCGTGCTTATGCTCATTTTGAAGATTTTGACATTTTCACCTAAAGTGCACAATCAGGCTTAAAACGCATTTAAAGCAATAAAAAGTTCATTTTTGCTCACACGCCTAAAATAAACGTAGACTCAAAATTTTTGCTGTATTTAGTGTATTCTAGCATCCTAAAGATGATTCCAGCATTAATTTCATTGTGCTTATGCTCATTTTGAAGATTTTGACATTTTCACCTTAAGTGTACAATCAGGGGCTGAAAACGCGTTTAAAGCAATGAAAAGTTCATTTTGGCTCTCACACCTAAACTAAACGATGTAGACTCAAAATTTTTGATGTATTTAGTGTATTCTAGCATCCTGAAGATGATCCCAGCATTAATTTCATTGTGCTTATGCTCATTTTGAAGATTATGACATTTTCACCTTAAGTGTACAATCAGGGGCTGAAAACGCGTTTAAAGCAATAAAAAGTTCATTTTGGCTCTCACACCTAAACTAAACGTTGTAGACTCAAAATTTTTGCTGTATTCAGTGTATTCTAGCATCCTGAAGATGATTCCAGAATTAATTTCATCGTGCTTATGCTCATTTTGAAGATTTTGACATTTTCACCTAAAGTGCACAATCAGGCTGAAAACGCATTTAAAGCAATAAAAAGTTAATTTTGGCTCTCACACCTAAACTAAACGTTGTAGACTCAAAATTTTTGCTGTATTTACTGTATTCTAGCATCCTGAAGATGATTCCAGCATTAATTTCATTGTGCTTATGCTCATTTTGAAGATTTTGACATTTTCACCTTAAGTGTACAATCAGGGGCTGAAAACGCGTTTAAAGCAATAAAAAGTTCATTTTGGCTCTCACACCTAAACTAAACGTTGTAGACTCAAATTTTTTTCTGTATTTAGTGTATTCTAGCATCCTGAAGATGATTCCAGCATTAATTTCATTGTGCTTATGCTCATTTTTAAGATTTTGACATTTTCACCTAAAGTGCACAATCAGGCTGAAAACGCATTTAAAGCCATAAAAAGTTCATTTTGGCTCTCACATCTAAACTAAACGTTGTAGACTCAAAATTTTTGCTGTATTTAGTGTATTCTAGCATCCTGAAGATGATTCCAGCATTAATTTTATTGTGCTTATGCTCATTTTTAAGATTTTGATATTTTCACCTTAAGTGTACAATCAGGGGCTGAAAACGCGTTTAAAGCAATAAAAAGTTCATTTTGGCTCTCACACCTAAACTAAACGTTGTAGACTCAAAATTTTTGCTGTATTCAGTGTATTCTAGCATCCTGAAGATGATTCCAGCATTAATTTCATCGTGCTTATGCTCATTTTGAAGATTTTGACATTTTCACCTAAAGTGCACAATCAGGCTGAAAACGCATTTAAAGCAATAAAAAGTTCATTTTGGCTCACACACCTAAACTAAACGTTGTATACTCTAAAATTTTGCTGTATTTAGTGTATTCTAGCATCCTGAAGATGATTCCAGCATTAATTTCATTGTGCTTATGCTCATTTTTAAGATTTTGACATTTTCACCTTAAGTGTACAATCAGGGGCTGAAAACACGTTTAAAGCAATAAAAAGTTCATTTTGGGTCTCACACCTAAACTAAACGTTGTAGACTCAAAATTTTTGCTGTATTCAGTGTATTCTAGCATCCTGAAGATGATTCCAGCATTAATTTCATCGTGCTTATGCTCATTTTGAAGATTTTGACATTTTCACCTAAAGTGCACAATCAGGCTGAAAACGCATTTAAAGCAATAAAAAGTTCATTTTGGCTCACACGCCTAAAATAAATGTTGTAGACTCAAAATTTTTGCTGTATTTAGTGTATTCTAGCATCCTGAAGATGATTCCAGCATTAATTTCATTGTGCTTATGCTCATTTTGAAGATTTTGACATTTTCACCTTAAGTGTTAAATCAGGGGCTGAAAACACGTTTAAAGCAATAAAAAGTTCATTTTGGCTCTCACACCTAAACTAAACGATGTAGACTCAAAATGTTTGATGTATTTAGTGTATTCTAGCATCCTGAAGATGATTCCAGCATTAATTTCATTGTGCTTATGCTCATTTTGAAGATTATGACATTTTCACCTTAAGTGTACAATCAGGGGCTGAAAACGCGTTTAAAGCAATAAAAAGTTCATTTTGGCTCTCACACCTAAACTAAACGTTGTAGACTCAAAATTTTTGCTGTATTCAGTGTATTCTAGCATCCTGAAGATGATTCCAGCATTAATTTCATCGTGCTTATGCTCATTTTGAAGATTTTGACATTTTCACCGAAAGTGCACAATCAGGCTGAAAACGCATTTAAAGCAATAAAAAGTTCATTTTGGCTCACACACCTTAAATAAACGTTGTAGACTCAAAATTTTTGCTGTATTTAGTGTATTCTAGCATCCTGAAGATGATTCCAGCATTAATTTCATTGTGCTTATGCTCATTTTGAAGATTTTGACATTTTCACCTTAAGTGTACAATCAGGGGCTGAAAACGCGTTTAAAGCAATAAAAAGTTCATTTTGGCTCTCACACCTAAACTAAACGTTGTAGACTCAAAATTTTTGATGTATTTAGTGTATTCTAGCATCCTGAAGATGATTCCAGCATTAATTTCATTGTGCTTATGCTCATTTTGAAGATTATGACATTTTCACCTTAAGTGTACAATCAGGGGCTGAAAACGCGTTTAAAGCAATAAAAAGTTCATTTTGGCTCTCACACCTAAACTAAACGTTGTAGACTCAAATTTTTTTCTGTATTTAGTGTATTCTAGCATCCTGAAGATGATTCCAGCATTAATTTCATTGTGCTTATGCTCATTTTGAAGATTTTGACATTTTCACCTAAAGTGCACAATCAGGCTGAAAACGCATTTAAAGCAATAAAACGTTCATTTTGGCTCTCACACCTAAACTAAACGTTGTAGACTCAAAATTTTTGCTGTATTTAGTATATTCTAGCATCCTGAAGATGATTCCAGCATTAATTTCATTGTGCTTATGCTAATTTTTAAGATTTTGACATTTTCACCTAAAGTACACAATCAGGCTGAAAACGCATTTAAAGCAATAAAAAGTTCCTTTTGGCTCTCACACCTAAACTAAACATTGTAGACTCAAAATTTTTGCTGTATTTAGTGTATTTTAGCATCCTGAAGATGATTCCAGCATTAATTTCATTGTGCTTATTCTCATTTGTAAGATTTTGACATTTTCACCTAAAGTGCACAATCAGGCTGAAAACGCATTTAAAGCCATAAAAAGTTCATTTTGGCTCTCACATCTAAACTAAACGTTGTAGACTCAAAATTTTTGCTGTATTTAGTGTATTCTAGCATCCTGAAGATGATTCCAGCATTAATTTCATTGTGCTTATGCTCATTTTTAAGATTTTGACATTTTCACCTTAAGTGTACAATCAAGGGCTGAAAACGCGTTTCAAGCAATAAAAAGTTCATTTTGGCTCTCACACCTAAACTAAACGTTGTAGACTCAAAATTTTTGCTGTATTCAGTGTATTCTAGCATCCTGAAGATGATTCCAGCATTAATTTCATCGTGCTTATGCTCATTTTGAAGATTTTGACATTTTCACCTTAAGTGCACAATCAGGCTGAAAACGCATTTAAAGCAATAAAAAGTTCATTTTGGCTCACACACCTAAAATAAACGTTGTAGACTCAAAATTGTTGCTGTATTTAGTGTATTCTAGCATCCTGAAGATGATTCCAGCATTAATTTCATTGTGCTTATGCTCATTTTTAAGATTTTGACATTTTCACCTTAAGTGTACAATCAGGGGCTGAAAACGCGTTTAAAGCAATAAAAAGTTCATTTTGGCTCTCACACCTAAACTAAACGTTGTAGACTCAAAATTTTTGCTGTATTCAGTGTATTCTAGCATCCTGAAGATGATTCCAGCATTAATTTCATCGTGCTTATGCTCATTTTGAAGATTTTGACATTTTCACCGAAAGTGCACAATCAGGCTGAAAACGCATTTAAAGCAATAAAAAGTTCATTTTGGCTCACACACCTAAAATAAACGTTGTAGACTCAAAATTTTTGCTGTATTTAGTGTATTCTAGCATCCTGAAGATGATTCCACCATTAATTTCATTGTGCTTATGCTCATTTTTAAGATTTTGACATTATCACCTTAAGTGTACAATCAGGGGCTGAAAACGCGTTTAAAGCAATAAAAAGTTTATTTTGGCTCTCACACCTAAACTAAACGTTGTAGACTCAAAATTTTTGCTGTATTTAGTATATTCTAGCATCCTGAAGATGATTCCAGCATTAATTTCATTGTGCTTATGCTCATTTTTAAGAATTTGTTATTTTCACCTTAAGTGCACAATCAGGCTGAAAACGCATTTAAAGCAATAAAAAGTTCATTTTGGCTCTCACACCTAAACTAAACGTTGTAGACTCAAAATTTTTGCTGTATTTAGTGTATTCTAGCATCCTGAAGATGATTCCAGCATTAATTTCATTGTGCTTATGCTCATTTTTAAGATTTTGTCATTTTCACCTAAAGTGCACAATCAGGCTGAAAACGCATTTAAAGCCATAAAAAGTTCATTTTGGCTCTCACATCTAAACTAAACGTTGTAGACTCAAAATTTTTGCTGTATTTAGTGTATTCTAGCATCCTGAAGATGATTCCAGCATTAATTTCATTGTGCTTATGCTCATTTTTAAGATTTTGACATTTTCACCTAAAGTGCACAATCAGGCTGAAAACGCATTTAAAGCAATAAAAAGTTCATTTTGGCTCTCACACCTAAACTAAACGTTGTAGACTCAAAATTTTTGCTGTATTTAGTGTATTTTAGCATCCTGAAGATGATTCCAACATTAATTTCATTGTGCTTATGCTCATTTTTAAGATTTTGACATTTTCACCTTAAGTGTACAATCAGGGGCTGAAAACGCGTTTAAAGCAATAAAAAGTTCATTTTGGCTCTCACACCTAAACTAAACGTTGTAGACTCAAAATTTTTGCGGTATTTAGTGTATTCTAGCATCCTGAAGATGATTCCAGCATTAATTTCATTGTGCTTATGCTCATTTTTAAGATTTTGACATTTTCACCTAAAGTGCACAATCAGGCTGAAAACGCATTTAAAGCAATAAAAAGTTCATTTTGGCTCTCACACCTAAACTAAACGTTGTAGACTCAAAATTTTTGCTGTATTTAGTGTATTCTAGCATCCTGAAGATGATTCCAGAATTAATTTCATCGTGCTTATGCTCATTTTAAAGATTTTGACATTTTCACCTTAATTGTACAATCAGGGGCTGAAAACGCGTTCAAAGCATTAAAAAGTTTTTTTTGGCTATCACACCTAAACTAAACGTTGTAGACTCAAAATTTTTGCTGTATTTAGTGTATTCTAGCATCCTGAAGATGATTCCAGCATTAATTTCATTGTGCTTATGCTCATTTTTAAGATTTTGACATTTTCACCTAAAGTGCACAATCAGGCTGAAAACGCATTTAAAGCAATAAAAAGTTCAATTTGGCTCTCACATCTAAACTAAACGTTGTAGACTCAAAATTTTTGCTGTATATAGTGTTTTTTAGCATCCTGAAGATGATTCCAGCATTAATTTCATTGTGCTTATGCTCATTTTTAAGATTTTGACATTTTCACCTTAAGTGTACAATCAGGGGCTGAAAACGCGTTTAAAGCAATAAAAAGTTCATTTTGGCTCTCATACCTAAACTAAACGTTGTAGACTCAAAATTTTTGCTGTATTCAGTGTATTCTAGCATCCTGAAGATGATTCCAGCATTAATTTCATCGTGCTTATGCTCATTTTGAAGATTTTGACATTTTCACCTAAAGTGCACAATCAGGCTGAAAACGCATTTAAAGCAATAAAACGTTCATTTTGGCTCTCACACCTAAACTAAACGTTGTAGACTCAAAAATTTTGCTGTATTTAGTATATTCTAGCATCCTGAAGATGATTCCAGCATTAATTTCATCGTGCTTATGCTCATTTTGAAGATTTTGACATTTTCACCGAAAGTGCACAATCAGGCTGAAAACGCATTTAAAGCAATAAAAAGTTCATTTTGGCTCACACACCTAAAATAAACGTTGTAGACTCAAAATTTTTGCTGTATTTAGTGTATTCTAGCATCCTGAAGATGATTCCACCATTAATTTCATTGTGCTTATGCTCATTTTGAAGATTTTGACATTTTCACCTTAAGTGTACAATCAGGGGCTGAAAACGCGTTTAAAGCAATAAAAAGTTCATTTTGGCTCTCACACCTAAACTAAACGATGTAGACTCAAAATTTTTGATGTATTTAGTGTATTCTAGCATCCTGAAGATGATTCCAGCATTAATTTCATTGTGCTTATGCTCATTTTGAAGATTATGACATTTTCACCTTAAGTGTACAATCAGGGGCTGAAAACGCGTTTAAAGCAATAAAAAGTTCATTTTGGCTCTCACACCTAAACTAAACGTTGTAGACTCAAATTTTTTTCTGTATTTAGTGTATTCTAGCATCCTGAAGATGATTCCAGCATTAATTTCATTGTGCTTATGCTCATTTTTAAGATTTTGACATTTTCACTTAAGTGCACAATCAGGCTGAAAACGCATTTAAAGCAATAAAAAGTTCATTTTGGCTCTCACACCTAAACTAAACGTTGTAGACTCAAAATTTTTGCTGTATTTAGTGTATTCTAGCATCCTGAAGATGATTCCAGCATTAATTTCATTGTGCTTATGCTCATTTTAAAGATTTTGACATTTTCACCTTAAGTGTACAATCAGGGGCTGAAAACGCGTTTAAAGCATTAAAAAGTTTTTTTTGGCTATCACACCTAAACTAAACGTTGTAGACTCAAAATTTTTGCTGTATTTAGTGTATTCTAGCATCCTGAAGATGATTCCAGCATTAATTTCATTGTGCTTATGCTCATTTTTAAGATTTTGACATTTTCACCTAAAGTGCACAATCAGGCTGAAAACGCATTTAAAGCAATAAAAAGTTCAATTTGGCTCTCACATCTAAACTAAACGTTGTAGACTCAAAATTTTTGCTGTATATAGTGTTTTTTAGCATCCTGAAGATGATTCCAGCATTAATTTCATTGTGCTTATGCTCATTTTTAAGATTTTGACATTTTCACCTTAAGTGTACAATCAGGGGCTGAAAACGCGTTTAAAGCAATAAAAAGTTCATTTTGGCTCTCATACCTAAACTAAACGTTGTAGACTCAAAATTTTTGCTGTATTCAGTGTATTCTAGCATCCTGAAGATGATTCCAGCATTAATTTCATCGTGCTTATGCTCATTTTGAAGATTTTGACATTTTCACCTAAAGTGCACAATCAGGCTGAAAACGCATTTAAAGCAATAAAACGTTCATTTTGGCTCTCACACCTAAACTAAACGTTGTAGACTCAAAAATTTTGCTGTATTTAGTATATTCTAGCATCCTGAAGATGATTCCAGCATTAATTTCATTGTGCTTATGCTCATTTTTAAGATTTTGACATTTTCACCTAAAGTGCACAATCAGGCTGAAAACGCATTTAAAGCAATAAAAAGTTCCTTTTGGCTCTCACACCTAAACTAAACATTGTAGACTCAAAATTTTTGCTGTATTTAGTGTATTTTAGCATCCTGAAGATGATTCCAGCATTAATTTCATTGTGCTTATTCTCATTTGTAAGATTTTGACATTTTCACCTAAAGTGCACAATCAGGCTGAAAACGCATTTAAAGCCATAAAAAGTTCATTTTGGCTCTCACATCTAAACTAAACGTTGTAGACTCAAAATTTTTGCTGTATTTAGTGTATTCTAGCATCCTGAAGATGATTCCAGCATTAATTTCATTGTGCTTATGCTCATTTTTAAGATTTTGACATTTTCACCTTAAGTGTACAATCAGGGGCTGAAAACGCGTTTCAAGCAATAAAAAGTTCATTTTGGCTCTCACACCTAAACTAAACGTTGTAGACTCAAAATTTTTGCTGTATTCAGTGTATTCTAGCATCCTGAATATGATTCCAGCATTAATTTCATCGTGCTTATGCTCATTTTGAAGATTTTGACATTTTCACCTTAAGTGCACAATCAGGCTGAAAACGCATTTAAAGCCATAAAAAGTTCATTTTGGCTCTCACACCTAAACTAAACGATGTAGACTCAAAATTTTTGATGTATTTAGTGTATTCTAGCATCCTGAAGATGATTCCAGCATTAATTTCATCGTGCTTATGCTCATTTTGAAGATTTTGACATTTTCACCTAAAGTGCACAATCAGGCTTAAAACGCATTTAAAGCAATAAAAAGTTCATTTTTGCTCACACGCCTAAAATAAACGTAGACTCAAAATTTTTGCTGTATTTAGTGTATTCTAGCATCCTAAAGATGATTCCAGCATTAATTTCATTGTGCTTATGCTCATTTTGAAGATTTTGACATTTTCACCTAAAGTGCACAATCAGGCTGAAAACGCATTTAAAGCAATAAAACGTTCATTTTGGCTCTCACACCTAAACTAAACGTTGTAGACTCAAAATTTTTGCTGTATTTAGTATATTCTAGCATCCTGAAGATGATTCCAGCATTAATTTCATCGTGCTTATGCTCATTTTGAAGATTTTGACATTTTCACCGAAAGTGCACAATCAGGCTGAAAACGCATTTAAAGCAATAAAAAGTTCATTTTGGCTCACACACCTAAAATAAACGTTGTAGACTCAAAATTTTTGCTGTATTTAGTGTATTCTTGCATCCTGAAGATGATTCCACCATTAATTTCATTGTGCTTATGCTCATTTTGAAGATTTTGACATTTTCACCTTAAGTGTACAATCAGGGGCTGAAAACGCGTTTAAAGCAATAAAAAGTTCATTTTGGCTCTCACACCTAAACTAAACGATGTAGACTCAAAATTTTTGATGTATTTAGTGTATTCTAGCATCCTGAAGATGATTCCAGCATTAATTTCATTGTGCTTATGCTCATTTTGAAGATTATGACATTTTCACCTTAAGTGTACAATCAGGGGCTGAAAACGCGTTTAAAGCAATAAAAAGTTCATTTTGGCTCTCACACCTAAACTAAACGTTGTAGACTCAAATTTTTTTCTGTATTTAGTGTATTCTAGCATCCTGAAGATGATTCCAGCATTAATTTCATTGTGCTTATGCTCATTTTTAAGATTTTGACATTTTCACTTAAGTGCACAATCAGGCTGAAAACGCATTTAAAGCAATAAAAAGTTCATTTTGGCTCTCACACCTAAACTAAACGTTGTAGACTCAAAATTTTTGCTGTATTTAGTGTATTCTAGCATCCTGAAGATGATTCCAGCATTAATTTCATTGTGCTTATGCTCATTTTGAAGATTTTGACATTTTCACCTTAAGTGTACAATCAGGGGCTGAAAACGCGTTTAAAGCAATAAAAAGTTTATTTTGGCTCTCACACCTAAACTAAACGTTGTAGACTCAAAATTGTTGCTGTATTTAGTATATTCTAGCATCCTGAAGATGATTCCAGCATTAATTTCATTGTGCTTATGCTCATTTTTAAGATTTTGACATTTTCACCTAAAGTGCACAATCAGGCTGAAAACTTCATTTAAAGCAATAAAAAATTAATTTTGGCTCTCACACCTAAACTAAACGTTGTAGACTCAAAATTTTTGCTGTATTTAGTGTATTCTATTATCCTGAAGATGATTCCAGCATTAATTTCATTGTGCTTATGCTCATTTTTAAGATTTTGACATTTTCACCTTAAGTGTACAATCAGGGGCTGAAAACGCGTGTAAAGCAATAAAAAGTTCATTTTGGCTATCACACCTAAACTAAACGTTGTAGACTCAAAATTGTTGCTGTATTCAGTGTATTCTAGCATCCTGAAGATGATTCCAGCATTAATTTCATCGTGCTTATGCTCATTTTGAAGATTTTGACATTTTCACCTAAAGTGCACAATCAGGCTTAAAACGCATTTAAAGCAATAAAAAGTTCATTTTTGCTCACACGCCTAAAATAAACGTAGACTCAAAATTTTGGCTGTATTTAGTGTATTCTAGCATCCTAAAGATGATTCCAGCATTAATTTCATTGTGCTTATGCTCATTTTGAAGATTTTGACATTTTCACCTTAAGTGTACAATCAGGGGCTGAAAACGCGTTTAAAGCAATGAAAAGTTCATTTTGGCTCTCACACCTAAACTAAACGATGTAGACTCAAAATTTTTGATGTATTTAGTGTATTCTAGCATCCTGAAGATGATCCCAGCATTAATTTCATTGTGCTTATGCTCATTTTGAAGATTATGACATTTTCACCTTAAGTGTACAATCAGGGGCTGAAAACGCGTTTAAAGCAATAAAAAGTTCATTTTGGCTCTCACACCTAAACTAAACGTTGTAGACTCAAAATTTTTGCTGTATTCAGTGTATTCTAGCATCCTGAAGATGATTCCAGAATTAATTTCATCGTGCTTATGCTCATTTTGAAGATTTTGACATTTTCACCTAAAGTGCACAATCAGGCTGAAAACGCATTTAAAGCAATAAAAAGTTCATTTTGGCTCACACACCTAAAATAAACGTTGTAGACTCAAAATTTTTGCTGTATTTAGTGTATTCTAGCATCCTGAAGATGATTCCAGCATTAATTTCATTGTGCTTATGCTCATTTTGAAGATTTTGACATTTTCACCTTAAGTGTACAATCAGGGGCTGAAAACGCGTTTAAAGCAATAAAAAGTTCATTTTGGCTCTCACACCTAAACTAAACGTTGTAGACTCAAATTTTTTTCTGTATTTAGTGTATTCTAGCATCCTGAAGATGATTCCAGCATTAATTTCATTGTGCTTATGCTCATTTTTAAGATTTTGACATTTTCACCTAAAGTGCACAATCAGGCTGAAAACGCATTTAAAGCCATAAAAAGTTCATTTTGGCTCTCACATCTAAACTAAACGTTGTAGACTCAAAATTTTTGCTGTATTTAGTGTATTCTAGCATCCTGAAGATGATTCCAGCATTAATTTTATTGTGCTTATGCTCATTTTTAAGATTTTGATATTTTCACCTTAAGTGTACAATCAGGGGCTGAAAACGCGTTTAAAGCAATAAAAAGTTCATTTTGGCTCTCACACCTAAACTAAACGTTGTAGACTCAAAATTTTTGCTGTATTCAGTGTATTCTAGCATCCTGAAGATGATTCCAGCATTAATTTCATCGTGCTTATGCTCATTTTGAAGATTTTGACATTTTCACCTAAAGTGCACAATCAGGCTGAAAACGCATTTAAAGCAATAAAAAGTTCATTTTGGCTCACACACCTAAACTAAACGTTGTATACTCTAAAATTTTGCTGTATTTAGTGTATTCTAGCATCCTGAAGATGATTCCAGCATTAATTTCATTGTGCTTATGCTCATTTTTAAGATTTTGACATTTTCACCTTAAGTGTACAATCAGGGGCTGAAAACACGTTTAAAGCAATAAAAAGTTCATTTTGGGTCTCACACCTAAACTAAACGTTGTAGACTCAAAATTTTTGCTGTATTCAGTGTATTCTAGCATCCTGAAGATGATTCCAGCATTAATTTCATCGTGCTTATGCTCATTTTGAAGATTTTGACATTTTCACCTAAAGTGCACAATCAGGCTGAAAACGCATTTAAAGCAATAAAAAGTTCATTTTGGCTCACACGCCTAAAATAAATGTTGTAGACTCAAAATTTTTGCTGTATTTAGTGTATTCTAGCATCCTGAAGATGATTCCAGCATTAATTTCATTGTGCTTATGCTCATTTTGAAGATTTTGACATTTTCACCTTAAGTGTTAAATCAGGGGCTGAAAACACGTTTAAAGCAATAAAAAGTTCATTTTGGCTCTCACACCTAAACTAAACGATGTAGACTCAAAATGTTTGATGTATTTAGTGTATTCTAGCATCCTGAAGATGATTCCAGCATTAATTTCATTGTGCTTATGCTCATTTTGAAGATTATGACATTTTCACCTTAAGTGTACAATCAGGGGCTGAAAACGCGTTTAAAGCAATAAAAAGTTCATTTTGGCTCTCACACCTAAACTAAACGTTGTAGACTCAAAATTTTTGCTGTATTCAGTGTATTCTAGCATCCTGAAGATGATTCCAGCATTAATTTCATCGTGCTTATGCTCATTTTGAAGATTTTGACATTTTCACCGAAAGTGCACAATCAGGCTGAAAACGCATTTAAAGCAATAAAAAGTTCATTTTGGCTCACACACCTTAAATAAACGTTGTAGACTCAAAATTTTTGCTGTATTTAGTGTATTCTAGCATCCTGAAGATGATTCCAGCATTAATTTCATTGTGCTTATGCTCATTTTGAAGATTTTGACATTTTCACCTTAAGTGTACAATCAGGGGCTGAAAACGCGTTTAAAGCAATAAAAAGTTCATTTTGGCTCTCACACCTAAACTAAACGTTGTAGACTCAAAATTTTTGATGTATTTAGTGTATTCTAGCATCCTGAAGATGATTCCAGCATTAATTTCATTGTGCTTATGCTCATTTTGAAGATTATGACATTTTCACCTTAAGTGTACAATCAGGGGCTGAAAACGCGTTTAAAGCAATAAAAAGTTCATTTTGGCTCTCACACCTAAACTAAACGTTGTAGACTCAAATTTTTTTCTGTATTTAGTGTATTCTAGCATCCTGAAGATGATTCCAGCATTAATTTCATTGTGCTTATGCTCATTTTGAAGATTTTGACATTTTCACCTAAAGTGCACAATCAGGCTGAAAACGCATTTAAAGCAATAAAACGTTCATTTTGGCTCTCACACCTAAACTAAACGTTGTAGACTCAAAATTTTTGCTGTATTTAGTATATTCTAGCATCCTGAAGATGATTCCAGCATTAATTTCATTGTGCTTATGCTAATTTTTAAGATTTTGACATTTTCACCTAAAGTGCACAATCAGGCTGAAAACGCATTTAAAGCAATAAAAAGTTCCTTTTGGCTCTCACACCTAAACTAAACATTGTAGACTCAAAATTTTTGCTGTATTTAGTGTATTTTAGCATCCTGAAGATGATTCCAGCATTAATTTCATTGTGCTTATTCTCATTTGTAAGATTTTGACATTTTCACCTAAAGTGCACAATCAGGCTGAAAACGCATTTAAAGCCATAAAAAGTTCATTTTGGCTCTCACATCTAAACTAAACGTTGTAGACTCAAAATTTTTGCTGTATTTAGTGTATTCTAGCATCCTGAAGATGATTCCAGCATTAATTTCATTGTGCTTATGCTCATTTTTAAGATTTTGACATTTTCACCTTAAGTGTACAATCAGGGGCTGAAAACGCGTTTCAAGCAATAAAAAGTTCATTTTGGCTCTCACACCTAAACTAAACGTTGTAGACTCAAAATTTTTGCTGTATTCAGTGTATTCTAGCATCCTGAAGATGATTCCAGCATTAATTTCATCGTGCTTATGCTCATTTTGAAGATTTTGACATTTTCACCTTAAGTGCACAATCAGGCTGAAAACGCATTTAAAGCAATAAAAAGTTCATTTTGGCTCACACACCTAAAATAAACGTTGTAGACTCAAAATTGTTGCTGTATTTAGTGTATTCTAGCATCCTGAAGATGATTCCAGCATTAATTTCATTGTGCTTATGCTCATTTTTAAGATTTTGACATTTTCACCTTAAGTGTACAATCAGGGGCTGAAAACGCGTTTAAAGCAATAAAAAGTTCATTTTGGCTCTCACACCTAAACTAAACGTTGTAGACTCAAAATTTTTGCTGTATTCAGTGTATTCTAGCATCCTGAAGATGATTCCAGCATTAATTTCATCGTGCTTATGCTCATTTTGAAGATTTTGACATTTTCACCGAAAGTGCACAATCAGGCTGAAAACGCATTTAAAGCAATAAAAAGTTCATTTTGGCTCACACACCTAAAATAAACGTTGTAGACTCAAAATTTTTGCTGTATTTAGTGTATTCTAGCATCCTGAAGATGATTCCACCATTAATTTCATTGTGCTTATGCTCATTTTTAAGATTTTGACATTATCACCTTAAGTGTACAATCAGGGGCTGAAAACGCGTTTAAAGCAATAAAAAGTTTATTTTGGCTCTCACACCTAAACTAAACGTTGTAGACTCAAAATTTTTGCTGTATTTAGTATATTCTAGCATCCTGAAGATGATTCCAGCATTAATTTCATTGTGCTTATGCTCATTTTTAAGAATTTGTTATTTTCACCTTAAGTGCACAATCAGGCTGAAAACGCATTTAAAGCAATAAAAAGTTCATTTTGGCTCTCACACCTAAACTAAACGTTGTAGACTCAAAATTTTTGCTGTATTTAGTGTATTCTAGCATCCTGAAGATGATTCCAGCATTAATTTCATTGTGCTTATGCTCATTTTTAAGATTTTGTCATTTTCACCTAAAGTGCACAATCAGGCTGAAAACGCATTTAAAGCCATAAAAAGTTCATTTTGGCTCTCACATCTAAACTAAACGTTGTAGACTCAAAATTTTTGCTGTATTTAGTGTATTCTAGCATCCTGAAGATGATTCCAGCATTAATTTCATTGTGCTTATGCTCATTTTTAAGATTTTGACATTTTCACCTAAAGTGCACAATCAGGCTGAAAACGCATTTAAAGCAATAAAAAGTTCATTTTGGCTCTCACACCTAAACTAAACGTTGTAGACTCAAAATTTTTGCTGTATTTAGTGTATTTTAGCATCCTGAAGATGATTCCAACATTAATTTCATTGTGCTTATGCTCATTTTTAAGATTTTGACATTTTCACCTTAAGTGTACAATCAGGGGCTGAAAACGCGTTTAAAGCAATAAAAAGTTCATTTTGGCTCTCACACCTAAACTAAACGTTGTAGACTCAAAATTTTTGCGGTATTTAGTGTATTCTAGCATCCTGAAGATGATTCCAGCATTAATTTCATTGTGCTTATGCTCATTTTTAAGATTTTGACATTTTCACCTAAAGTGCACAATCAGGCTGAAAACGCATTTAAAGCAATAAAAAGTTCATTTTGGCTCTCACACCTAAACTAAACGTTGTAGACTCAAAATTTTTGCTGTATTTAGTGTATTCTAGCATCCTGAAGATGATTCCAGAATTAATTTCATCGTGCTTATGCTCATTTTAAAGATTTTGACATTTTCACCTTAATTGTACAATCAGGGGCTGAAAACGCGTTCAAAGCATTAAAAAGTTTTTTTTGGCTATCACACCTAAACTAAACGTTGTAGACTCAAAATTTTTGCTGTATTTAGTGTATTCTAGCATCCTGAAGATGATTCCAGCATTAATTTCATTGTGCTTATGCTCATTTTTAAGATTTTGACATTTTCACCTAAAGTGCACAATCAGGCTGAAAACGCATTTAAAGCAATAAAAAGTTCAATTTGGCTCTCACATCTAAACTAAACGTTGTAGACTCAAAATTTTTGCTGTATATAGTGTTTTTTAGCATCCTGAAGATGATTCCAGCATTAATTTCATTGTGCTTATGCTCATTTTTAAGATTTTGACATTTTCACCTTAAGTGTACAATCAGGGGCTGAAAACGCGTTTAAAGCAATAAAAAGTTCATTTTGGCTCTCATACCTAAACTAAACGTTGTAGACTCAAAATTTTTGCTGTATTCAGTGTATTCTAGCATCCTGAAGATGATTCCAGCATTAATTTCATCGTGCTTATGCTCATTTTGAAGATTTTGACATTTTCACCTAAAGTGCACAATCAGGCTGAAAACGCATTTAAAGCAATAAAACGTTCATTTTGGCTCTCACACCTAAACTAAACGTTGTAGACTCAAAAATTTTGCTGTATTTAGTATATTCTAGCATCCTGAAGATGATTCCAGCATTAATTTCATCGTGCTTATGCTCATTTTGAAGATTTTGACATTTTCACCGAAAGTGCACAATCAGGCTGAAAACGCATTTAAAGCAATAAAAAGTTCATTTTGGCTCACACACCTAAAATAAACGTTGTAGACTCAAAATTTTTGCTGTATTTAGTGTATTCTAGCATCCTGAAGATGATTCCACCATTAATTTCATTGTGCTTATGCTCATTTTGAAGATTTTGACATTTTCACCTTAAGTGTACAATCAGGGGCTGAAAACGCGTTTAAAGCAATAAAAAGTTCATTTTGGCTCTCACACCTAAACTAAACGATGTAGACTCAAAATTTTTGATGTATTTAGTGTATTCTAGCATCCTGAAGATGATTCCAGCATTAATTTCATTGTGCTTATGCTCATTTTGAAGATTATGACATTTTCACCTTAAGTGTACAATCAGGGGCTGAAAACGCGTTTAAAGCAATAAAAAGTTCATTTTGGCTCTCACACCTAAACTAAACGTTGTAGACTCAAATTTTTTTCTGTATTTAGTGTATTCTAGCATCCTGAAGATGATTCCAGCATTAATTTCATTGTGCTTATGCTCATTTTTAAGATTTTGACATTTTCACTTAAGTGCACAATCAGGCTGAAAACGCATTTAAAGCAATAAAAAGTTCATTTTGGCTCTCACACCTAAACTAAACGTTGTAGACTCAAAATTTTTGCTGTATTTAGTGTATTCTAGCATCCTGAAGATGATTCCAGCATTAATTTCATTGTGCTTATGCTCATTTTAAAGATTTTGACATTTTCACCTTAAGTGTACAATCAGGGGCTGAAAACGCGTTTAAAGCATTAAAAAGTTTTTTTTGGCTATCACACCTAAACTAAACGTTGTAGACTCAAAATTTTTGCTGTATTTAGTGTATTCTAGCATCCTGAAGATGATTCCAGCATTAATTTCATTGTGCTTATGCTCATTTTTAAGATTTTGACATTTTCACCTAAAGTGCACAATCAGGCTGAAAACGCATTTAAAGCAATAAAAAGTTCAATTTGGCTCTCACATCTAAACTAAACGTTGTAGACTCAAAATTTTTGCTGTATATAGTGTTTTTTAGCATCCTGAAGATGATTCCAGCATTAATTTCATTGTGCTTATGCTCATTTTTAAGATTTTGACATTTTCACCTTAAGTGTACAATCAGGGGCTGAAAACGCGTTTAAAGCAATAAAAAGTTCATTTTGGCTCTCATACCTAAACTAAACGTTGTAGACTCAAAATTTTTGCTGTATTCAGTGTATTCTAGCATCCTGAAGATGATTCCAGCATTAATTTCATCGTGCTTATGCTCATTTTGAAGATTTTGACATTTTCACCTAAAGTGCACAATCAGGCTGAAAACGCATTTAAAGCAATAAAACGTTCATTTTGGCTCTCACACCTAAACTAAACGTTGTAGACTCAAAATTTTTGCTGTATTTAGTATATTCTAGCATCCTGAAGATGATTCCAGCATTAATTTCATTGTGCTTATGCTCATTTTTAAGATTTTGACATTTTCACCTAAAGTGCACAATCAGGCTGAAAACGCATTTAAAGCAATAAAAAGTTCCTTTTGGCTCTCACACCTAAACTAAACATTGTAGACTCAAAATTTTTGCTGTATTTAGTGTATTTTAGCATCCTGAAGATGATTCCAGCATTAATTTCATTGTGCTTATTCTCATTTGTAAGATTTTGACATTTTCACCTAAAGTGCACAATCAGGCTGAAAACGCATTTAAAGCCATAAAAAGTTCATTTTGGCTCTCACATCTAAACTAAACGTTGTAGACTCAAAATTTTTGCTGTATTTAGTGTATTCTAGCATCCTGAAGATGATTCCAGCATTAATTTCATTGTGCTTATGCTCATTTTTAAGATTTTGACATTTTCACCTTAAGTGTACAATCAGGGGCTGAAAACGCGTTTCAAGCAATAAAAAGTTCATTTTGGCTCTCACACCTAAACTAAACGTTGTAGACTCAAAATTTTTGCTGTATTCAGTGTATTCTAGCATCCTGAATATGATTCCAGCATTAATTTCATCGTGCTTATGCTCATTTTGAAGATTTTGACATTTTCACCTTAAGTGCACAATCAGGCTGAAAACGCATTTAAAGCCATAAAAAGTTCATTTTGGCTCTCACATCTAAACTAAACGTTGTAGACTCAAAATTTTTGCTGTATTTAGTGTATTCTAGCATCCTGAAGATGATTCCAGCATTAATTTCATTGTGCTTGTGCTCATTTTTAAGATTTTGACATTTTCACCTTAAGTGTACAATCAGGGGCTGAAAACGCGTTTCAAGCAATAAAAAGTTCATTTTGGCTCTCACACCTAAACTAAACGTTGTAGACTCAAAATTTTTGCTGTATTCAGTGTATTCTAGCATCCTGAATATGATTCCAGCATTAATTTCATCGTGCTTATGCTCATTTTGAAGATTTTGACATTTTCACCTTAAGTGCACAATCAGGCTGAAAACGCATTTAAAGCAATAAAAAGTTCATTTTGGCTCACACACCTAAAATAAACGTTGTAGACTCAAAATTGTTGCTGTATTTAGTGTATTCTAGCATCCTGAAGATGATTCCAGCATTAATTTCATTGTGCTTATGCTCATTTTTAAGATTTTGACATTTTCACCTTAAGTGTACAATCAGGGGCTGAAAACGCGTTTAAAGCAATAAAAAGTTCATTTTGGCTCTCACACCTAAACTAAACGTTGTAGACTCAAAATTTTTGCTGTATTCAGTGTATTCTAGCATCCTGAAGATGATTCCAGCATTAATTTCATCGTGCTTATGCTCATTTTTAAGAATTTGTTATTTTCACCTTAAGTGCACAATCAGGCTGAAAACGCATTTAAAGCAATAAAAAGTTCATTTTGGCTCTCACACCTAAACTAAACGTTGTAGACTCAAAATTTTTGCTGTATTTAGTGTATTCTAGCATCCTGAAGATGATTCCAGCATTAATTTCATTGTGCTTATGCTCATTTTTAAGATTTTGTCATTTTCACCTAAAGTGCACAATCAGACTGAAAACGCATTTAAAGCCATAAAAAGTTCATTTTGGCTCTCACATCTAAACTAAACGTTGTAGACTCAAAATTTTTGCTGTATTTAGTGTATTCTAGCATCCTGAAGATGATTCCAGCATTAATTTCATTGTGCTTATGCTCATTTTTAAGATTTTGACATTTTCACCTAAAGTGCACAATCAGGCTGAAAACGCATTTAAAGCAATAAAAAGTTCATTTTGGCTCTCACACCTAAACTAAACGTTGTAGACTCAAAATTTTTGCTGTATTTAGTGTATTTTAGCATCCTGAAGATGATTCCAACATTAATTTCATTGTGCTTATGCTCATTTTTAAGATTTTGACATTTTCACCTTAAGTGTACAATCAGGGGCTGAAAACGCGTTTAAAGCAATAAAAAGTTCATTTTGGCTCTCACACCTAAACTAAACGTTGTAGATTCAAAATTTTTGCGGTATTTAGTGTATTCTAGCATCCTGAAGATGATTCCAGCATTAATTTCATTGTGCTTATGCTCATTTTTAAGATTTTGACATTTTCACCTAAAGTGCACAATCAGGCTGAAAACGCATTTAAAGCAATAAAAAGTTCATTTTGGCTCTCACACCTAAACTAAACGTTGTAGACTCAAAATTTTTGCTGTATTTAGTGTATTCTAGCATCCTGAAGATGATTCCAGAATTAATTTCATCGTGCTTATGCTCATTTTAAAGATTTTGACATTTTCACCTTAATTGTACAATCAGGGGCTGAAAACGCGTTTAAAGCAATAAAAAGTTCATTTTGGCTCTCACACCTAAACTAAACGTTGTAGACTCAAAATTTTTGCTGTATTCAGTGTATTCTAGCATCCTGAAGATGATTCCAGAATTAATTTCATCGTGCTTATGCTCATTTTGAAGATTTTGACATTTTCACCTAAAGTGCACAATCAGGCTGAAAACGCATTTAAAGCAATAAAAAGTTCATTTTGGCTCTCACACCTAAACTAAACGTTGTAGACTCAAAATTTTTGCTGTATTCAGTGTATTCTAGCATCCTGAAGATGATTCCAGCATTAATTTCATCGTGCTTATGCTCATTTTGAAGATTTTGACATTTTCACCTAAAGTGCACAATGAGGCTGAAAACGCATTTAAAGCAATAAAAAGTTCATTTTGGCTCACACACCTAAAATAAACGTTGTAGACTCAAAATTTTTGCTGTATTTAGTATATTCTAGCATCCTGAAGATGATTCCAGCATTAATTTCATCGTGCTTATGCTCATTTTGAAGATTTTGACATTTTCACCGAAAGTGCACAATCAGGCTGAAAACGCATTTAAAGCAATAAAAAGTTCATTTTGGCTCACACACCTAAAATAAACGTTGTAGACTCAAAATTTTTGCTGTATTTAGTGTATTCTAGCATCCTGAAGATGATTCCACCATTAATTTCATTGTGCTTATGCTCATTTTTAAGATTTTGACATTATCACCTTAAGTGTACAATCAGGGGCTGAAAACACGTTTAAAGCAATAAAAAGTTTATTTTGGCTCTCACACCTAAACTAAACGTTGTAGACTCAAAATTTTTGCTGTATTTAGTATATTCTAGCATCCTGAAGATGATTCCAGCATTAATTTCATTGTGCTTATGCTCATTTTTAAGAATTTGTTATTTTCACCTTAAATGCACAATCAGGCTGAAAACGCATTTAAAGCAATAAAAAGTTCATTTTGGCTCTCACACCTAAACTAAACGTTGTAGACTCAAAATTTTTGCTGTATTTAGTGTATTCTAGCATCCTGAAGATGATTCCAGCATTAATTTCATTGTGCTTATGCTCATTTTTAAGATTTTGTCATTTTCACCTAAAGTGCACAATCAGGCTGAAAACGCATTTAAAGCCATAAAAAGTTCATTTTGGCTCTCACATCTAAACTAAACGTTGTAGACTCAAAATTTTTGCTGTATTTAGTGTATTCTAGCATCCTGAAGATGATTCCAGCATTAATTTCATTGTGCTTATGCTCATTTTTAAGATTTTGACATTTTCACCTAAAGTGCACAATCAGGCTGAAAACGCATTTAAAGCAATAAAAAGTTCATTTTGGCTCTCACACCTAAACTAAACGTTGTAGACTCAAAATTTTTGCTGTATTTAGTGTATTTTAGCATCCTGAAGATGATTCCAACATTAATTTCATTGTGCTTATGCTCATTTTTAAGATTTTGACATTTTCACCTTAAGTGTACAATCAGGGGCTGAAAACGCGTTTAAAGCAATAAAAAGTTCATTTTGGCTCTCACACCTAAACTAAACGTTGTAGACTCAAAATTTTTGCGGTATTTAGTGTATTCTAGCATCCTGAAGATGATTCCAGCATTAATTTCATTGTGCTTATGCTCATTTTTAAGATTTTGACATTTTCACCTAAAGTGCACAATCAGGCTGAAAACTCATTTAAAGCAATAAAAAGTTCATTTTGGCTCTCACACCTAAACTAAACGTTGCAGACTCAAAATTTTTGCTGTATTTAGTGTATTCTAGCATCCTGAAGATGATTCCAGAATTAATTTCATCGTGCTTATGCTCATTTTAAAGATTTTGACATTTTCACCTTAAGTGTACAATCAGGGGCTGAAAACGCGTTTAAAGCATTAAAAAGTTTTTTTTGGCTATCACACCTAAACTAAACGTTGTAGACTCAAAATTTTTGCTGTATTTAGTGTATTCTAGCATCCTGAAGATGATTCCAGCATTAATTTCATTGTGCTTATGCTCATTTTTAAGATTTTGACATTTTCACCTAAAGTGCACAATCAGGCTGAAAACGCATTTAAAGCAATAAAAAGTTCAATTTGGCTCTCACATCTAAACTAAACGTTGTAGACTCAAAATTTTTGCTGTATATAGTGTTTTTTAGCATCCTGAAGATGATTCCAGCATTAATTTCATTGTGCTTATGCTCATTTTTAAGATTTTGACATTTTCACCTTAAGTGTACAATCAGGGGCTGAAAACGCGTTTAAAGCAATAAAAAGTTCATTTTGGCTCTCATACCTAAACTAAACGTTGTAGACTCAAAATTTTTGCTGTATTCAGTGTATTCTAGCATCCTGAAGATGATTCCAGCATTAATTTCATCGTGCTTATGCTCATTTTGAAGATTTTGACATTTTCACCTAAAGTGCACAATCAGGCTGAAAACGCATTTAAAGCAATAAAACGTTCATTTTGGCTCTCACACCTAAACTAAACGTTTTAGACTCAAAATTTTTGCTGTATTTAGTATATTCTAGCATCCTGAAGATGATTCCAGCATTAATTTCATTGTGCTTATGCTCATTTTTAAGATTTTGACATTTTCACCTAAAGTGCACAATCAGGCTGAAAACGCATTTAAAGCAATAAAAAGTTCATTTTGGCTCTCACACCTAAACTAAACGTTGTAGACTCAAAATTTTTGCTGTATTTAGTGTATTTTAGCATCCTGAAGATGATTCCAGCATTAATTTCATTGTGCTTATGCTCATTTGTAAGATTTTGACATTTTCACCTAAAGTGCACAATCAGGCTGAAAACGCATTTAAAGCCATAAAAAGTTCATTTTGGCTCTCACATCTAAACTAAACGTTGTAGACTCAAAATTTTTGCTGTATTTAGTGTATTCTAGCATCCTGAAGATGATTCCAGCATTAATTTCATTGTGCTTATGCTCATTTTTAAGATTTTGACATTTTCACCTTAAGTGTACAATCAGGGGCTGAAAACGCGTTTCAAGCAATAAAAAGTTCATTTTGGCTCTCACACCTAAACTAAACGTTGTAGACTCAAAATTTTTGCTGTATTCAGTGTATTCTAGCATCCTGAAGATGATTCCAGCATTAATTTCATCGTGCTTATGCTCATTTTGAAGATTTTGACATTTTCACCTTAAGTGCACAATCAGGCTGAAAACGCATTTAAAGCAATAAAAAGTTAATTGTGGCTCACACACCTAAAATAAACGTTGTAGACTCAAAATTGTTGCTGTATTTAGTGTATTCTAGCATCCTGAAGATGATTCCAGCATTAATTTCATTGTGCTTATGCTCATTTTGAAGATTTTGACATTTTCACCTTAAGTGTACAATCAGGGGCTGAAAACGCGTTTAAAGCAATAAAAAGTTCATTTTGGCTCTCACACCTAAACTAAACGTTGTAGACTCAAAATTTTTGCTGTATTCAGTGTATTCTAGCATCCTGAAGATGATTCCAGCATTAATTTCATCGTGCTTATGCTCATTTTGAAGATTTTGACATTTTCACCGAAAGTGCACAATCAGGCTGAAAACGCATTTAAAGCAATAAAAAGTTCATTTTGGCTCACACACCTAAAATAAACGTTGTAGACTCAAAATTTTTGCTGTATTTAGTGTTTTCTAGCATCCTGAAGATTATTCCAGCATTAATTTCATTGTGCTTATGCTCATTTTGAAGATTTTGACATTTTCACCTAAAGTGCACAATCAGGCTGAAAACGCATTTAAAGCAATAAAAAGTTCATTTTGGCTCACACACCTAAAATAAACGTTGTAGACTCAAAATTTTTGCTGTATTTAGTGTATTCTAGCATCCTGAAGATTATTCCAGCATTAATTTCATTGTGCTTATGCTCATTTTGAAGATTTTGACATTTTCACCTTAAGTGTACAATCAGGGGCTGAAAACGCGTTTAAAGCAATAAAAAGTTTATTTTGGCTCTCACTCCTAAACTAAACGTTGTAGACTCAAAATTTTTGCTGTATTTAGTGTATTCTAGCATCCTGAAGATGATTCCAGCATTAATTTCATTGTGCTTATGCTCATTTTTAAGATTTTGACATTTTCACCTAAAGTGCACAATCAGGCTGAAAACGCATTTAAAGCAATAAAAAGTTCATTTTGGCTCTCACACCTAAACTAAACGTTGTAGACTCAAAATTTTTGCTGTATTTAGTGTATTTTAGCATCCTGAAGATGATTCCAGCATTAATTTCATTGTGCTTATGCTCATTTTTAAGATTTTGACATTTTCACCTTAAGTGTACAATCAGGGGGTGAAAACGCGTTTAAAGCAATAAAAAGTTCATTTTGGCTCTCACACCTAAACTAAACGTTGTAGACTCAAAATTTTTGCTGTATTCAGTGTATTCTAGCATCCTGAAGATGATTCCAGCATTAATTTCATTGTGCTTATGCTCATTTTGAAGATTTTGACATTTTCACCTTAAGTGTACAATCAGGGGCTGAAAACGCATTTAAAGCAATAAAAAGTTCATTTTGGCTCTCACACCTAAACTAAACGTTGTAGACTCAAAATTTTTGCTGTATTCAGTGTATTCTAGCATCCTGAAGATGATTCCAGCATTAATTTCATCGTGCTTATGCTCATTTTGAATATTTTGACATTTTCACCTAAAGTGCACAATCAGGCTGAAAACGCATTTAAAGCAATAAAAAGTTCATTTTGGCTCACACACCTAAAATAAACGTTGTAGACTCAAAATTATTGCTGTATTTAGTGTATTCTAGCATCCTGAAGATGATTCCACCATTAATTTCATTGTGCTTATGCTCATTTTGAAGATTTTGACATTTTCACCTAAAGTGCACAATCAGGCTGAAAACGCATTTAAAGCAATAAAAAGTTCATTTTGGCTCACACACCTAAAATAAACGTTGTAGACTCAAAATTTTTGCTGTATTTAGTGTATTCTAGCATCCTGAAGATGATTCCAGCATTAATTTCATTGTGCTTATGCTCATTTTTAAGATTTTGACATTTTCACCTAAAGTGCACAATCAGGCTGAAAACGCATTTAAAGCCATAAAAAGTTCATTTTGGCTCTCACATCTAAACTAAACGTTGTAGACTCAAAATTTTTGCTGTATTTAGTGTATTCTAGCATCCTGAAGATGATTCCAGCATTAATTTCATTGTGCTTATGCTCATTTTTAAGATTTTGACATTTTCACCTTAAGTGTACAATCAGGGGCTGAAAACACGTGTAAAGCAATAAAAAGTTCATTTTGGCTCTCACACATAAACTAAACGTTGTAGACTCAAAATTTTTGCTGTATTTAGTGTATTCTAGCATCCTGAAGCTGATTCCAGCATTAATTTCATTGTGCTTATGCTCATTTTGAAGATTTTGACATTTTCACCTAAAGTGCACAATCAGGCTGAAAACGCATTTAAAGCAATAAAAAGTTCATTTTGGCTCACACACCTAAAATAAACGTTGTAGACTCAAAATTTTTGCTGTATATAGTGTTTTTTAGCATCCTGAAGATGATTCCAGCATTAATTTCATTGTGCTTATGCTCATTTTTAAGATTTTGACATTTTCACCTTAAGTGTACAATAAGGGGCTGAAAACGCGTTTAAAGCAATAAAAAGTTCATTTTGGCTCTCATACCTAAACTAAACGTTGTAGACTCAAAATTTTTGCTGTATTCAGTGTATTCTAGCATCCTGAAGATGATTCCAGCATTAATTTCATCGTGCTTATGCTCATTTTGAAGATTTTGACATTTTCACCTAAAGTGCACAATCAGGCTGAAAACGCATTTAAAGCAATAAAACGTTCATTTTGGCTCTCACACCTAAACTAAACGTTGTAGACTCAAAATTTTTGCTGTATTTAGTATATTCTAGCATCCTGAAGATGATTCCAGCATTAATTTCATTGTGCTTATGCTCATTTTTAAGATTTTGACATTTTCACCTAAAGTGCACAATCAGGCTGAAAACGCATTTAAAGCAATAAAAAGTTCATTTTGGCTCTCACACCTAAACTAAACGTTGTAGACTCAAAATTTTTGCTGTATTTAGTGTATTTTAGCATCCTGAAGATGATTCCAGCATTAATTTCATTGTGCTTATGCTCATTTTTAAGATTTTGACATTTTCACCTAAAGTGCACAATCAGGCTGAAAACGCATTTAAAGCCATAAAAAGTTCATTTTGGCTCTCACATCTAAACTAAACGTTGTAGACTCAAAATTTTTGCTGTATTTAGTGTATTCTAGCATCCTGAAGATGATTCCAGCATTAATTTCATTGTGCTTATGCTCATTTTTAAGATTTTGACATTTTCACCTTAAGTGTACAATCAGGGGCTGAAAACGCGTTTCAAGCAATAAAAAGTTCATTTTGGCTCTCACACCTAAACTAAACGTTGTAGACTCAAAATTTTTGCTGTATTCAGTGTATTCTAGCATCCTGAAGATGATTCCAGCATTAATTTCATCGTGCTTATGCTCATTTTGAAGATTTTGACATTTTCACCTAAAGTGCACAATCAGGCTGAAAACGCATTTAAAGCAATAAAAAGTTCATTTTGGCTCACACACCTAAAATAAACGTTGTAGACTCAAAATTTTTGCTGTATTTAGTGTATTCTAGCATCCTGAAGATGATTCCAGCATTAATTTCATTGTGCTTATGCTCATTTTTAAGATTTTGACATTTTCACCTAAAGTGCACAATCAGGCTGAAAACGCATTTAAAGCCATAAAAAGTTCATTTTGGCTCTCACATCTAAACTAAACGTTGTAGACTCAAAATTTTTGCTGTATTTAGTGTATTCTAGCATCCTGAAGATGATTCCAGCATTAATTTCATTGTGCTTATGCTCATTTTTAAGATTTTGACATTTTCACCTTAAGTGTACAATCAGGGGCTGAAAACACGTGTAAAGCAATAAAAAGTTCATTTTGGCTCTCACACATAAACTAAACGTTGTAGACTCAAAATTTTTGCTGTATTTAGTGTATTCTAGCATCCTGAAGCTGATTCCAGCATTAATTTCATTGTGCTTATGCTCATTTTGAAGATTTTGACATTTTCACCTAAAGTGCACAATCAGGCTGAAAACGCATTTAAAGCAATAAAAAGTTCATTTTGGCTCACACACCTAAAATAAACGTTGTAGACTCAAAATTTTTGCTGTATATAGTGTTTTTTAGCATCCTGAAGATGATTCCAGCATTAATTTCATTGTGCTTATGCTCATTTTTAAGATTTTGACATTTTCACCTTAAGTGTACAATAAGGGGCTGAAAACGCGTTTAAAGCAATAAAAAGTTCATTTTGGCTCTCATACCTAAACTAAACGTTGTAGACTCAAAAATTTTGCTGTATTCAGTGTATTCTAGCATCCTGAAGATGATTCCAGCATTAATTTCATCGTGCTTATGCTCATTTTGAAGATTTTGACATTTTCACCTAAAGTGCACAATCAGGCTGAAAACGCATTTAAAGCAATAAAAAGTTCATTTTGGCTCTCACACCTAAACTAAACGTTGTAGACTCAAAATTTTTGCTGTATTTAGTGTATTTTAGCATCCTGAAGATGATTCCAGCATTAATTTCATTGTGCTTATGCTCATTTGTAAGATTTTGACATTTTCACCTAAAGTGCACAATCAGGCTGAAAACGCATTTAAAGCCATAAAAAGTTCATTTTGGCTCTCACATCTAAACTAAACGTTGTAGACTCAAAATTTTTGCTGTATTTAGTGTATTCTAGCATCCTGAAGATGATTCCAGCATTAATTTCATTGTGCTTATGCTCATTTTTAAGATTTTGACATTTTCACCTTAAGTGTACAATCAGGGGCTGAAAACGCGTTTCAAGCAATAAAAAGTTCATTTTGGCTCTCACACCTAAACTAAACGTTGTAGACTCAAAATTTTTGCTGTATTCAGTGTATTCTAGCATCCTGAAGATGATTCCAGCATTAATTTCATCGTGCTTATGCTCATTTTGAAGATTTTGACATTTTCACCTTAAGTGCACAATCAGGCTGAAAACGCATTTAAAGCAATAAAAAGTTAATTTTGGCTCACACACCTAAAATAAACGTTGTAGACTCAAAATTGTTGCTGTATTTAGTGTATTCTAGCATCCTGAAGATGATTCCAGCATTAATTTCATTGTGCTTATGCTCATTTTGAAGATTTTGACATTTTCACCTTAAGTGTACAATCAGGGGCTGAAAACGCATTTAAAGGAATAAAAAGTTCATTTTGGCTCTCACACCTAAACTAAACGTTGTAGACTCAAAATTTTTGCTGTATTCAGTGTATTCTAGCATCCTGAAGATGATTCCACCATTAATTTCATTGTGCTTATGCTCATTTTTAAGATTTTGACATTATCACCTTAAGTGTACAATCAGGGGCTGAAAACGCGTTTAAAGCAATAAAAAGTTTATTTTGGCTCTCACACCTAAACTAAACGTTGTAGACTCAAACTTTTTGCTGTATTTAGTATATTCTAGCATCCTGAAGATGATTCCAGCATTAATTTCATTGTGCTTATGCTCATTTTTAAGAATTTGTTATTTTCACCTTAAGTGCACAATCAGGCTGAAAACGCATTTAAAGCAATAAAAAGTTCATTTTGGCTCTCACACCTAAACTAAACGTTGTAGACTCAAAATTTTTGCTGTATTTAGTGTATTCTAGCATCCTGAAGATGATTCCAGCGTTAATTTCATTGTGCTTATGCTCATTTTTAAGATTTTGACATTTTCACCTTAAGTGTACAATCAGGGGCTGAAAACGCGTTTAAAGCAATAAAAAGTTCATTTTGGCTCTCACACCTAAACTAAACGTTGTAGACTCAAAATTTTTGCGGTATTTAGTGTATTCTAGCATCCTGAAGATGATTCCAGCATTAATTTCATTGTGCTTATGCTCATTTTTAAGATTTTGACATTTTCACCTAAAGTGCACAATCAGGCTGAAAACGCATTTAAAGCAATAAAAAGTTCATTTTGGCTCTCACACCTAAACTAAACGTTGTAGACTCAAAATTTTTGCTGTATTTAGTGTATTTTAGCATCCTGAAGATGATTCCAGCATTAATTTCATTGTGCTTATGCTCATTTTTAAGATTTTGACATTTTCACCTTAAGTGTACAATCAGGGGCTGAAAACGCGTTTAAAGCAATAAAAAGTTCATTTTGGCTCTCACACCTAAACTAAACGTTGTAGACTCAAAATTTTTGCTGTGTTCAGTGTATTCTAGCATCCTGAAGATGATTCCAGCATTAATTTCATCGTGCTTATGCTCATTTTGAAGATTTTGACATTTTCACCTTAAGTGCACAATCAGGCTGAAAACGCATTTAAAGCAATAAAAAGTTCATTTTGGCTCACACACCTAAAATAAACGTTGTAGACTCAAAATTGTTGCTGTATTTAGTGTATTCTAGCATCCTGAAGATGATTCCAGCATTAATTTCATTGTGCTTATGCTCATTTTGAAGATTTTGACATTTTCACCTAAAGTGCACAATCAGGCTGAAAACGCGTTTAAAGCAATAAAAAGTTCATTTTGGCTCACACACCTAAAATAAACGTTGTAGACTCAAAATTTTTGCTGTATTTAGTGTATTCTAGCATCCTGAAGATTATTCCAGCATTAATTTCATTGTGCTTATGCTCATTTTGAAGATTTTGACATTTTCACCTTAAGTGTACAATCAGGGGCTGAAAACGCGTTTAAAGCAATAAAAAGTTTATTTTGGCTCTCACTCCTAAACTAAACGTTGTAGACTCAAAATTTTTGCTGTATTTAGTGTATTCTAGCATCCTGAAGATGATTCCAGCATTAATTTCATTGTGCTTATGCTCATTTTTAAGATTTTGACATTTTCACCTAAAGTGCACAATCAGGCTGAAAACGCATTTAAAGCAATAAAAAGTTCATTTTGGCTCTCACACCTAAACTAAACGTTGTAGACTCAAAATTTTTGCTGTATTTAGTGTATTTTAGCATCCTGAAGATGATTCCAGCATTAATTTCATTGTGCTTATGCTCATTTTTAAGATTTTGACATTTTCACCTTAAGTGTACAATCATGGGCTGAAAACGCGTTTAAAGCAATAAAAAGTTTATTTTGGCTCTCACACCTAAACTAAACGTTGTAGACTCAAAATTTTTGCTGTATTTCGTATATTCTAGCATCCTGAAGATTATTCCAGCATTAATTTCATTGTGCTTATGCTCATTTTTAAGATTTTGACATTTTCACCTAAAGTGCACAATCAGGCTGAAAACGCATTTAAAGCAATAAAAAGTTCATTTTGGCTCTCACACCTAAACTAAACGTTGTAGACTCAAAATTTTTGCTGTATTTAGTGTATTCTAGCATCCTGAAGATGATTCCAGCATTAATTTCATTGTGCTTATGCTCATTTTTAAGATTTTGTCATTTTCACCTAAAGTGCACAATCAGACTGAAAACGCATTTAAAGCCATAAAAAGTTCATTTTGGCTCTCACATCTAAACTAAACGTTGTAGACTCAAAATTTTTGCTGTATTTAGTGTATTCTAGCATCCTGAAGCTGATTCCAGCATTAATTTCATTGTGCTTATGCTCATTTTGAAGATTTTGACATTTTCACCTAAAGTGCACAATCAGGTTGAAAACGCATTTAAAGCAATAAAAAGTTCATTTTGGCTCACACACCTAAAATAAACGTTGTAGACTCAAAATTTTTGCTGTATTTAGTGTATTCTAGCATCCTGAAGATGATTCCAGCATTAATTTCATTGTGCTTATGCTCATTTTTAAGATTTTGACATTTTCACCTAAAGTGCACAATCAGGCTGAAAACGCATTTAAAGCCATAAAAAGTTCATTTTGGCTCTCACATCTAAACTAAACGTTGTAGACTCAAAATTTTTGCTGTATTTAGTGTATTCTAGCATCCTGAAGATGATTCCAGCATTAATTTCATTGTGCTTATGCTCATTTTTAAGATTTTGACATTTTCACCTTAAGTGTACAATCAGGGGCTGAAAACACGTGTAAAGCAATAAAAAGTTCATTTTGGCTCACACACCTAAAATAAACGTTGTAGACTCAAAATTTTTGCTGTATTTAGTGTATTCTAGCATCCTGAAGATGATTCCACCATTAATTTCATTGTGCTTATGCTCATTTTGAAGATTTTGACATTTTCACCTTAAGTGTACAATCAGGGGCTGAAAACGCGTTTAAAGCAATAAAAAGTTCATTTTGGCTCTCACACCTAAACTAAACGATGTAGACTCAAAATTTTTGATGTATTTAGTGTATTCTAGCATCCTGAAGATGATTCCAGCATTAATTTCATTGTGCTTATGCTCATTTTGAAGATTATGACATTTTCACCTTAAGTGTACAATCAGGGGCTGAAAACGCGTTTAAAGCAATAAAAAGTTCATTTTGGCTCTCACACCTAAACTAAACGTTGTAGACTCAAATTTTTTTCTGTATTTAGTGTATTCTAGCATCCTGAAGATGATTCCAGCATTAATTTCATTGTGCTTATGCTCATTTTTAAGATTTTGACATTTTCACTTAAGTGCACAATCAGGCTGAAAACGCATTTAAAGCAATAAAAAGTTCATTTTGGCTCTCACACCTAAACTAAACGTTGTAGACTCAAAATTTTTGCTGTATTTAGTGTATTCTAGCATCCTGAAGATGATTCCAGCATTAATTTCATTGTGCTTATGCTCATTTTAAAGATTTTGACATTTTCACCTTAAGTGTACAATCAGGGGCTGAAAACGCGTTTAAAGCATTAAAAAGTTTTTTTTGGCTATCACACCTAAACTAAACGTTGTAGACTCAAAATTTTTGCTGTATTTAGTGTATTCTAGCATCCTGAAGATGATTCCAGCATTAATTTCATTGTGCTTATGCTCATTTTTAAGATTTTGACATTTTCACCTAAAGTGCACAATCAGGCTGAAAACGCATTTAAAGCAATAAAAAGTTCAATTTGGCTCTCACATCTAAACTAAACGTTGTAGAATCAAAATTTTTGCTGTATATAGTGTTTTTTAGCATCCTGAAGATGATTCCAGCATTAATTTCATTGTGCTTATGCTCATTTTTAAGATTTTGACATTTTCACCTTAAGTGTACAATCAGGGGCTGAAAACGCGTTTAAAGCAATAAAAAGTTCATTTTGGTTCTCATACCTAAACTAAACGTTGTAGACTCAAAATTTTTGCTGTATTCAGTGTATTCTAGCATCCTGAAGATGATTCCAGCATTAATTTCATCGTGCTTATGCTCATTTTGAAGATTTTGACATTTTCACCTAAAGTGCACAATCAGGCTGAAAACGCATTTAAAGCAATAAAACGTTCATTTTGGCTCTCACACCTAAACTAAACGTTGTAGACTCAAAATTTTTGCTGTATTTAGTATATTCTAGCATCCTGAAGATGATTCCAGCATTAATTTCATTGTGCTTATGCTCATTTTTAAGATTTTGACATTTTCACCTAAAGTGCACAATCAGGCTGAAAACGCATTTAAAGCAATAAAAAGTTCCTTTTGGCTCTCACACCTAAACTAAACATTGTAGACTCAAAATTTTTGCTGTATTTAGTGTATTTTAGCATCCTGAAGATGATTCCAGCATTAATTTCATTGTGCTTATTCTCATTTGTAAGATTTTGACATTTTCACCTAAAGTGCACAATCAGGCTGAAAACGCATTTAAAGCCATAAAAAGTTCATTTTGGCTCTCACATCTAAACTAAACGTTGTAGACTCAAAATTTTTGCTGTATTTAGTGTATTCTAGCATCCTGAAGATGATTCCAGCATTAATTTCATTGTGCTTATGCTCATTTTTAAGATTTTGACATTTTCACCTTAAGTGTACAATCAGGGGCTGAAAACGCGTTTCAAGCAATAAAAAGTTCATTTTGGCTCTCACACCTAAACTAAACGTTGTAGACTCAAAATTTTTGCTGTATTCAGTGTATTCTAGCATCCTGAATATGATTCCAGCATTAATTTCATCGTGCTTATGCTCATTTTGAAGATTTTGACATTTTCACCTTAAGTGCACAATCAGGCTGAAAACGCATTTAAAGCAATAAAAAGTTCATTTTGGCTCACACACCTAAAATAAACGTTGTAGACTCAAAATTGTTGCTGTATTTAGTGTATTCTAGCATCCTGAAGATGATTCCAGCATTAATTTCATTGTGCTTATGCTCATTTTTAAGATTTTGACATTTTCACCTTAAGTGTACAATCAGGGGCTGAAAACGCGTTTAAAGCAATAAAAAGTTCATTTTGGCTCTCACACCTAAACTAAACGTTGTAGACTCAAAATTTTTGCTGTATTCAGTGTATTCTAGCATCCTGAAGATGATTCCAGCATTAATTTCATCGTGCTTATGCTCATTTTTAAGAATTTGTTATTTTCACCTTAAGTGCACAATCAGGCTGAAAACGCATTTAAAGCAATAAAAAGTTCATTTTGGCTCTCACACCTAAACTAAACGTTGTAGACTCAAAATTTTTGCTGTATTTAGTGTATTCTAGCATCCTGAAGATGATTCCAGCATTAATTTCATTGTGCTTATGCTCATTTTTAAGATTTTGTCATTTTCACCTAAAGTGCACAATCAGACTGAAAACGCATTTAAAGCCATAAAAAGTTCATTTTGGCTCTCACATCTAAACTAAACGTTGTAGACTCAAAATTTTTGCTGTATTTAGTGTATTCTAGCATCCTGAAGATGATTCCAGCATTAATTTCATTGTGCTTATGCTCATTTTTAAGATTTTGACATTTTCACCTAAAGTGCACAATCAGGCTGAAAACGCATTTAAAGCAATAAAAAGTTCATTTTGGCTCTCACACCTAAACTAAACGTTGTAGACTCAAAATTTTTGCTGTATTTAGTGTATTTTAGCATCCTGAAGATGATTCCAACATTAATTTCATTGTGCTTATGCTCATTTTTAAGATTTTGACATTTTCACCTTAAGTGTACAATCAGGGGCTGAAAACGCGTTTAAAGCAATAAAAAGTTCATTTTGGCTCTCACACCTAAACTAAACGTTGTAGATTCAAAATTTTTGCGGTATTTAGTGTATTCTAGCATCCTGAAGATGATTCCAGCATTAATTTCATTGTGCTTATGCTCATTTTTAAGATTTTGACATTTTCACCTAAAGTGCACAATCAGGCTGAAAACGCATTTAAAGCAATAAAAAGTTCATTTTGGCTCTCACACCTAAACTAAACGTTGTAGACTCAAAATTTTTGCTGTATTTAGTGTATTCTAGCATCCTGAAGATGATTCCAGAATTAATTTCATCGTGCTTATGCTCATTTTAAAGATTTTGACATTTTCACCTTAATTGTACAATCAGGGGCTGAAAACGCGTTTAAAGCAATAAAAAGTTCATTTTGGCTCTCACACCTAAACTAAACGTTGTAGACTCAAAATTTTTGCTGTATTCAGTGTATTCTAGCATCCTGAAGATGATTCCAGAATTAATTTCATCGTGCTTATGCTCATTTTGAAGATTTTGACATTTTCACCTAAAGTGCACAATCAGGCTGAAAACGCATTTAAAGCAATAAAAAGTTCATTTTGGCTATCACACCTAAACTAAACGTTGTAGACTCAAAATTTTTGCTGTATTCAGTGTATTCTAGCATCCTGAAGATGATTCCAGCATTAATTTCATCGTGCTTATGCTCATTTTGAAGATTTTGACATTTTCACCTAAAGTGCACAATGAGGCTGAAAACGCATTTAAAGCAATAAAAAGTTCATTTTGGCTCACACACCTAAAATAAACGTTGTAGACTCAAAATTTTTGCTGTATTTAGTGTATTCTAGCATCCTGAAGATGATTCCAGCATTAATTTCATTGTGCTTATGCTCATTTTTAAGATTTTGACATTTTCACCTTAAGTGTACAATCAGGGGCTGAAAACGCGTTTAAAGCAATAAAAAGTTCATTTTGGCTCTCATACCTAAACTAAACGTTGTAGACTCAAAATTTTTGCTGTATTCAGTGTATTCTAGCATCCTGAAGATGATTCCAGCATTAATTTCATCGTGCTTATGCTCATTTTGAAGATTTTGACATTTTCACCTAAAGTGCACAATCAGGCTGAAAACGCATTTAAAGCAATAAAACGTTCATTTTGGCTCTCACACCTAAACTAAACGTTGTAGACTCAAAATTTTTGCTGTATTTAGTATATTCTAGCATCCTGAAGATGATTCCAGCATTAATTTCATCGTGCTTATGCTCATTTTGAAGATTTTGACATTTTCACCGAAAGTGCACAATCAGGCTGAAAACGCATTTAAAGCAATAAAAAGTTCATTTTGGCTCACACACCTAAAATAAACGTTGTAGACTCAAAATTTTTGCTGTATTTAGTGTATTCTAGCATCCTGAAGATGATTCCACCATTAATTTCATTGTGCTTATGCTCATTTTTAAGATTTTGACATTATCACCTTAAGTGTACAATCAGGGGCTGAAAACGCGTTTAAAGCAATAAAAAGTTTATTTTGGCTCTCACACCTAAACTAAACGTTGTAGACTCAAAATTTTTGCTGTATTTAGTATATTCTAGCATCCTGAAGATGATTCCAGCATTAATTTCATTGTGCTTATGCTCATTTTTAAGAATTTGTTATTTTCACCTTAAGTGCACAATCAGGCTGAAAACGCATTTAAAGCAATAAAAAGTTCATTTTGGCTCTCACACCTAAACTAAACGTTGTAGACTCAAAATTTTTGCTGTATTTAGTGTATTCTAGCATCCTGAAGATGATTCCAGCATTAATTTCATTGTGCTTATGCTCATTTTTAAGATTTTGTCATTTTCACCTAAAGTGCACAATCAGGCTGAAAACGCATTTAAAGCCATAAAAAGTTCATTTTGGCTCTCACATCTAAACTAAACGTTGTAGACTCAAAATTTTTGCTGTATTTAGTGTATTCTAGCATCCTGAAGATGATTCCAGCATTAATTTCATTGTGCTTATGCTCATTTTTAAGATTTTGACATTTTCACCTAAAGTGCACAATCAGGCTGAAAACGCATTTAAAGCAATAAAAAGTTCATTTTGGCTCTCACACCTAAACTAAACGTTGTAGACTCAAAATTTTTGCTGTATTTAGTGTATTTTAGCATCCTGAAGATGATTCCAACATTAATTTCATTGTGCTTATGCTCATTTTTAAGATTTTGACATTTTCACCTTAAGTGTACAATCAGGGGCTGAAAACGCGTTTAAAGCAATAAAAAGTTCATTTTGGCTCTCACACCTAAACTAAACGTTGTAGACTCAAAATTTTTGCGGTATTTAGTGTATTCTAGCATCCTGAAGATGATTCCAGCATTAATTTCATTGTGCTTATGCTCATTTTTAAGATTTTGACATTTTCACCTAAAGTGCACAATCAGGCTGAAAACTCATTTAAAGCAATAAAAAGTTCATTTTGGCTCTCACACCTAAACTAAACGTTGCAGACTCAAAATTTTTGCTGTATTTAGTGTATTCTAGCATCCTGAAGATGATTCCAGAATTAATTTCATCGTGCTTATGCTCATTTTAAAGATTTTGACATTTTCACCTTAAGTGTACAATCAGGGGCTGAAAACGCGTTTAAAGCATTAAAAAGTTTTTTTTGGCTATCACACCTAAACTAAACGTTGTAGACTCAAAATTTTTGCTGTATTTAGTGTATTCTAGCATCCTGAAGATGATTCCAGCATTAATTTCATTGTGCTTATGCTCATTTTTAAGATTTTGACATTTTCACCTAAAGTGCACAATCAGGCTGAAAACGCATTTAAAGCAATAAAAAGTTCAATTTGGCTCTCACATCTAAACTAAACGTTGTAGACTCAAAATTTTTGCTGTATATAGTGTTTTTTAGCATCCTGAAGATGATTCCAGCATTAATTTCATTGTGCTTATGCTCATTTTTAAGATTTTGACATTTTCACCTTAAGTGTACAATCAGGGGCTGAAAACGCGTTTAAAGCAATAAAAAGTTCATTTTGGCTCTCATACCTAAACTAAACGTTGTAGACTCAAAATTTTTGCTGTATTCAGTGTATTCTAGCATCCTGAAGATGATTCCAGCATTAATTTCATCGTGCTTATGCTCATTTTGAAGATTTTGACATTTTCACCTAAAGTGCACAATCAGGCTGAAAACGCATTTAAAGCAATAAAACGTTCATTTTGGCTCTCACACCTAAACTAAACGTTTTAGACTCAAAATTTTTGCTGTATTTAGTATATTCTAGCATCCTGAAGATGATTCCAGCATTAATTTCATTGTGCTTATGCTCATTTTTAAGATTTTGACATTTTCACCTAAAGTGCACAATCAGGCTGAAAACGCATTTAAAGCAATAAAAAGTTCATTTTGGCTCTCACACCTAAACTAAACGTTGTAGACTCAAAATTTTTGCTGTATTTAGTGTATTTTAGCATCCTGAAGATGATTCCAGCATTAATTTCATTGTGCTTATGCTCATTTGTAAGATTTTGACATTTTCACCTAAAGTGCACAATCAGGCTGAAAACGCATTTAAAGCCATAAAAAGTTCATTTTGGCTCTCACATCTAAACTAAACGTTGTAGACTCAAAATTTTTGCTGTATTTAGTGTATTCTAGCATCCTGAAGATGATTCCAGCATTAATTTCATTGTGCTTATGCTCATTTTTAAGATTTTGACATTTTCACCTTAAGTGTACAATCAGGGGCTGAAAACGCGTTTCAAGCAATAAAAAGTTCATTTTGGCTCTCACACCTAAACTAAACGTTGTAGACTCAAAATTTTTGCTGTATTCAGTGTATTCTAGCATCCTGAAGATGATTCCAGCATTAATTTCATCGTGCTTATGCTCATTTTGAAGATTTTGACATTTTCACCTTAAGTGCACAATCAGGCTGAAAACGCATTTAAAGCAATAAAAAGTTAATTGTGGCTCACACACCTAAAATAAACGTTGTAGACTCAAAATTGTTGCTGTATTTAGTGTATTCTAGCATCCTGAAGATGATTCCAGCATTAATTTCATTGTGCTTATGCTCATTTTGAAGATTTTGACATTTTCACCTTAAGTGTACAATGAGGGGCTGAAAACGCGTTTAAAGCAATAAAAAGTTCATTTTGGCTCTCACACCTAAACTAAACGTTGTAGACTCAAAATTTTTGCTGTATTCAGTGTATTCTAGCATCCTGAAGATGATTCCAGCATTAATTTCATCGTGCTTATGCTCATTTTGAAGATTTTGACATTTTCACCGAAAGTGCACAATCAGGCTGAAAACGCATTTAAAGCAATAAAAAGTTCATTTTGGCTCACACACCTAAAATAAACGTTGTAGACTCAAAATTTTTGCTGTATTTAGTGTATTCTAGCATCCTGAAGATTATTCCAGCATTAATTTCATTGTGCTTATGCTCATTTTGAAGATTTTGACATTTTCACCTAAAGTGCACAATCAGGCTGAAAACGCATTTAAAGCAATAAAAAGTTCATTTTGGCTCACACACCTAAAATAAACGTTGTAGACTCAAAATTTTTGCTGTATTTAGTGTATTCTAGCATCCTGAAGATTATTCCAGCATTAATTTCATTGTGCTTATGCTCATTTTGAAGATTTTGACATTTTCACCTTAAGTGTACAATCAGGGGCTGAAAACGCGTTTAAAGCAATAAAAAGTTTATTTTGGCTCTCACTCCTAAACTAAACGTTGTAGACTCAAAATTTTTGCTGTATTTAGTGTATTCTAGCATCCTGAAGATGATTCCAGCATTAATTTCATTGTGCTTATGCTCATTTTGAAGATTTTGACATTTTCACCTAAAGTGCACAATCAGGCTGAAAACGCATTTAAAGCAATAAAAAGTTCATTTTGGCTCTCACACCTAAACTAAACGTTGTAGACTCAAAATTTTTGCTGTATTTAGTGTATTTTAGCATCCTGAAGATGATTCCAGCATTAATTTCATTGTGCTTATGCTCATTTTTAAGATTTTGACATTTTCACCTTAAGTGTACAATCAGGGGGTGAAAACGCGTTTAAAGCAATAAAAAGTTCATTTTGGCTCTCACACCTAAACTAAACGTTGTAGACTCAAAAATTTTGCTGTATTCAGTGTATTCTAGCATCCTGAAGATGATTCCAGCATTAATTTCATTGTGCTTATGCTCATTTTGAAGATTTTGACATTTTCACCTTAAGTGTACAATCAGGGGCTGAAAACGCATTTAAAGCAATAAAAAGTTCATTTTGGCTCTCACACCTAAACTAAACGTTGTAGACTCAAAATTTTTGCTGTATTCAGTGTATTCTAGCATCCTGAAGATGATTCCAGCATTAATTTCATCGTGCTTATGCTCATTTTGAATATTTTGACATTTTCACCTAAAGTGCACAATCAGGCTGAAAACGCATTTAAAGCAATAAAAAGTTCATTTTGGCTCACACACCTAAAATAAACGTTGTAGACTCAAAATTTTTGCTGTATTTAGTGTATTCTAGCATCCTGAAGATGATTCCACCATTAATTTCATTGTGCTTATGCTCATTTTGAAGATTTTTACATTTTCACCTAAAGTGCACAATCAGGCTGAAAACGCATTTAAAGCAATAAAAAGTTCATTTTGGCTCACACACCTAAAATAAACGTTGTAGACTCAAAATTTTTGCTGTATTTTGTGTATTCTAACATCCTGAAGATGATTCCAGCATTAATTTCATTGTGCTTATGCTCATTTTTAAGATTTTGACATTTTCACCTAAAGTGCACAATCAGGCTGAAAACGCATTTAAAGCCATAAAAAGTTCATTTTGGCTCTCACATCTAAACTAAACGTTGTAGACTCAAAATTTTTGCTGTATTTAGTGTATTCTAGCATCCTGAAGATGATTCCAGCATTAATTTCATTGTGCTTATGCTCATTTTTAAGATTTTGACATTTTCACCTTAAGTGTACAATCAGGGGCTGAAAACACGTGTAAAGCAATAAAAGGTTCATTTTGGCTCTCACACATAAACTAAACGTTGTAGACTCAAAATTTTTGCTGTATTTAGTGTATTCTAGCATCCTGAAGCTGATTCCAGCATTAATTTCATTGTGCTTATGCTCATTTTGAAGATTTTGACATTTTCACCTAAAGTGCACAATCAGGCTGAAAACGCATTTAAAGCAATAAAAAGTTAATTTTGGCTCACACACCTAAAATAAACGTTGTAGACTCAAAATTTTTGCTGTATATAGTGTTTTTTAGCATCCTGAAGATGATTCCAGCATTAATTTCATTGTGCTTATGCTCATTTTTAAGATTTTGACATTTTCACCTTAAGTGTACAATCAGGGGCTGAAAACGCGTTTAAAGCAATAAAAAGTTCATTTTGGCTCTCATACCTAAACTAAACGTTGTAGACTCAAAATTTTTGCTGTATTCAGTGTATTCTAGCATCCTGAAGATGATTCCAGCATTAATTTCATCGTGCTTATGCTCATTTTGAAGATTTTGACATTTTCACCTAAAGTGCACAATCAGGCTGAAAACGCATTTAAAGCAATAAAACGTTCATTTTGGCTCTCACACCTAAACTAAACGTTGTAGACTCAAAATTTTTGCTGTATTTAGTATATTCTAGCATCCTGAAGATGATTCCAGCATTAATTTCATTGTGCTTATGCTCATTTTTAAGATTTTGACATTATCACCTTAAGTGTACAATCAGGGGCTGAAAACGCGTTTAAAGCAATAAAAAGTTTATTTTGGCTCTCACACCTAAACTAAACGTTGTAGACTCAAACTTTTTGCTGTATTTAGTATATTCTAGCATCCTGAAGATGATTCCAGCATTAATTTCATTGTGCTTATGCTCATTTTTAAGAATTTGTTATTTTCACCTTAAGTGCACAATCAGGCTGAAAACGCATTTAAAGCAATAAAAAGTTCATTTTGGCTCTCACACCTAAACTAAACGTTGTAGACTCAAAATTTTTGCTGTATTTAGTGTATTCTAGCATCCTGAAGATGATTCCAGCGTTAATTTCATTGTGCTTATGCTCATTTTTAAGATTTTGACATTTTCACCTTTAGTGTACAATCAGGGGCTGAAAACGCGTTTAAAGCAATAAAAAGTTCATTTTGGCTCTCACACCTAAACTAAACGTTGTAGACTCAAAATTTTTGCGGTATTTAGTGTATTCTAGCATCCTGAAGATGATTCCAGCATTAATTTCATTGTGCTTATGCTCATTTTTAAGATTTTGACATTTTCACCTAAAGTGCACAATCAGGCTGAAAACGCATTTAAAGCAATAAAAAGTTCATTTTGGCTCTCACACCTAAACTAAACGTTGTAGACTCAAAATTTTTGCTGTATTTAGTGTATTTTAGCATCCTGAAGATGATTCCAGCATTAATTTCATTGTGCTTATGCTCATTTTTAAGATTTTGACATTTTCACCTAAAGTGCACAATCAGGCTGAAAACGCATTTAAAGCCATAAAAAGTTCATTTTGGCTCTCACATCTAAACTAAACGTTGTAGACTCAAAATTTTTGCTGTATTTAGTGTATTCTAGCATCCTGAAGATGATTCCAGCATTAATTTCATTGTGCTTATGCTCATTTTTAAGATTTTGACATTTTCACCTAAAGTGCACAATCAGGCTGAAAACGCATTTAAAGCCATAAAAAGTTCATTTTGGCTCTCACATCTAAACTAAACGTTGTAGACTCAAAATTTTTGCTGTATTTAGTGTATTCTAGCATCCTGAAGATGATTCCAGCATTAATTTCATTGTGCTTATGCTCATTTTTAAGATTTTTAAATTTTCACCTTAAGTGTACAATCAGGGGCTGAAAACACGTGTAAAGCAATAAAAAGTTCATTTTGGCTCTCACACCTAAACTAAACGTTGTAGACTCAAAATTGTTGCTGTATTCAGTGTATTCTAGCATCCTGAAGATGATTCCAGCATTAATTTCATTGTGCTTATGCTCATTTTTAAGATTTTGACATTTTCACCTTAAGTGTACAATCAGGGGCTGAAAACACGTGTAAAGCAATAAAAAGTTCATTTTGGCTCTCACACCTAAACTAAACGTTGTAGACTCAAAATTTTTGCTGTATTCAGTGTATTCTAGCATCCTGAAGATGATTCCAGCATTAATTTCATCGTGCTTATGCTCATTTTTAAGATTTTGACATTTTCACCTAAAGTGCACAATCAGGCTGAAAACGCATTTAAAGCAATAAAAAGTTCATTTTGGCTCACACACCTAAAATAAACGTTGTAGACTCAAAATTTTTGCTGTATTTAGTGTATTCTAGCATCCTGAAGATGATTCCAGCATTAATTTCATTGTGCTTATGCTCATTTTGAAGATTTTGACATTTTCACCTTAAGTGTACAATCATGGGCTGAAAACGCGTTTAAAGCAATAAAAAGTTCATTTTGGCTCTCACACCTAAACTATACGATGTAGACTCAAAATTTTTTTCTGTATTTAGTGTATTCTAGCATCCTGAAGATGATTCCAGCATTAATTTCATTGTGCTTATGCTCATTTTGAAGATTATGACATTTTCACCTTAAGTGTACAATCAGGGGCTGAAAACGCGTTTAAAGCAATAAAAAGTTCATTTTGGCTCTCACACCTAAACTAAACGTTGTAGACTCAAATTTTTTTCTGTATTTAGTGTATTCTAGCATCCTGAAGATGATTCCAGCATTAATTTCATTGTGCTTATGCTCATTTTTAAGATTTTGACATTTTCACTTAAGTGCACAATCAGGCTGAAAACGCATTTAAAGCAATAAAAAGTTCATTTTGGCTCTCACACCTAAACTAAACGTTGTAGACTCAAAATTTTTGCTGTATTTAGTGTATTCTAGCATCCTGAAGATGATTCCAGCATTAATTTCATTGTGCTTATGCTCATTTTGAAGATTTTGACATTTTCACCTAAAGTGCACAATCAGGCTGAAAACGCATTTAAAGCAATAAAAAATTCATTTTAGCTCTCACACCTAAACTAAACGATGTAGACTCAAAATTTTTGCTGTATTTAGTGTATTCTATTATCCTGAAGATGATTCCAGCATTAATTTCATTGTGCTTATCTTCATTTTTAAGATTTAGTCATTTTCACCTAAAGTGCACAATCAGGCTGAAAACGCATTTAAAGCCATAAAAAGTTCATTTTGGCTCTCACACCTAAACTAAACGTTGTAGACTCAAAATTTTTGCTGTATTTAGTGTATTCTAGCATCCTGAAGATGATTCCACCATTAATTTCATTGTGCTTATGCTCATTTTGAAGATTTTGACATTTTCACCTTAAGTGTACAATCAGGGGCTGAAAACGCGTTTAAAGCAATAAAAAGTTTATTTTGGCTCTCACACCTAAACTAAACGTTGTAGACTCAAAATTGTTGCTGTATTTAGTATATTCTAGCATCCTGAAGATGATTCCAGCATTAATTTCATTGTGCTTATGCTCATTTTTAAGATTTTGACATTTTCACCTAAAGTGCACAATCAGGCTGAAAACTTCATTTAAAGCAATAAAAAATTAATTTTGGCTCTCACACCTAAACTAAACGTTGTAGACTCAAAATTTTTGCTGTATTTAGTGTATTCTATTATCCTGAAGATGATTCCAGCATTAATTTCATTGTGCTTATGCTCATTTTTAAGATTTTGACATTTTCACCTTAAGTGTACAATCAGGGGCTGAAAACGCGTGTAAAGCAATAAAAAGTTCATTTTGGCTATCACACCTAAACTAAACGTTGTAGACTCAAAATTGTTGCTGTATTCAGTGTATTCTAGCATCCTGAAGATGATTCCAGCATTAATTTCATCGTGCTTATGCTCATTTTGAAGATTTTGACATTTTCACCTAAAGTGCACAATCAGGCTGAAAACGCATTTAAAGCAATAAAAAGTTCATTTTTGCTTACACGCCTAAAATAAACGTAGACTCAAAATTTTTGCTGTATTTAGTGTATTCTAGCATCCTGAAGATGATTCCAGCATTAATTTCATTGTGCTTATGCTCATTTTGAAGATTTTGACATTTTCACCTTAAGTGTACAATCAGGGGCTGAAAACGCGTTTAAAGCAATAAAAAGTTCATTTTGGCTCTCACACCTAAACTAAACGATGTAGACTCAAAATTTTTGATGTATTTAGTGTATTCTAGCGTCCTGAAGATGATCCCAGCATTAATTTCATTGTGCTTATGCTCATTTTGAAGATTATGACATTTTCACCTTAAGTGTACAATCAGGGGCTGAAAACGCGTTTAAAGCAATAAAAAGTTCATTTTGGCTCTCACACCTAAACTAAACGTTGTAGACTCAAAATTTTTGCTGTATTCAGTGTATTCTAGCATCCTGAAGATGATTCCAGAATTAATTTCATCGTGCTTATGCTCATTTTGAAGATTTTGACATTTTCACCTAAAGTGCACAATCAGGCTGAAAACGCATTTAAAGCAATAAAAAGTTCATTTTGGCTCTCACACCTAAACTAAACGTTGTAGACTCAAAATTTTTGCTGTATTTAGTGTATTCTAGCATCCTGAAGATGATTCCACCATTAATTTCATTGTGCTTATGCTCATTTTGAAGATTTTGACATTTTCACCTTAAGTGTACAATCAGGGGCTGAAAACGCGTTTAAAGCAATAAAAAGTTTATTTTGGCTCTCACACCTAAACTAAACGTTGTAGACTCAAAATTGTTGCTGTATTTAGTATATTCTAGCATCCTGAAGATGATTCCAGCATTAATTTTTATTGTGCTTATGCTCATTTTTAAGATTTTGACATTTTCACCTAAAGTGCACAATCAGGCTGAAAACGCATTTAAAGCAATAAAAAATTCATTTTGGCTCTCACACCTAAACTAAATGTTGTAGACTCAAAATTTTTGCTGTATTTAGTGTATTCTATTATCCTGAAGATGATTCCAGCATTAATTTCATTGTGCTTATGCTCATTTTTAAGATTTTGTCATTTTCACCTAAAGTGCACAATCAGGCTGAAAACGCATTTAAAGCCATAAAAAGTTCATTTTGGCTCTCACACCTAAACTAAACGTTGTAGACTCAAAATTTTTGCTGTATTTAGTGTATTCTAGCATCCTTAAGATGATTCCAGCATTAATTTCATTGTGCTTATGCTCATTTTTAAGATTTTGACATTTTCACCTTAAGTGTACAATCAGGGGCTGAAAACGCGTTTAAAGCAATAAAAAGTTCATTTTGGCTCTCACACCTAAACTAAACGTTGTAGACTCAAAAATTTTGCTGTATTTAGTGTATTCTAGCATCCTGAAGATGATTCCAGCATTAATTTCATTGTGCTTATGCTCATTTTTAAGATTTTGACATTTTCACCTAAAGTGCACAATCAGGCTGAAAACGCATTTAAAGCCATAAAAAGTTCATTTTGGCTCTCACATCTAAACTAAACGTTGTAGACTCAAAATTTTTGCTGTATTTAGTGTATTCTAGCATCCTGAAGATGATTCCAGCATTAATTTTATTGTGCTTATGCTCATTTTTAAGATTTTGATATTTTCACCTTAAGTGTACAATCAGGGGCTGAAAACGCGTTTAAAGCAATAAAAAGTTCATTTTGGCTCTCACACCTAAACTAAACGTTGTAGACTCAAAATTTTTGCTGTATTCAGTGTATTCTAGCATCCTGAAGATGATTCCAGCATTAATTTCATCGTGCTTATGCTCATTTTGAAGATTTTGACATTTTCACCTAAAGTGCACAATCAGGCTGAAAATGCATTTAAAGCAATAAAAAGTTCATTTTGGCTCTCACATCTAAACTAAACGTTGTATACTCTAAAATGTTGCTGTATTTAGTGTATTCTAGCATCCTGAAGATGATTCCAGCATTAATTTCATTGTGCTTATGCTCATTTTTAAGATTTTGACATTTTCACCTTAAGTGTACAATCAGGGGCTGAAAACGCGTTTAAAGCAATAAAAAGTTCATTTTGGCTCTCACACCTAAACTAAACGTTGTAGACTCAAAATTTTTGCTGTATTCAGTGTATTCTAGCATCCTGAAGATGATTCCAGCATTAATTTCATCGTGCTTATGCTCATTTTGAAGATTTTGACATTTTCACCTAAAGTGCACAATCAGGCTGAAAACGCATTTAAAGCAATAAAAAGTTAATTTTGGCTCACACACCTAAAATAAACGTTGCAAACTCAAAATTTTTGCTGTATTTAGTGTATTCTAGCATCCTGAACATGATTCCAGCATTAATTTCATTGTGCTTATGCTCATTTTGAAGATTTTGACATTTTCACCTAAAGTGCACAATCAGGCTGAAAACGCATTTAAAGCAATAAAAAGTTAATTTTGGCTCACACACCTTAAATAAACGTTGTAGACTCAAAATTTTTGCTGTATTTAGTGTATTCTAGCATCCTGAAGATGATTCCAGCATTAATTTCATTGTGCTTATGCTCATTTTGAAGATTTTGACATTTTCACCTTAAGTGTACAATCAGGGGCTGAAAACGCGTTTAAAGCAATAAAAAGTTCATTTTGGCTCTCACACCTTTTTTTTTTTTTTTTTTTTTGGGAGATCTCAGTATTGATCATTTGAAATGTCATCATCATTGTTCTCCCTTTTTTTTTTTTTTGTATGTGTGTTTGTGCGTGTGTGCGTGCGTGTGTGCGTGCGTGTGTGTGCGTGCGTGCGTGCGTGCGTGAGAAAAAAATAAAATAAATAAATAAGAATTCCCATACCGTTCACCTAAACCGAACACTTCAAAATCCAGCCAGAGTCGTGGGGCCGCCAGGAGACCCGAAGGGGGACCAAAGAAAAGAAAGAAAAGCGAAGCCCAGCACCGACCAGACACCACCCACCGGGCCACTAACCTTCACCAACCCCAGAGACATCCAAACTCCAACAAATCAGGGAAACCTCAAGGGCCCAAAGGAGAAACTGAGGAAAGGTAGAAAGGACAGACGAAGCAGAGTGAGATCCACAGACACCAGCCTCCACCGAATCAATGACCTGAGGGAGAAACAAATTGTGTCTGAGTCTCGATAGATGCTGGTGTGGTGGATCTAGCATGCATGAAAATCTCCACCAAAGAGGGGAGCCGTCGACCCCCGCCAGGACAGAGCAAGCGCAACACCTCAGGGCCCCCCAGGCCGCGGCCGCGCCAAAGGACGACCCCCGGGCCCCGCAGGGGCCACCGGCCGGAGAGCAAACCCCGGAGCAGGAGCGCCCCCCACCCCAACGCGGCCCGCGCCCCCAACCCAACGCAGCAGGAAGGGGCACTGCAGGCCCACCAGGCACCCCACCGGCCCACAACCCCCGCTCCCCCCGCGACCCCCCCCCCCGATCCCCCCAACCAACCCCAACCCAGCCCCAACCGCCCCCAGGTCCCCAAATCCCCAGACGCCCCCCCCCACCCCAGCACCCCCCACCCCGGCACCCACCCCACCACCCCCCCACCAACCAAGCCGCCCCCGACCCCAGACCCCGGGGACACACCGCACCCAGGCATCCGCGCCGAAGAGGGGGCCGGGCAGCGGAGCGGAGAGGGCACCCGCGCCCACCCCACCACACGGAGGGACGGAACACCAAGGGCAGAAGGGGAGATGGGGGCACCGGAGGACGGGCGGCATCCCCGAACCCCAGGCCAAGCGGGGAGAGGCCCCGGTCGTCACCCCAACGATCTAAGTGAAAAACTAACCCTGTTACTAAGTTCGCCAGCTCGCCGACTGGCGAACTCTACCCCTAAACCGTGAGTGTGACCCCACCCAGTGTATATACATAAGTGTGTGTGTGTGGTGCATTGAAATTGGGGGCAGGTGAACCGGAGCAGAGGGAAATGATATCCCCCCCTGCTCCGATCCACCCGCCCCTCAGGCATGTCAATGAGCGTATGTGGTGCATTAAAATAAGTTAATGGGGGGGGGGTGCACACGGACAGGCGACCGCAGCACTGCTCCATACCGCGGCCGCCCCAACCGATGCCCCCCCCCCCCCAGTTGTGTGGTGCATTAAAATTTGGAGGGGAGCTGCAGGGCGGAGACGGTGTCTCCACCCCACCCCACTCCCCCCCAAAGTGTGTTATGTGCCCTAAAATGTATTGTGCAAAACTAGTGCAGTGAGTTAAGAGGAGCGAACAGCTGGGCCCCCCCCAACCAGGCGGGGGGGGGGAGGCGCACCCGCCCACCAAAATCCCCACCCACCCCACCGGGACCCCGGCGGGGCTCGCCCCCCGGATACCGGGGCCCGCCCGAAGTGCCCGGAGGCCCACCGGAGCGGGGCGGGCACAACACCAATCCCGCCCACTCCCCCGGCCCCCGGAGCGCCGAGACCCGGGCCACGGATGGAACCCCCGGCCTAGGGGAGGGGGAGGAGGGTGGACAGGGGAGGGGGAGGGGACGGGGGAAGGAGACGACAGGAAGGGCAGGAGGCAGCGGCAGGGCCGCAGAGAGAGGGGGAGAGGAGGAGGATGGGCGACGAGGGAGAAGGGACAGGGAGGCGGAGGAGGGGCGGGGAGAGGTGAAGAGGGAGAGGAAGCAAGGGGGAGGAAGGGGGAGGGGAGATGGAACCACGGGGCACCCCGGCGGCCCACAGGCCCCGACCCGCGTCGCCGGACCCAGAGCGACGGACCGCGTCGGGGCGGCGCCGCCCCGGACACCAAGGAGAGCCCCGCAACACAGCACCCACCACGAGACCCAGGGAACGACCAAGACGCAGCCGCCACCCAGCAGCCAACAGAGGGGCAGACCCGCCCACGCCCAGCCAGGGGGGACAGCACCTGTAGAGTTAGTCCCCTGGCATGCAGTGAATCCGAATATTAGCCTTTAGTGCCCATTGGAGGTGAATCTGCTCGATCCTGTTGACAGCAACTGGGTTCCTGACTATAAAAACACAACCATTAGTAACAAACTGCCAAATGCAGAGACATCAATGTAAGTTATCACGATGTGGTGGCTCTCGCTAACAGGCAGAATTAAATAACCAGAATTAGGTTAAAATATTCTATATACGTAGACCATATTTCTATGAATTTTGATATTTGTTTTTTATTTGAGGCCGATATTTTTTCCATTAAAATGTGATTTATGAGGAGGTTAGACCATTGGTCGATATTCAGAGTTTGTTTATTTTTCCAGTTAACAAGAATTGTTTTTTTAGCGATAGTAAGGGCTACAAGTGTAGATTGAAATTGTTTATGTGGTAGGTCAGTTGTTGTTAGGTCACCTAGCAAACACAAGTTTGGAGATAAAGGTATCCTATAGTCCAAGATAGCGGAAAGTTTTTCTAAGACTTTAGTCCAGAAATACATAACCGGGGTGCATAACCATAAAGCATGAAAATAAGTGTCTGTAGTGTTTTGTAAACACTGGAGACAAATGTCGGAGTCGGAGAGGCCCATTTTCTTCATCATATATTGAGTAATGTATGTTCTATGGATCATTTTGTATTGGATAAGTTGTAAATTTGTGTGTTTTGTCATTTTAAATGCATTTTCACAAACTTGAATCCAAAAGTCAGATTCCGGAGCTATAGACAAGTCTGTCTCCCATTTTAAGATGGGTAAAGACATTTTATCCGTATATGAAAGTAACTTATATATTTTTGAAAGTTTTTTTGTTGTTGTCGGAGAAAGCTTGGTAATATCTTTAGCTAAGCCAGGCGGTTGGAGCGTACCCTGAAGTGTTGGAATTTGTTTCTTTATCATATTTTTAACTTGCAGATAATGTAAAAAATTTCCGTTTGTTATTTTGTATTTTTGGAGCAAAGATGTATATGATATAAACATATTATCTGAGAAGAGATGGTGAAGATGTGTGATTCCTTTCTGCTCCCACACACCTAAATAAAACGTTTGGTTGTTAATTCGAAAGTCAGGGTTATGCCATAGGGGAGAAAGCCCACAGGGCTCCACTTGGGCTTTTGTAATTTCTAATGCCTTCCACCAAGCAGTCAGGGTGGCGGAGATCATTGGGTTTTTAAAACAATTATGTCGCTTAATCGATGTTGTAGTAAAGAGTAAATCTAGAAGTCTGAGGTTATTACAATCCTTCTGTTCTAGTTCCAGCCAACAGTTAGTATCTCTGTTGGGTTGTGCCCATAGAACGATATATTGTAGCTGGTTAGCTATATAGTAGTACATAAAATTTGGTGCCTCTAGACCACCTTTGGATTTACTTTTCTGAAGAGTAGATAGACTAATCTTTGCTTTTTTTTTTTTCCAGTAAAATTTTGTAACGGCTGAGTCCAACAACTGGAACCATTTAGCCGTAGGTTTAAATGGAATCATTGAGAAAAAATAGTTTATTTTAGGTAAAACTTTCATTTTAACGGTGGCTATTCGTCCTATTAAAGAAATAGGAAGATTATTCCAGCGTTCCAAGTCACTATGAATGTTATCCAGAAGTGGAGAAAAATTTAAATGAATTAAATCAGTTAATTTAGGTGAGATTTTTATGCCTAAGTATTTTAAATTACCTATAGGAAATGAGTAATGTGGGTCCTGGCTTGCAGGGTTCCAAGAATTTTCTGTAATAGGTAGAAGTGTTGATTTTGTCCAGTTAATAGAATAATCTGACAACTGTGAGAATTTAGTTATTAAGTTAAATACTTCCCCTAACGAAATCGCCGGGTTTTCTAGATAAAGTAAAATATCATCGGCATATAGATTAATTTTATGTTCTGTTACCCCAGAGTGAATTCCTTGAATCCTTCTTTCCTGGCGTATGGCTATTGCAAGTGGCTCGATAAATATTGCAAATAATAAAGGGGATAGTGGGCATCCCTGTCTTGTGCCTCTCTGTAAAATAAAGCTCTTAGATATAATCCCGTTAGTAGTAACTGTAGCTTTGGGAGAATCATATAATACTGACACCCAGTGGATAAATGATTTCCCAAAGCCAAATTTATTTAAAACAGCAAAGAGGAAGGACCAGTTAACTTTGTCAAAAGCTTTTTCTGCATCCAACGATATAATAACTGCCTTCTTATCATGCCGCTGTGACATGCTAATAAGGTTAAAGAGCCTCCTAATATTATTAGTAGAGTGACGATCTTTAATAAAGCCTGTTTGGTCGCTATGAATAATTGTCGAGATTACTGTTTCTAATCTAGATGTGAAAGCCTTAGTAATAATTTTGATATCAGTGTTAATTAGTGAAATCGGACGGTAACTTGATGGAAGGCTGGGGTCTTTTTCTGGCTTTAATAAAAGTTGAATTGCTGCTGTATTCATGTGTGGACGTATGTAACCATTAGTTTTAATTTCTGTTACTACTCTTAAGAATAGCGGAGCAAGCATTAACCAGTAGTGCTTAAAAAATATAGCCGGATAACCATCTGGGCCAGGTGCCTTGCCATTAGGCATACTATCTAGAGCACTGTACAACTCGTTTATAGTAAGTGGCGCTTTTAACATATCTTTATATTCAGTAGTTAACTGAGGCATAGTTAAGCTACTGAGGAATGCCTCAATATGCTCAGGGTTAGGTTTGTTAGTTTCTGAGTAGAGGTTGCGATAATAGTTATAAAAAATTTGATTAATTTCTTCTGGTGATTGTGTACATTCACCAGTTGTCCCTTTAATAGCCGTTATATGAGATTTTTCCCGATTGCGTTGAAGTTGGTTTGCAAGAAATTTACCTGATTTGTTATTATATTCAAAGTTGTTGTATCTCAATTGTTGTATTATAAACTCTGTCTTTTTAGTTAGCATATCGTCTAACTGTATTTTGTAAGTCAGTCCATATTTGGTCATTTGGGTTTATTGCGTACTCATCCGTCAGTTGTTTAATTTTATCTTCCAAGTCATTTTCAAATTTTTGATCCTGTTTCTTTTTATAAGATGAATATGATATAATTTAACCTCTAATTACTGCTTTCCCAGCTTCTCAGAGAAGAGATGGCGATAGGCCTGGAGAGTCATTTATTTACAAAAAGTCTGCCCATTCTTTCCTTATAATTTTATCAAACTCTGCATCGTTTAGCAGAGAGATGTTAAAACGCCATGTTGGTGGTGGTTTAAAGGTATAATCAACTTGTAGGGGAAGTGAGACTGGTGCGTGGTCGCTAATAATAAGTGGCTCTCACACCTAAACTAAACGTTGTAGACTCAAAATTTTTGCTGTATTCAGTGTAATCTAGCATCCTGAAGATGATTCCAGCATTAATTTCATCGTGCTTATGCTCATTTTGAAGATTTTGAAATTTTCACCTAAAGTGCACAATCAGGCTGAAAACGCATTTAAAGCAATAAAAAGTTCATTTTGGCTCACACACCTAAAATAAACGTTGTAGACTCAAAATATTTGCTGTATTTAGTGTATTCTAGCATCCTGAAGATGATTCCAGCATTAATTTCATTGTGCTTATGCTCATTTTGAAGATTTTGACATTTTCACCTTAAGTGTACAATCAGGGGCTGAAAACGCGTTTAAAGCAATAAAAAGTTCATTTTGGATCTCACACCTAAACTAAACGATGTAGACTCAAAATTTTTGATGTATTTAGTGTATTCTAGCATCCTGAAGATGATTCCAGCATTAATTTCATTGTGCTTATGCTCATTTTGAAGATTTTGACATTTTCACCTAAAGTGCACAATCAGGCTGAAAACTTCATTTAAAGCAATAAAAAATTAATTTTGGCTCTCACACCTAAACTAAACGTTGTAGACTCAAAATTTTTGCTGTATTTAGTGTATTCTATTATCCTGAAGATGATTCCAGCATTAATTTCATTGTGCTTATGCTCATTTTTAAGATTTTGACATTTTCACCTTAAGTGTACAATCAGGGGCTGAAAACGCGTGTAAAGCAATAAAAAGTTCATTTTGGCTATCACACCTAAACTAAACGTTGTAGACTCAAAATTGTTGCTGTATTCAGTGTATTCTAGCATCCTGAAGATGATTCCAGCATTAATTTCATCGTGCTTATGCTCATTTTGAAGATTTTGACATTTTCACCTAAAGTGCACAATCAGGCTGAAAACGCATTTAAAGCAATAAAAAGTTCATTTTTGCTCACACGCCTAAAATAAACGTAGACTCAAAATTTTTGCTGTATTTAGTGTATTCTAGCATCCTGAAGATGATTCCAGCATTAATTTCATTGTGCTTATGCTCATTTTGAAGATTTTGACATTTTCACCTTAAGTGTACAATCAGGGGCTGAAAACGCGTTTAAAGCAATAAAAAGTTCATTTTGGATCTCACACCTAAACTAAACGATGTAGACTCAAAATTTTTGATGTATTTAGTGTATTCTAGCATCCTGAAGATGATTCCAGCATTAATTTCATTGTGCTTATGCTCATTTTGAAGATTTTGACATTTTCACCTTAAGTGTACAATCAGGGGCTGAAAACGCGTTTAAAACAATAAAAAGTTCATTTTGGCTCTCACACCTAAACTAAACGTTGTAGACTCAAAATTTTTGCTGAATTCAGTGTATTCTAGCATCCTGAAGATGATTCCAGCATTAATTTCATCGTGCTTATGCTCATTTTGAAGATTTTGACATTTTCACCTAAAGTGCACAATCAGGCTGAAAACGCATTTAAAGCAATAAAAAGTTCATTTTGGCTCACACACCTAAAATAAACGTTGTAGAGTCAAAATTTTTGCTGTATTTAGTGTATTCTAGCATCCTGAAGAAGATTCCAGCATTAATTTCATTGTGCTTATGCTCATTTTGAAGATTTTGACATTTTCACCTTAAGTGTACAATCAGGGGCTGAAAACGCGTTTAAAGCAATAAAAAGTTCATTTTGGCTCTCACACCTAAACTAAACGTTGTAGACTCAAAAAAATTTCTGTATTTAGTGTATTCTAGCATCCTGAAGATGATTCCAGCATTAATTTCATCGTGCTTATGCTCATTTTTAAGATTTTGACATTTTCACTTAAGTGCACAATCAAGCTGAAAATGCATTTCAAGCAATAAAAAGTTCATTTTGGCTCTCACACCTAAACTAAACGTTGTAGACTCAAAATTTTTGCTGTATTTAGTGTATTCTAGCATCCTGAAGATGATTCCAGCATTAATTTCATTGTGCTTATGCTCATTTTTAAGATTTTGACATTTTCACCTAAAGTGCACAATCAGGCTGAAAACGCATTTAAAGCAATAAAAAGTTCATTTTGGCTCTCACACCTAAACTAAACGTTGTAGACTCAAAATTTTTGCTGTATTTAGTGTATTTTAGCATCCTGAAGATGATTCCAGCATTAATTTCATTGTGCTTATGCTCATTTTTAAGATTTTGACATTTTCACCTTAAGTGTACAATCAGGGGCTGAAAACGCGTTTAAAGCAATAAAAAGTTCATCTTGGCTCTCACACCTAAACTAAACGTTGTAGACTCAAAATTTTTGCTGTATTCAGTGTATACTAGCTTCCTGAAGATGATCCCAGCATTAATTTCATCGTGCTTATGCTCATTTTGAAGATTTTGACATTTTCACGGCGGGCTACCAGGGGTGGAAATCCCCCATTGAAATGTTTGGCGGGCTACCAGGGGTCGAATTCCCCTATTGAAATGAATGGCGGGCACCCAGGGATCAAAATCCCCTAATGAAATGTATGGCGGGCTACCAGGGGTCGAAATCCCCCATTGAAATGAATGGCGGGCACCCAGGGGTCGAATTCCCCCATTTAAATAAATGGTGGGCTCCCAGGGGTTGAAATCCCCCATTGAAATGAATGGCGGGCGCCGAGGAATCAAAATCCCCCAATGAAATGAATGGCGGGCTACCAGGGGTCGGAATCTCCCATTGAAATGAATGGCGGGGGCGCCTAGAGGTCGAAATCCCCCATTGAAATAAATGGCTGGCTCCCAGTGGTCGAAATCCCCCATTGAAATGATTGGTGGGCTCCCAGGGATCGAATTCTCCCATTGAAATGGATTGCGGGCGCCCAGAGGTCGAAATCCCCCATTGAAATAAATGGCGGGCTACCAGGGGTTTAAATCCCCCATTGAAATGAATGGCTGGCTCCCAGTGGTCAAAATCCCCCATTGAAATGAATGGCGGGCTCCCAGGGATCAAAATCCCCCAATGAAATAAATGGCGGGCGACCAGGAGTCAAAATCCCCCAATGAAATTAATTGCAAACTACCAGGGGTCGAAATCCCCCATTGAAATGAATGGCGGGCGCCTAGGGGTCGAAATCCCCCATTGAAATGAATGGCTGGCTCCCAGTGGTCGAAATCCCCCATTGAAATGAATGGCGGGCTCCAAGGGATCAAAATCCCCCAATGAAATGTATGGCGGGCTACCAGGGGTCGAAATCCCCCATTGAAATGAATGGCGGGCACCCAGGGGTCGAATTACCCCATTTAAATGAATGGTGGGCTCCCAGGAGTCGAAATCCCCCATAGGAATGAATGGCGGGTTACCAGGGGTTGAAATCCCCCATTGAAATGAATGGCGGGCGACCAGGAGTAAAAATCCCCCATTGAAATGAATGGCGGGCGCCTAGGGGTCGAAATCCCCCATTGAAATGAATGGCTGGCTCCCAGTGGTCGAAATCCCCCATTGAAATAAATGGCGGGCTACCAGGGGTCGAATTCCCCCATTGAAATGAATGGCGGGCGCCCAGGGGTCGAAATCCCGCAATGAAATGAATGGCGGGCTACCAGGTGTCGAAATCCCCCATTGAAATGAATTGCGGGCTCCCAGGGGTCGAATTCCCCCATTGAAATGAATGAAGGGCGACCAGGAGTCAAATTCCCCCATTGAAATGAATGGCGGGCGCCAAGGGGTCGAAATCCCCCATTGAAATGAATGGCTGGCTCCCAGTGGTCGAAATCCCCCATTGAAATGAATGGCGGGCTACCAGAGGTCGAATTCCCCCATTGAAATAAATGGGGGGCGCCCAGGAATCAAAATCCCCCAATGAAATGAATGGCGGGCTACCAGGGGTAGAAATCCCCCAATGAAATGAATGGCGGGCGCCCAGGCGTCGAAATCCCGCAATGAAATGAATGGCAGGCTACCAGGTGTCGAAATCCCCCATTGAAATGAATGGCGGGCTCCCAGGGGTCGAATTCACCCATTGAAATGAATGGCGGGCAACCAGGAGTCAAAATCCCCCATTGAAATGAATGGCGGGCGCCTAGGGGTCGAAATCCCCCATTGAAATGAATGTCTGGCTCCCAGTGGTCGAAATCCCCCATTGAAATGAATGGCGGGCTACCAGAGGTCGAATTCCCCCATTGAAATGAATGGCGGGCGCCCAGGAATCAAAATCCCCCAATGAAATGAATGGCGGGCTACCAGGGGTAGAAATCCCCCATTGAAATGAATGGCGGGCGCCCAGGGGTCGAATTCCCCCAATTAAATGAATGTTGGGCTCCGAGGGGTCGAAATCCCCCATTGAAATGAATGGCGGGCGCCCAGGGATCGAAATCCCCCATTGAAATGAATGACGGGCGCCGAGGAATCAAAATCCCCCAATGAAATGAATGGCGGGCTACCAGGGGTCGAAATCTCCCATTGAAATGAATGGAGGGCTCCCAGGGGTCGAAATCCCTCATTGAAATGAATGGCGGGCTACCAGGGGTGGGAATCCCCCATTGAAATGTTTGGCGGGCTACCAGGGGTCGAATTCCCCTATTGAAATGAAGGGCGGGCACCCAGGGATCAAAATCCCCTAATGAAATGTATGGCGGGCTACCAGGGGTCAAAATCCCCCACTGAAATGAATGGCGGGCACCCAGGGGTCGAATTCCCCCATTTAAATGAATGGTGGGCTCCCAGGAATCGAAATCCCCCATAGGAATGAATGGCGGGTTACCAGGGGTTGAAATCCCCCATTGAAATGAATGGTGGGCTCCCAGGGGTCGAAATCCCCCATTGAAATGACTGGCGGGCGCCGAGGAATCAAAATCCCCCAATGAAATGAATGGCGGGCTACCAGGGGTCGAATCTCCCATTGAAATGAATGGCGGGGGCGCCTAGGGGTCGAAATCCCCCATTGAAATGAATGGCTGGCTCCCAGTGGTCGAAATCCCCCATTGAAATGAATGGTGGGCTCCCAGGGATCGAATTCTCCCATTGAAATGGATTGCGGGCGCCCAGAGGTCGAATTCCCCCATTTAAATGAATGGTGGGCTCCCAGGAGTCGAAATCCCCCATAGGAATGAATGGCGGGTTACCAGGGGTTGAAATCCCCCATTGAAATGAATGGTGGGCTACCAGGGATCGAGATCCCCCCATAGGAATGAATGGCGGGGAAGCCTAGGGGTCGAAATCCCCCACTGAAATGAATGGCTGGCTCCCAGTGGTCGAAATCCCCCATTGAAATGAATGGCGGGCTCCAAGGGATCAAAATCCCCCAATGAAATGTATGGCGGGCTACCAGGGGTCGAAATCCCCCATTGAAATGAATGGCGGGCACCCAGGGGTCGAATTCCCCCATTTAAATGAATGGTGGGCTCCCAAGAGTCAAAATCCCCATAGGAATGAATGGCGGGTTACCAGGGGTTGAAATCCCCCATTGACATGAATGGCGGGCGACCAGGAGTCAAAATCCCCCATTGAAATGAATGGCGGGCGCCTAATGGTCGAAATCCCCCATTGAAATGAATGGCTGGCTCCCAGTGGTCGAAATCCCCCATTGAAATGAATGGCGGGCTACCAGGGGTCGAATTCCCTCATTGAAATGAATGGCGGGCGCCCAGGAATCAAAATCCCCCAATGAAATGAATGGCGGGCTACCAGGGGTAGAAATCCCCCATTGAAATGAATGGCGGGCGCCCAGGGGTCGAAATCCCGCAATGAAATGAATGGCGGGCTACCAGGTGTCGAAATCCCCCATTGAATTGAATGGCGGGCTCCCAGGGGTCGAATTCCCCCATTGAAATGAATGGCGGGCGACCAGGAGTCAAATTCCCCCATTGAAATGAATGGCGGGCTACCAGGGATAGAAATCCCCCATTGAAATGAATGGCAGTCGCCCAGGGGTCGAAATCCCGCAATGAAATGAATGGCGGGCTACCAGGTGTCGAAATCCCCCATTGAAATGAATGGCGGGCTAACAGGGGTCGAATTTGCCCATTTAAATGAATGGTGGGCTCCCAGGGGTCGAAATCCCCCATTGAAATGAATGGCGGGCGCCGAGGAATCAAAATCCCCCATTGAAATGAATGGCGGGCGACCAGGAGTAAAAATCCCCCATTGAAATGAATGGCGGGCGCCTAGGGGTCGAAATCCCCCATTGAAATGAATGGCTGGCTCCCAGTGGTCGAAATCCCCCATTGAAATGTATGGCGGGCTACCAGGGGTCGAATTCCCCCATTGAAATGAATGGCGGGCGCCCAGGGGTCGAAATCCCGCAATGAAATGAATGGCGGGCTACCAGGTGTCGAAATCCCCCATTGAAATGAATGGCGGGCTCCCAGGGGTCGAATTCCCCCATTGAAATGAATGAAGGGCGACCAGGAGTCAAATTCCCCCATTGAAATGAATGGCGGGCGCCAAGGGGTCGAAATCCCCCATTGAAATGAATGGCTGGCTCCCAGTGGTCGAAATCCCCCATTGAAATGAATGGCGGGCTACCAGAGGTCGAATTCCCCCATTGAAATGAATGGGGGGCGCCCAGGAATCAAAATCCCCCAATGAAATGATTGGCGGGCTACCAGGGGTAGAAATCCCCCAATGAAATGAATGGCGGGCGCCCAGGCGTCGAAATCCCGCAATGAAATGAATGGCAGGTTACCAGGTGTCGAAATCCCCCATTGAAATGAATGGCGGGCTCCCAGGGGTCGAATTCACCCATTGAAATGAATGGCGGGCAACCAGGAGTCAAAATCCCCCAATGAAATGAATGGCAGGCTACCAGGGGTCGGAATCTCCCATTAAAATGAATGGCGGGGGCGCCTAGGGGTCGAAATCCCCCATTGAAATGAATGGCTCGCTCCCAGTGGTCGAAATCCCCCATTGAAACGAATGGTGGGCTCCCAGGGATCGAATTCCCCCATTGAAATGGATTGCGGGCGCCCAGGGGTCGAAATCCCCCATTGAAATAAATGGCGGGCTACCAGGGGTTTAAATCCCCCATTGAAATGAATGGCGGGCTCCCAGGGGTCGATTTCCCTCATTGAAATGAATGGCGGGCGACCAGGAGTCAAAATCCCCCAATGAAATGAATTGCGGACTACCAGGGGTCAAAATCTTCCATTGAAATGAATGGCGGGCGCCTAGGGGTCGAAATCCCCCATTGAAATGAATGGCTGGCTCCCAGTGGTCGAAATCCCCCATTGAAATGAATTGCACGCTACCAGGGGTCGAATTCCCCCATTGAAATGAATGGCGGGCGCCCAGGAATCAAAATCCCCCAATGAAATGAATGGCGGGCTACCATGAGTCGAAATCTCCCATTGAAATTAATGGAGGGCTCCAAGGGGTCGAAATCCCTCATTGAAATGAATGGCGGGCTACCAGAGGTGGAAATCCCCCATTGAAATGTTTGGCGGGCTACCAGTGGTCGAATTCCCCTATTGAAATGAATGGCGGGCACCCAGGGATCAAAATCCCCCAATGAAATGAATGGCGGGCTACCAGGTGTCGAAATCCCCCATTGAAATGAATGGCGGACACCCAGGGGTCGAATTCCCCCATTTAAATAAATGGTGGGCTCCCAGGAGTCGAAATCCCCCATTGAAATGAATGGCTGGCTCCCAGTGGTCGAAATCCCCCATTGAAATGAATGGCGGGCTACCAGAGGTCGAATTCCCCCATTGAAATGAATGGGGGGCGCCCAGGAATCAAAATCCCCCAATGAAATGATTGGCGGGCTACCAGGGGTAGAAATCCCCCAATGAAATGAATGGCGGGCGCCCAGGCGTCGAAATCCCGCAATGAAATGAATGGCAGGTTACCAGGTGTCGAAATCCCCCATTGAAATGAATGGCGGGCTCCCAGGGGTCGAATTCACCCATTGAAATGAATGGCGGGCAACCAGGAGTCAAAATCCCCCAATGAAATGAATGGCAGGCTACCAGGGGTCGGAATCTCCCATTAAAATGAATGGCGGGGGCGCCTAGGGGTCGAAATCCCCCATTGAAATGAATGGCTCGCTCCCAGTGGTCGAAATCCCCCATTGAAACGAATGGTGGGCTCCCAGGGATCGAATTCCCCCATTGAAATGGATTGCGGGCGCCCAGGGGTCGAAATCCCCCATTGAAATAAATGGCGGGCTACCAGGGGTTTAAATCCCCCATTGAAATGAATGGCGGGCTCCCAGGGGTCGATTTCCCTCATTGAAATGAATGGCGGGCGACCAGGAGTCAAAATCCCCCAATGAAATGAATTGCGGACTACCAGGGGTCAAAATCTTCCATTGAAATGAATGGCGGGCGCCTAGGGGTCGAAATCCCCCATTGAAATGAATGGCTGGCTCCCAGTGGTCGAAATCCCCCATTGAAATGAATTGCACGCTACCAGGGGTCGAATTCCCCCATTGAAATGAATGGCGGGCGCCCAGGAATCAAAATCCCCCAATGAAATGAATGGCGGGCTACCATGAGTCGAAATCTCCCATTGAAATTAATGGAGGGCTCCAAGGGGTCGAAATCCCTCATTGAAATGAATGGCGGGCTACCAGAGGTGGAAATCCCCCATTGAAATGTTTGGCGGGCTACCAGTGGTCGAATTCCCCTATTGAAATGAATGGCGGGCACCCAGGGATCAAAATCCCCCAATGAAATGAATGGCGGGCTACCAGGTGTCGAAATCCCCCATTGAAATGAATGGCGGACACCCAGGGGTCGAATTCCCCCATTTAAATAAATGGTGGGCTCCCAGGAGTCGAAATCCCCCATAGGAATGAATGGCGGGTTACCAGGGGTTGAAATCCCCCATTGAAATGAATGGTGGGCTACCAGGGATCGAGATCCCTCCATAGGAATGAATGGCGGGGAAGCCTAGGGGTCGAAATCCCCCATTGAAATGAATGGCTTGCTCCCAGTGGTCGAAATCCCCCATTGAAATGAATGGCGGGCTCCCAGAGATCAAAATCCCCCATTGAAATGAATGGCGGGCACCCAGAGGTCGAATTCCCCCATTTAAATGAATGGTGGGCTCCCAGGAGTCGAAATCCCCCATAGGAATGAATGGCGGGTTACCAGGGGTTGAAATCCCCCATTGAAATGAATGGCGGGCGACCAGGAGTCAAAATCCCCCATTGAAATGAATGGCGGGCGCCTAGGGGTTTTAATCCCCCATTGAAATGAATGGCTGGCTCCCAGTGGTCGAAATCCCCCATTGAAATGAATGGCGGGCTACCAGGGGTCGAATTCCCCCATTGAAATGAATGGCGGGCGCCCAGGAATCAAAATCCCCCAATGAAATGAATGGCGGGCTACCAGGGGTAGAAATCCCCCAATGAAATGAATGGCGGGCGCCCAGGCGTCGAAATCCTGCAATGAAATGAATGGCGGGCTCCCAGGGGTCGAATTCACCCATTGAAATGAATGGCGGGCAACCAGGAGTCAAAATCCCCCATTGAAATGAATGGCGGGCGCCTAGGGGTCGAAATCCCCCATTGAAATAAATGTCTGGCTCCCAGTGGTCGAAATCCCCCATTGAAATGAATTGCGGGCTACCAGAGGTCGAATTCCCCCATTGAAATGAATGGCGGGCGCCCAGGAATCAAAATCCCCCAATGAAATGAATGGCGGGCTACCAGGGGTAGAAATCCCCCATTGAAATGAATGGCGGGCGCCCAGGGGTCGAATTCCCCCAATTAAATGAATGTTGGGCTCCGAGGGGTCGAAATCCCCCATTGAAATGAATGGCGGGCGCCCAGGGATCGAAATCCCCCATTGAAATGAATGACGGGCGCCGAGGAATCAAAATCCCCCAATGAAATGAATGGCGGGCTACCAGGGGTCGAAATATCCCATTGAAATGAATGGAGGGCTCCCAGGGTTCGAAATCCCTCATTGAAATGAATGGCGGGCTACCAGGGGTGGGAATCCCCCATTGAAATGTTTGGCGGGCTACCAGGGGTCGAATTCCCCTATTGAAATGAATGGCGGGCACCCAGGGATCAAAATCCCCTAATGAAATGTATGGCGGGCTACCAGGGGTCAAAATCCCCCACTGAAATGAATGGCGGGCACCCAGGGGTCGAATTCCCCCATTTAAATGAATGGTGGGCTCCCAGGAGTCGAAATCCCCCATAGGAATGAATGGCGGGCTACCAGGGGTCGAAATCCCCCATTGAAATGAATGGCAGGCACCCAGGGGTCGAATTCCCCCATTTAAATGAATGTTGGGCTCCGAGGGGTCGAAATCCCCCATTGAAATGAATGGCAGTCGCCCAGGGGTCGAAATCCCGCAATGAAATGAATGGTGGGCTACCAGGTGTCGAAATCCCCCATTGAAATGAATGGCGGGCTAACAGGGGTCGAATTTGCCCATTTAAATGAATGGTGGGCTCCCAGGGGTCGAAATCCCCCATTGAAATGAATGGCGGGCGCCGAGGAATCAAAATCCCCCAATGAAATGAATGGCGGGCTACCAGGGGTCGGAATCTCCCATTAAAATGAATGGCGGGGGCGCCTAGGGGTCGAAATCCCCCATTGAAATGAATGGCTTGCTCCCAGTGGTCGAAATCCCCCATTGAAATGAATGGCGGGCTCCCAGGGATCGAATTCCCCCATTGAAATGGATTGCGGGCGCCCAGGGGTCGAAATCCCCCATTGAAATAAATGGCGGGCTACCAGGGGTTTAAATCCCCCATTGAAATGAATGGCGGGCTCCCAGGGGTCGAGTTCCCTCATTGAAATGAATGGCGGGCGACCAGGGGTCAAAATCTCCCATTGAAATGAATGGCGGGCGCCTAGGGGTCAAAATCCCCCATTGAAATGAATGGCTGGCTCCCAGTGGTCGAAATCCCCCATTGAAATGAATTGCAGTTTACCAGGGGTCGAATTCCCCATTGAAATGAATGGCGGGGAAGCCTAGGGGTCGAAATCCCCCATTGAAATGAATGGCTTGCTCCCAGTGGTCGAAATCCCCCATTGAAATAAATGGCGGGCTCCCAGGGATCAAAATCCCACATTGAAATGAATGGCGGGCACCCAGAGGTCGAATTCCCCCATTTAAATGAATGGTGGGCTCCCAGGAGTCGAAATCCCCCATAGGAATGAATGGCGGTTTACCAGGGGTTGAAATCCCCCATTGAAATGAATGGCGGGCGACCAGGAGTCAAAATCCCCCATTGAAATGAATGGCGGGCGCCTAGGGGTTGAAATCCCCCATTGAAATGAATGGCTGGCTCCCAGTGGTCGAAATCCCCCATTGAAATGAATGGCGGGCTACCAGAGGTCGAATTCCCCCATTGAAATGAATGGCGGGCGCCCAGGAATCAAAATCCCCCAATGAAATGAATGGCGGGCTACCAGGGGTCGAATTCGCCCATTCAAATGAATGGTGGGCTCCCAGGGGTCGAAATCCCCCATTGAAATGAATGGCGGGCGCCGAGGAATCAAAATCCCCCAATGAAATGAAAGGCCGGCTACCAGGGGTCGGAATCTCCCATTGAAATGAATGGCGGGCTACCAGGGGTCGAATTCCCCTATTGAAATGAATGGCGGGCACCCAGGGATCAAAATCCCCCAATGAAATGAATGGCAGGCTACCAGGTGTAGAAAACCCCCAATGAAATGAATGGCAGGCGCCCAGGCGTCGAAATCCCGCAATGAAATGAATGGCGGGCTACCAGGTGTCGAAATCCCCCATTGAAATGAATGGCGGGCTCCCAGGGGTCGAATTCACCCATTGAAATGAATGGCGGGCGCCCAGGAATCAAAATCCCCCAATGAAATGAATGGCGGGCTACCAGGGGTAGAAATCCCCCATTGAAATGAATGGCGGGTGCCCAGGGGTCGAAATCCCGCAATGAAATGAATGGCGGGCTACCAGGTGTCGAAATCCCCCATTGAAATGAATGGCGGGCTACCAGGGGTCGAATTCGCCCATTCAAATGATTGGTGGGCTCCCAGGGGTCGAAATCCCCCATTGAAATGAATGGCGGGCGCTGAGGAATCAAAATCCCCCAATGAAATGAATGGCGGGCTACCAGGGGTCGGAATCTCCCATTGAAATGAATGGCGGGGGCGCCTAGGGGTCGAAATCCCCCATTGAAATGAATGGCTGGCTTCCAGTGGTCGAAATCCCCCATTGAAATGAATGGCGGGCTCCCAGGGATCGAATTCCCCCATTGAAATGAATTGCAGGCTACCAGGGGTCGAATTCCCCCATTGAAATGAATGGCGGGCGCCCAGGAATCAAAATCCCCCAATGAAATGAATGGCGGGCTACCAGGGGTCGAAATCTCCCATTGAAATGAATGGAGGGCTCCAAGGGGTCGAAATCCCTCATTGAAATGAATGGCGGGCTACCAGGGGTGGAAATCCCCCATTGAAATGTTTGGCGGGCTACCAGTGGTCGAATTCCCCTATTGAAATGAATGGCGGGCACCCAGGGATCAAAATCCACAAATGAAATGAATGGCGGGCTACCAGGTGTCGAAATCCCCCATTGAAATGAATGGCGGGCACCCAGGGGTCGAATTCCCCCATTTAAATGAATGGTGGGCTCCCCAGGAGTCGAAATCCCCCATAGGAATGAATGGCGGGTTTCCAGGGGTTGAAATCCCCCATTGAAATGAATGGTGGGCTACCAGGGATCGAGATCCCCCCATAGGAATGAATGGCGGAGAAGCCTAGGGGTCGAAATCCCCCATTGAAATGAATGGCTTGCTCCCAGTGGTCGAAATCCCCCATTGAAATGATTGGCGGGCACCCAGGGGTCGAATTCCCCCATTTAAATGAATGGTGGGCTCCCAGGAGTCGAAATCCCCCATAGGAATGAATGGCGGGTTACCAGGGGATGAAATCCCCCATTGAAATGAATGGCGGGCGACCAGGAGTCAAAATCCCCCATTGAAATGAATGGCGGGCGCCTAGGGGTTGAAATCCCCCATTGAAATGAATGGCTGGCTCCTAGTGGTCGAAATCCCCCATTGAAATGAATGGCGGGCTACCAGGGGTCGAATTCCCCCATTGAAATGAATGGCGGGCGCCCAGGAATCAAAATCCCCCAATGAAATGAATGGCGGGCTACCAGGGGTGGAAATCCCCCATTGAAATGTTTGGCGGGCTACCAGGGGTCGAATTCCCCCATTGAAATGAATGGCGGGCACCCAGGGGTCAAATTCCCCCATTTAAATGAATGTTGGGCTCCGAGGGGTCGAAATCCCCCATTGAAATGAATGGCAGTCGTCCAGTACTCGAAATCCCGCAATGAAATGAATGGTTGGCTACCAGGTGTCGAAATCCCCCATTGAAATGAATGGCGGGCTAACAGGGGTCGAATTTGCCCATTTAAATGAATGGTGGGCTCCCAGGGGTCGAAATCCCCCATTGAAATGAATGGCGGGCGCCGAGGAATCAAAATCCCCCAATGAAATGAATGGCAGGCTACCAGGGGTCGGAATCTCCCATTAAAATGAATGGCGGGGGCGCCTAGGGGTCGAAATCCCCCATTGAAATGAATGGCTTGCTCCCAGTGGTCGAAATCCCCCATTGAAATGAATGGCGGGCTCCCAGGGATCGAATTCCCCCATTGAAATGGATTGCGGGCGCCCAGGGGTCGAAATCCCCCATTGAAATAAATGGCGGGCTACCAGGGGTTTAAATCCCCCATTGAAATGAATGGCGGGCTCCCAGGGGTCGAGTTCCCTCATTGAAATGAATGGCGGGCGACCAGGGGTCAAAATCTCCCATTGAAATGAATGGCGGGCGCCTAGGGGTCAAAATCCCCCATTGAAATGAATGGCTGGCTCCCAGTGGTCGAAATCCCCCATTGAAATGAATTGCAGTTTACCAGGGGTCGAATTCCCCATTGAAATGAATGGCGGGGAAGCCTAGGGGTCGAAATCCCCCATTGAAATGAATGGCTTGCTCCCAGTGGTCGAAATCCCCCATTGAAATAAATGGCGGGCTCCCAGGGATCAAAATCCCACATTGAAATGAATGGCGGGCACCCAGAGGTCGAATTCCCCCATTTAAATGAATGGTGGGCTCCCAGGAGTCGAAATCCCCCATAGGAATGAATGGCGGTTTACCAGGGGTTGAAATCCCCCATTGAAATGAATGGCGGGCGACCAGGAGTCAAAATCCCCCATTGAAATGAATGGCGGGCGCCTAGGGGTTTAAATCCCCCATTGAAATGAATGGCTGGCTCCCAGTGGTCGAAATCCCCCATTGAAATGAATGGCGGGCTACCAGAGGTCGAATTCCCCCATTGAAATGAATGGCGGGCTCCCAGGGATCGAATTCCCCCATTGAAATGGATTGCGGGCGCCCAGGGGTCGAAATCCCCCATTGAAATAAATGGCGGGCTACCAGGGGTTTAAATCCCCCATTGAAATGAATGGCGGGCTCCCAGGGGTCGAGTTCCCTCATTGAAATGAATGGCGGGCGACCAGGGGTCAAAATCTCCCATTGAAATGAATGGCGGGCGCCTAGGGGTCAAAATCCCCCATTGAAATGAATGGCTGGCTCCCAGTGGTCGAAATCCCCCATTGAAATGAATTGCAGTTTACCAGGGGTCGAATTCCCCATTGAAATGAATGGCGGGGAAGCCTAGGGGTCGAAATCCCCCATTGAAATGAATGGCTTGCTCCCAGTGGTCGAAATCCCCCATTGAAATAAATGGCGGGCTCCCAGGGATCAAAATCCCACATTGAAATGAATGGCGGGCACCCAGAGGTCGAATTCCCCCATTTAAATGAATGGTGGGCTCCCAGGAGTCGAAATCCCCCATAGGAATGAATGGCGGTTTACCAGGGGTTGAAATCCCCCATTGAAATGAATGGCGGGCGACCAGGAGTCAAAATCCCCCATTGAAATGAATGGCGGGCGCCTAGGGGTTTAAATCCCCCATTGAAATGAATGGCTGGCTCCCAGTGGTCGAAATCCCCCATTGAAATGAATGGCGGGCTACCAGAGGTCGAATTCCCCCATTGAAATGAATGGCGGGCGCCCAGGAATCAAAATCCCCCAATGAAATGAATGGCGGGCTACCAGGGGTCGAATTCGCCCATTCAAATGAATGGTGGGCTCCCAGGGGTCGAAATCCCCCATTGAAATGAATGGCGGGCGCCGAGGAATCAAAATCCCCCAATGAAATGAAAGGCCGGCTACCAGGGGTCGGAATCTCCCATTGAAATGAATGGCGGGCTACCAGGGGTCGAATTCCCCTATTGAAATGAATGGCGGGCACCCAGGGATCAAAATCCCCCAATGAAATGAATGGCAGGCTACCAGGGGTAGAAAACCCCCAATGAAATGAATGGCAGGCGCCCAGGCGTCGAAATCCCGCAATGAAATGAATGGCGGGCTACCAGGTGTCGAAATCCCCCATTGAAATGAATGGCGGGCTCCCAGGGGTCGAATTCACCCATTGAAATGAATGGCGGGCGCCCAGGAATCAAAATCCCCCAATGAAATGAATGGCGGGCTACCAGGGGTAGAAATCCCCCATTGAAATGAATGGCGGGTGCCCAGGGGTCGAAATCCCGCAATGAAATGAATGGCGGGCTACCAGGTGTCGAAATCCCCCATTGAAATGAATGGCGGGCTACCAGGGGTCGAATTCGCCCATTCAAATGATTGGTGGGCTCCCAGGGGTCGAAATCCCCCATTGAAATGAATGGCGGGCGCTGAGGAATCAAAATCCCCCAATGAAATGAATGGCGGGCTACCAGGGGTCGGAATCTCCCATTGAAATGAATGGCGGGGGCGCCTAGGGGTCGAAATCCCCCATTGAAATGAATGGCTGGCTTCCAGTGGTCGAAATCCCCCATTGAAATGAATGGCGGGCTCCCAGGGATCGAATTCCCCCATTGAAATGAATTGCAGGCTACCAGGGGTCGAATTCCCCCATTGAAATGAATGGCGGGCGCCCAGGAATCAAAATCCCCCAATGAAATGAATGGCGGGCTACCAGGGGTCGAAATCTCCCATTGAAATGAATGGAGGGCTCCAAGGGGTCGAAATCCCTCATTGAAATGAATGGCGGGCTACCAGGGGTGGAAATCCCCCATTGAAATGTTTGGCGGGCTACCAGTGGTCGAATTCCCCTATTGAAATGAATGGCGGGCACCCAGGGATCAAAATCCACAAATGAAATGAATGGCGGGCTACCAGGTGTCGAAATCCCCCATTGAAATGAATGGCGGGCACCCAGGGGTCGAATTCCCCCATTTAAATGAATGGTGGGCTCTCCAGGAGTCGAAATCCCCCATAGGAATGAATGGCGGGTTTCCAGGGGTTGAAATCCCCCATTGAAATGAATGGTGGGCTACCAGGGATCGAGATCCCCCCATAGGAATGAATGGCGGAGAAGCCTAGGGGTCGAAATCCCCCATTGAAATGAATGGCTTGCTCCCAGTGGTCGAAATCCCCCATTGAAATGATTGGCGGGCTCCCAGGGATCAAAATCCCCCATTGAAATGAATGGCGGGCACCCAGAGGTCGAATTCCCCCATTTAAATGAATGGTGGGCTCCCAGGAGTCGAAATCCCCCATAGGAATGAATGGCGGGTTACCAGGGGATGAAATCCCCCATTGAAATGAATGGCGGGCGACCAGGAGTCAAAATCCCCCATTGAAATGAATGGCGGGCGCCTAGGGGTTGAAATCCCCCATTGAAATGAATGGCTGGCTCCCAGTGGTCGAAATCCCCCATTGAAATGAATGGCGGGCTACCAGGGGTCGAATTCCCCCATTGAAATGAATGGCGGGCGCCCAGGAATCAAAATCCCCCAATGAAATGAATGGCGGGCTACCAGGGGTGGAAATCCCCCATTGAAATGTTTGGCGGGCTACCAGGGGTCGAATTCCCCCATTGAAATGAATGGCGGGCACCCAGGGGTCGAATTCCCCCATTTAAATGAATGTTGGGCTCCGAGGGGTCGAAATCCCCCATTGAAATGAATGGCAGTCGCCCAGTACTCGAAATCCCGCAATGAAATGAATGGTTGGCTACCAGGTGTCGAAATCCCCCATTGAAATGAATGGCGGGCTAACAGGGGTCGAATTTGCCCATTTAAATGAATGGTGGCCTCCCAGGGGTCGAAATCCCCCATTGAAATGAATGGCGGTCGCCGAGGAATCAAAATCCCCCAATGAAATGAATGGCGGGCTACCAGGGGTCGGAATCTCCCATTAAAATGAATGGCGGGGGCGCCTAGGGGTCGAAATCCCCCATTGAAATGAATGGCTTGCTCCCAGTGGTCGAAATCCCCCATTGAAATGAATGGCGGGCTCCCAGGGATCGAATTCCCCCATTGAAATGAATTGCGGGGGCCCAGGGGTCGAAATCCCCCATTGAAATAAATAGCGGGCTACCAGGGGTTTAAATCCCCCATTGAAATGAATGGCGGGCTCCCAGGGGTCGAATTCCCTCATTGAAATGAATGGCGGGCGACCAGGGGTCAAAATCTCCCATTGAAATGAATGGCGGGAGCCTAGGGGTCGAAATCCCCCATTGAAATGAATGGCTGGCTCCCAGTGGTCGAAATCCCCCATTGAAATGAATTGCAGTTTACCAGGGGTCGAATTCCCCCATTGAAATGAATGGCGGGCGCCCAGGAATCAAAATCCCCCAATGAAATTAATGGCGGGCTACCAGGGGTCGAAATCTCCCATTGAAATGAATGGAGGGCTCCAAGGGGTCGAAATCCCTCATTGAAATGAATGGCGGGCTACCAGGGGTGGAAATCCCCCATTGAAATGTTTGGCGGGCTATCAGTGGTCGAATTCCCCTATTGAAATGAATGGCGGGCACCCAGGGATCAAAATCCCCCAATGAAATCAATGGCGGGCTACAGGGTGTCGAAATCCCCCATTGAAATGAATGGCGGGCACCCAGGGGTCGAATTCCCCCATTTAAATGAATGGTGGGCTCCCAGGAGTCGAAATCCCCCATAGGAATGAATGGCGGGTTACCAGGGGTTGAAATCCCCCATTGAAATGAATCGTGGGATACCAGGGATCGAGATCCCCCCATAGGAATGAATGGCGGGGAAGCCTAGGGGTCGAAATCCCCCATTGAAATGAATGGCTTGCTCCCAGTGGTCGAAATCCCCCATTGAAATAAATGGCGGGCTCCCAGGGATCAAAACCCCACATTGAAATTAATGGCGGGCACCCAGAGGTCGAATTCCCCCATTTAAATGAACGGTGGGCACCCAGGAGTCGAAATCCCCCATAGGAATGAATATCGGGTTACCAGGGGTTGAAATCCCCCATTGAAATGAATGGCGGGCGACCAGGAGTCAAAATCCCCCAACTGAAATGAATGGCGGGCGCCTAGGGGTTGAAATCCCCCATTGAAATGAATGGCTGGCTCCCAGTGGTCGAAATCCCCCATTGAAATGAATGGCGGGCTATCAGGGGTCGAATTCCCCCATTGAAATGAATGGCGGGCGCCCAGGAATCAAAATCCCCCAATGAAATGAATGGCGGGCTACCAGGGGTAGAAATCCCCCAATGAAATGAATGGCGGGCGCCCAGGCGTTTAAATCCCGCAATGAAATGAATGGCGGGCTACCAGGTGTCGAAATCCCCCAATGAAATGAATGGCTGGCTCCCAGGGGTCGAATTCACCCATTGAAATGAATGGATGGCAACCAGGAGTCGAAATCCCCCATTGAAATGAATTGCAGTTTACCAGGGGTCAAAATCCCCCATTGAAATGAATGGCTGGCTCCCAGTGGTCGAAATCCCCCATTGAAATGAATGGCGGGCTACCAGAGGTCGAATTCCCCCATTGAAATGAATGGCGGGCGCCCAGGAATCAAAATCCCCCAATGAAATGAATGGCGGGCTACCAGGGGTAGAAATCCCCCATTGAAATGAATGGCGGGCGCCCAGGGGTCGAAATCCCGCAATGAAATGAATGGCGGGCTACCAGGTGTCGAAATCCCCCATTGAAATGAATGGCGGGCTACCAGGGGTCGAATTCGCCCATTCAAATGAATGGTGGGCTCCCAGGGGTCGAAATCCCCCATTGAAATGAATGGCGGGCGCCGAGGAATCAAAATCCCCCAATGAAATGAAAGGCGGGCTACCAGGGGTCGGAATCTCCCATTGAAATGAATGGCGGTGGCGATTAGGGGTCGAATTCCCCCATTGAAATGAATGGCGGGCGCCCAGGAATCAAAATCCCCCAATGAAATGAATGGCGGGCTACCAGGGGTAGAAATCCCCCAATGAAATGAATTGCGGGCGCCCAGGCGTCGAAATTCCGAAATGAAATGAATGGCGGGCTACCAGGTGTCGAAATCCCCCATTGAAATGAATGGCGGGCTCCCAGGGGTCGAATTCATCCATTGAAATGAATGGCGGGCAACCAGGAGTCAAAATCCCCCATTGAAATGAATGGCGGGCGCCTAGGGGTCGAAATCCCCCATTGAAATGAATGGCTGGCTCCCAGTGGTCGAAATCCCCCATTGAAATGAATGGCGGGCAACCAGAGGTCGAATTCCCCCATTGAAATGAATGGCGGGCGCCCAGGAATCAAAATCCCCCAATGGAATGAATGGCGGGCTACCAGGGGTAGAAATCCCCCATTGAAATGAATGGCGGGCGCCGAGGAATCAAAATCCCCCAATGAAATGAAAGGCGGGCTACCAGGGGTCGGAATCTCCCATTGAAATGAATGGCGGGGGCGCCTAGGGGTCGAAATCCCCCATTGAAATGAATGGCTGGCTCCCAGTGGTCGAAATCCCCCATTGAAATAATTGGCGGGCTCCCAGGGATCGAATTCCCCCTTTGAAATGGATTGCGGGCGCCCAGGGGTCGTAATCCCCCATTGAAATAAATGGCGTGCTACCAGGGGTTTAAATCCCCCATTGAAATGAATGGCGGGCTACCAGGGGTCGAAATCCCCTATTGAAATGATTGGCGGGCACCCAGGGGTCGAATTCCCCCATTTAAATGAATGGTGGGCTCCCAGGAGTCGAAATCCCAAATAGGAATGAATGGCGGGCTACCAGGGTCGAAATCCCCCATTGAAATGAATGGCGGGCACCCAGGGGTCGAATTCCCCCATTTAAATGAATGTTGGGCTCCGAGGGGTCGAAATCCCCCATTGAAATGAATGGCGGGCTTCCAGGAATCGAAATCCCCCATTGAAATGAATGACGGGCGCCGAGGAATCAAAATCCCCCAATGAAATGAATGGTGGGCTACCAGGGGTCGAAATCTCCCATTGAAATGAATGGAGGGCTAACAGGGGTCGAAATCCCTCATTTAAATGAATGGCGGGCTACCAGGGGTGGAAATCCCCCATTGAAATGTTTGGCGGGCTACCAGGGGTCGAATTCCCCTATTGAAATGAATGGCGGGCACCCAGGGATCAAAATCCCCTAATGAAATGTATGGCGGGCTACCAGGGGTCGAAATCCCCCATTGAAATGAATGGCGGGCTCCCAGGAGTCGAAATCCCTCATTGAAATGAATGACGGGCTACCAGGGGTGGAAATCCCCCATTGAAATGTTTGGCAGGCTACCAGTGGTCGAATTCCCCTATTGAAATGAATGGCGGGCTACCAGGGGTGGAAATCCCCCATTGAAATGTTTGACGGGCTACCAGGGGTCGAATTCCCCCATTGAAATGAATGGCGGGCTACCAGGGGTCGAATTCCCCCATTTAAATGAATGGTGGGCTCCCAGGAGTCGAAATCCCCCATAGGAATGAATGGCGGGTTACCAGGGGATGAAATCCCCCATTGAAATGAATGCCGGGCGACCAGGAGTCAAAATCCCCCATTGAAATGAATGCCGGCGCCTAGGGGTTGAAATCCCCCATTGAAATGAATGGCTGGCTCCCAGTGGTCGAAATCCCCCATTGAAATGAATGGCGGGCGCCCAGGAATCAAATTCCCCCAATGAAATGAATGGCGGGCTACCAGGGGTGGAAATCCCCCATTGAAATGTTTGACGGGCTACCAGGGGTCGAATTCCCCCATTGAAATGAATGGCGGGCACCCAGGGGTCGAATTCCCCCATTTAAATGAATGTTGGGCTCCGAGGGGTCGAAATCCCGCAATGAAATGAATGGTGGGCTACCAGGTGTCGAAATCCCCCATTGAAATAAATGGCGGGCTAACAGGGGTCGAATTTGCCCGTTTAAATGAATGGTGGGCTCCCAGGAATCAAATTCCCCCAATGAAAAATGGCGGGCTACCAGGGGTGGAAATCCCCCATTGAAATGTTTGGCGGGCTACCAGGGGTCGAATTCCCCCATTGAAATGAATGGCGGGCACCCAGGGGTCGAATTCCCCCATTTAAATGAATGTTGGGCTCCGAGGGGTCGAAATCCCGCAATGAAATGAATGGTGGGCTACCAGGTGTCGAAATCCCCCATTGAAATGAATGGCGGGCTAACAGGGGTCGAATTTGCCCATTTAAATGAATGGTGGGCTCCCAGGGGTCGAAATCCCCCATTGAAATGAATGGCGGGCGCCGAGGAATCAAAATTCCCCAATGAAATGAATGGCGGGCTACCAGGGGTCGGAATCTCCCATTAAAATGAATGGCGGGGGCGCCTAGGGTTCGAAATCCCCCATTGAAATGAATGGCTTGCTCCCAGTGGTCGAAATCCCCCATTGAAATGAATGGCGGGCTCCCAGGGATCGAATTCCCCCATTGAAATGGATTGCGGGCGCCCAGGGGTCGAAATCCCCCATTGAAATAAATGGCGGGCTACCAGGGGTTTAAATCCCCCATTGAAATGAATGGCGGGCTCCCAGGGGTCGAATTCCCTCATTGAAATGAATGGCGGGCGACCAGGGGTCAAAATCTCCCATTGAAATGAATGGCGGGCGCCTAGGGGTCGAAATCCCCCATTGAAATGAATGGCTGGCTCCCAGTGGTCGAAATCCCCCATTGAAATGAATTGCAGTTTACCAGGGGTCGAATTCCCCCATTGAAATGAATGGCGGGCGCCCAGGAATCAAAATCCCCCAATGAAATGAATGGCGGGCTACCAGGGGTAGAAATCCCCCATTGAAATGAATGGCGGGTGCCCAGGGGTCGAAATCCCGCAATGAAATGAATGGCGGGCTACCAGGTGTCGAAATCCCCCATTGAAATGAATGGCGGGCTACCAGGGGTCGAATTCCCCCATTTAAATGAATGGTGGGCTCCCCAGGAGTCGAAATCCCCCATAGGAATGAATGGCGGGTTTCCAGGGGTTGAAATCCCCCATTGAAATGAATGGTGGGCTACCAGGGATCGAGATCCCCCCATAGGAATGAATGGCGGAGAAGCCTAGGGGTCGAAATCCCCCATTGAAATGAATGGCTTGCTCCCAGTGGTCGTAATCCCCCATTGAAATGAATGGCGGGCTCCCAGGGATCAAAATCCCCCATTGAAATGAATGGCGGGCACCCAGAGGTCGAATTCCCCCATTTAAATGAATGGTGGGCTCCCAGGAGTCGAAATCCCCCATAGGAATGAATGGCGGGTTACCAGGGGATGAAATCCCCCATTGAAATGAATGGCGGGCGACCAGGAGTCAAAATCCCCCATTGAAATGAATGGCGGGCGCCTAGGGGTTGAAATCCCCCATTGAAATGAAAGGCTGGCTCCCAGTGGTCGAAATCCCCCATTGAAATGAATGGCGGGCTACCAGGGGTCGAATTCCCCCATTGAAATGAATGGCGGGCGCCCAGGAATCAAAATCCCCCAATGAAATGAATGGCGGGCTACCAGGGGTGGAAATCCCCATTGAAATGTTTGGCGGGCTACCAGGGGTCGAATTCCCCCATTGAAATGAATGGTGGGCACCCAGGGGTCGAATTCCCCCATTTAAATGAATGTTGGGCTCCGAGGGGTCGAAATCCCCCATTGAAATGAATGGCAGTCGCCCAGGACTCGAAATCCCGCAATGAAATGAATGGTGGGCTACCAGGTGTCGAAATCCCCCATTGAAAGGAATGGCGGGCTAACAGGGGTCGAATTTGCCCATTTAAATGAATGGTGGGCTCCCAGGGGTCGAAATCCCCCATTGAAATGAATGGCGGGCGCCGAGGAATCAAAATCCCCCAATGAAATGAATAGCGGGCTACCAGGGGTCGGAATCTCCCATTAAAATGAATGGCGGGGGCGCCTAGGGGTCGAAATCCCCCATTGAAATGAATGGCTTGCTCCCAGTTGTCGAAATCCCCCATTGAAATGAATGGCGGGCTCCCAGGGATCGAATTCCCCCATTGAAATGAATTGCGGGCTACCAGGGGTTTAAATCCCCCATTGAAATGAATGGCGGGCTCCCAGGGGTCGAATTCCCTCATTGAAATGAATGGCGGGCGACCAGGGGTCAAAATCTCCCATTGAAATGAATGGCGGGCGCCTAGGGGTCGAAATCCCCCATTGAAATGAATGGCTGGCTCCCAGTGGTCGAAATCCCCCATTGAAATGAATTGCAGTTTACCAGGGGTCGAATTCCCCCATTGAAATGAATGGCGGGCGCCCAGGAATCAAAATCCCCCAATGAAATGAATGGCGGGCTACCAGGGGTCGAAATCTCCCATTGAAATGAATGGAGGGCTCCAAGGGGTCGAAATCCCTCATTGAAATGAATGGCGGGCCACCAGGGGTGGAAATCCCCCATTGAAATGTTTGGCGGGCTACCAGTGGTCGAATTCCCCTATTGAAATGAATGGCGGGCACCCAGGGATCAAAATCCCCCAATGAAATGAATGGCGGGCTACAGGGTGTCGAAATCCCCCATTGAAATGAATGGCGGGCGCCCAGGAATCAAAATCCCCCAATGAAATGAATGGCGGGCTACCAGGGGTAGAAATCCCCCAATGAAATGAATGGCGGGCGCCCAGGCGTTTAAATCCCGCAATGAAATGAATGGCGGGCTACCAGGTGTCGAAATCCCCCATTGAAATGAATGGCTGGCTCCCAGGGGTCGAATTCACCCATTGAAATGAATGGATGGCAACCAGGAGTCGAAATCCCCCATTGAAATGAATTGCAGTTTACCAGGGGTCAAAATCCCCCATTGAAATGAATGGCTGGCTCCCAGTGGTCGAAATCCCCCATTGAAATGAATGGCGGGCTACCAGAGGTTGAATTCCCCCATTGAAATGAATGGCGGGCGCCCAGGAATCAAAATCCCCCAATTAAATGAATGGCGGGCTACCAGGGGTAGAAATCCCCCATTGAAATGAATGGCGGGCGCCCAGGGGTCGAAATCCCGCAATGAAATGAATGGCGGGCTACCAGGTGTCGAAATCCCCCATTGAAATGAATGGCGGGCTACCAGGGGTCGAATTCGCCCATTCAAATGAATGGTGGGCTCCCAGGGGTCGAAATCCCCCATTGAAATGAATGGCGGGCGCCGAGGAATCAAAATCCCCCAATGAAATGAAAGGCGGGCTACCAGGGGTCGGAATCTCCCATTGAAATGAATGGCGGTGGCGATTAGGGGTCGAAATCCCCCATTGAAATGAATGGCTGGCTCCCAGTGGTCGAAATCCCCCATTGAAATAATTGGCGGGCTCCAAGTGATCGAATTCCCCCTTTGAAATGGATTGCAAGCGCCCAGGGGTCGAAATCCCCCATTGAAATAAATGGCAGGCTACCAGGGGTTTAAATCCCCAATTGAAATGAATGGCGGGCTCCCAGGTCTCGAATTCCCTCATTGAAATGAATGGCGGGCGACCAGGAGTCAAAATCCCCCAATGAAATGAATTGCGGTCTATCAAGGGTCAAAATCTCCCATTGAAATGAATGGCGGGCGCCTAGGGGTCGAAATCCCTTATTGAAATGAATGGCGGGCTACCAGGGGTGGAAATCCCCCATTGAAATGTTTGGCGGGCTACCAGGGGTCGAATTCCCCTATTGAAATGAATGGCGGGCACCCAGGGATCAAAATCCCCCAATGAAATGAATGGCGGGCTACCAGGGGTCGAAATCCCCCATTGAAATGAATGGCGGGCACCCAGGGGTCGAATTCCCCCATTTAAATGAATGGTGGGCTCCCAGGAGTCGAAATCCCCCATAGGAATGAATGGCGGGCTACAAGGGGTCAAAATCCCCCATTGAAATGAATGGCGGGCACCTAGGGGTCGAATTCCCCCATGTAAATGAATGTTGGGCTCCAAGGGTTCGAAATCCCCCATTGAAATGAATGGCGGGCGCCCAGGGATAGAAATCCCCCATTTAAATGAATGGAGGGCTCCCAGGGGTCGAAATCCCTCATTGAAATGAATGGCGGGCTACCAGGGGTGGAAATCCCCCATTGAAATGTTTGGCGGGCTACCAGGGGTCGAATTCCCCTATTGAAATGAATGGCGGGCACCCAGGAATCAAAGTCCCCTAATGAAATGTATGGCGGGCTACCAGGGGTCGAAATCCCCCATTGAAATGAATGGCGGGCTCCCAGGGGTCGAAATCCCTCATTGAAATGAATGGCGGGCTACCAGGGGAGGAAATCCCCCATTGAAATGTTTGGCGGGCAACCAGTGGTCGAATTCCCCTATTGAAATGAATGGCGGGCACCCAGGGATCAAAATCCCCCAATGAAATGAATGGCGGGCTACCAGGTGTCGAAATCCCCCATTGAAATGAATGGCGGGCACCCAGGGGTCGAATTCCCCCATTTAAATGAATGGTGGAAACCCAGTAGTCGAAATCCCCCATAGGAATAAATGGCGGGTTACCAGGGGTTGAAATCCCCCATTGAAATGAATAACGGGCGACCAGGAGTCTAAATCCCCCATTGAAATGAATGGCGAACGCCTAGGGGTTGAAAGTCCCCATTGAAATGAATGGCTTGCTCCCAGTGGTCGAAATCCCCCATTGAAATGAATGGCGGGCTCCCAGGAATCAAAATCCCCCAAATGAAATGAATGGCGGGCTACCAGGGGTCGAAATCTCCCATTGAAATGAATGGAGGGCTCCAAGGGGTCGAAATCCCTCATTGAAATGAATGGCGGGCTACCAGGGGTGGAAATCCCCCATTGAAATGTTTGGCGGAATACCAGTGGTCGAATTCCCCTATTGAAATGAATGGCGGGCACCCAGGGATCAAAATCCACAAATGAAATGAATGGCGGGCTACCAGGTGTCGAAATCCCCCATAGGAATGAATGGCGGGTTACCAGGGGTTGAAATCCCCCATTGAAATGAATGGTGGGCTACCAGGGATCGAGATCCCCCCATAGGAATGAATGGCGGAGAAGCCTAGGGGTCGAAATCCCCCATTGAAATGAATGGCTTGCTCCCAGTGGTCGAAATCCCCCATTGAAATGAATGGCGGGCTCCCAGGGATCAAAATCCCCCATTGAAATGAATGGCGGGCACCCAGAGGTCGAATTCCCCCATTTAAATGAATGGTGGGCTCCCAGGAGTCGAAATCCCCCATAGGAATGAATGGCGGGTTACCAGGGGATGAAATCCCCCATTGAAATGAATGGCGGGCGACCAGGAGTCAAAATCCCCCATTGAAATGAATGGCGGGCGCCTAGGGGTTGAAATCACCCATTGAAATGAATGGCTGGCTCCCAGTGGTCGAAATCCCCCATTGAAATGAATGGCGGGCTACCAGGGGTCGAATTCCCCCATTGAAATGAATGGCGGGCGCCCAGGAATCAAAATCCCCCAATGAAATGAATGGCAGGCTACCAGGGGTAGAAATCCCCCAATGAAATGAATGGCGGGCGCCCAGGGGTCGAAATCCCGCAATGAAATGAATGGCGGGCTACCAGGTGTCGAAATCCCCCATTGAAATGAATGGCGGGCTACCAGGGGTCGAATTCGCCCATTCAAATGAATGGTGGGCTCCCAGGGGTCGAAATCCCCCATTGAAATGAATGGCGGGCGCCGAGGAATCAAAATCCCCCAATGAAATGAAAGGCGGGCTACCAGGGGTCGGAATCTCCCATTGAAATGAATGGCGGTGGCGATTAGGGGTCGAAATCCCCCATTGAAATGAATGGCTGGCTCCCAGTGGTCGAAATCCCCCATTGAAATAATTGGCGGGCTCCCAGTGATCGAATTCCCCCTTTGAAATGGATTGCAAGCGCCCAGGGGTCGAAATCCCCCATTGAAATAAATGGCGTGCTACCAGGGGTTTAAATCCCCAATTGAAATGAATGGCGGGCTCCCAGGTCTCGAATTCCCTCATTGAAATGAATTGCGGGCTATCAAGGGTCAAAATCTCCCATTGAAATGAATGGCGGGCGCCTAGGGGTCGAAATCCCTTATTGAAATGAATGGCGGGCTACCAGGGGTGGAAATCCCCCATTGAAATGTTTGGCGGGCTACCAGGGGTCGAATTCCCCTATTGAAATGAATGGCGGGCACCCAGGGATCAAAATCCCCCAATGAAATGAATGGCGGGCTACCAGGGGTCGAAATCCCCCATTGAAATGAATGGCGGGCACCCAGGGGTCGAATTCCCCAATTTAAATGAATGGTGGGCTCCCAGGAGTCGAAATCCCCCATAGGAATGAATGGCGGGCTACCAGGGGTCAAAATCCCCCATTGAAATGAATGGCGGGCACCCAGGGGTCGAATTCCCCCATTTAAATGAATGTTGGGCTCCGAGGGTTCGAAATCCCCCATTTAAATGAATGGCGGGCGCCCAGGGATAGAAATCCCCCATTGAAATGAATGACGGGCGCCGAGGAATCAAAATCCCCCAATGAAATGAATGGCGGGCTACCAGGGGTCGAAATCTCCCATTGAAATGAATGGAGGGCTCCCAGGGGTCGAAATCCCTCATTGAAATGAATGGCGGGCTACCAGGGGTGGAAATCCCCCATTGAAATGTTTGGCGGGCTACCAGGGGTCGAATTCCCCTATTGAAATGAATGGCGGGCACCCAGGAATCAAAATCCCCTAATGAAATGTATGGCGGGCTACCAGGGGTCGAAATCCCCCATTGAAATGAATGGCGGGCTCCCAGGGGTCGAAATCCCTCATTGAAATGAATGGCGGGCTACCAGGGGAGGAAATCCCCCATTGAAATGTTTGGCGGGCTACCAGTGGTCGAATTCCCCTATTGAAATGAATAGCGGGCACCCAGGGATCAAAATCCCCCAATGAAATGAATAGCGGGCTACCAGGTGTCGAAATCCCCCATTGAAATGAATGGCGGGCACCCAGGGGTCGAATTCCCCCATTTAAATGAATGGTGGAAACCCAGTAGTCGAAATCCCCCATAGGAATAAATGGCGGGTTACCAGGGGTTGAAATCCCCCATTGAAATGAATAACGGGCGACCAGGAGTCTAAATCCCCCATTGAAATGAATGGCGAACGCCTAGGGGTTGAAAGTCCCCATTGAAATGAATGGCTTGCTCCCAGTGGTCGAAATCCCCCATTGAAATGAATGGCGGGCTCCCAGGAATCAAAATCCCCCAAATGAAATGAATGGCGGGCTACCAGGGGTCGAAATCTCCCATTGAAATGAATGGAGGGCTCCAAGGGGTCGAAATCCCTCATTGAAATGAATGGCGGGCTACCAGGGGTGGAAATCCCCCATTGAAATGTTTGGCGGAATACCAGTGGTCGAATTCCCCTATTGAAATGAATGGCGGGCACCCAGGGATCAAAATCCACAAATGAAATGAATGGCGGGCTACCAGGTGTCGAAATCCCCCATTGAATAAATGGCGGGCACCCAGGGGTCGAATTCCCCCATTTAAATGAATGGTGGGCTCCCCAGGAGTCGAAATCCCCCATAGGAATGAATGGCGGGTTACCAGGGGTTGAAATCCCCCATTGAAATGAATGGTGGGCTACCAGGGATCGAGATCCCCCCATAGGAATGAATGGCGGAGAAGCCTAGGGGTCGAAATCCCCCATTGAAATGAATGGCTTGCTCCCAGTGGTCGAAATCCCCCATTGAAATGAATGGCGGGCTCCCAGGGATCAAAATCTACCATTGAAATGAATGGCGGGCACCCAGAGGTCGAATTCCCCCATTTAAATGAATGTTGGGCTCCCAGGAGTCGAAATCCCCCATAGGAATGAATGGCGGGTTACCAGGGGATGAAATCCCCCATTGAAATGAATGGCGGGCGACCAGGAGTCAAAATCCCCCATTGAAATGAATGGCGGGCGCCTAGAGGTTGAAATCACCCATTGAAATGAATGGCTGGCTCCCAGTGGTCGAAATCCCCCATTGAAATGAATGGCGGGCTACCAGGGGTCGAATTCCCCCATTGAAATGAATGGCGGGCGCCCAGGAATCAAAATCCCCCAATGAAATGAATGGCAGGCTACCAGGGGTAGAAATCCCCCAATGAAATGAATGGCGGGCGCCCAGGGGTCGAAATCCCGCAATGAAATGAATGGCGGGCTACCAGGTGTCGAAATCCCCCATTGAAATGAATGGCGGGCTACCAGGGGTCGAATTCGCCCATTCAAATGAATGGTGGGCTCCCAGGGGTCGAAATCCCCCATTGAAATGAATGGCGGGCGCCGAGGAATCAAAATCCCCCAATGAAATGAAAGGCGGGCTACCAGGGGTCAGAATCTCCCATTGAAATGAATGGCGGTGGCGATTAGGGGTCGAAATCCCCCATTGAAATGAATGGCTGGCTCCCAGTGGTCGAAATCCCCCATTGAAATAATTGGCGGGCTCCCAGTGATCGAATTCCCCCTTTGAAATGGATTGCAAGCGCCCAGGGGTCGAAATCCCCCATTGAAATAAATGGCGTGCTACCAGGGGTTTAAATCCCCAATTGAAATGAATGGCGGGCTCCCAGGTCTCGAATTCCCTCATTGAAATGAATTGCGGGCGACCAGGAGTCAAAATCCCCCAATGAAATGAATTGCGGGCTATCAAGGGTCAAAATCTCCCATTGAAATGAATGGCGGGCGCCTAGGGGTCGAAATCCCTTATTGAAATGAATGGCGGGCTACCAGGGGTGGAAATCCCCCATTGAAATGTTTGGCGGGCTACCAGGGGTCGAATTCCCCTATTGAAATGAATGGCGGGCACCCAGGGATCAAAATCCCCCAATGAAATGAATGGCGGGCTACCAGGGGTCGAAATCCCCCATTGAAATGAATGGCGGGCACCCAGGGGTCGAATTCCCCCATTTAAATGAATGGTGGGCTCCCAGGAGTCGAAATCCCCCATAGGAATGAATGGCGGGCTACCAGGGGTCAAAATCCCCCATTGAAATGAATGGCGGGCACCCAGGGGTCGAATTCCCCCATTTAAATGAATGTTGGGCTCCGAGGGTTCGAAATCCCCCATTGAAATGAATGGCGGGCGCCCAGGGATAGAAATCCCCCATTGAAATGAATGACGGGCGCCGAGGAATCAAAATCCCCCAATGAAATGAATGGCGGGCTACCAGGGGTCGAAATCTCCCATTGAAATGAATGGAGGGCTCCCAGGGGTCGAAATCCCTCATTGAAATGAATGGCGGGCTACCAGGGGTGGAAATCCCCCATTGAAATGTTTGGCGGGCAACCAGGGGTTGAATTCCCCTATTGAAATGAATGGCGGGCACCCAGGAATCAAAATCCCCTAATGAAATGTATGGCGGGCTACCAGGGGTCGAAATCCCCCATTGAAATGAATGGCGGGCTCCCAGGGGTCGAAATCCCTCATTGAAATGAATGGCGGGCTACCAGGGGAGGAAATCCCCCATTGAAATGTTTGGCGGGCTACCAGTGGTCGAATTCCCCTATTGAAATGAATGGCGGGCACCCAGGGATCAAAATCCCCCAATGAAATGAATGGCGGGCTACCAGGTGTCGAAGTCCCCCATTGAAATGAATGGCGGGCACCCAGGGGTCGAATTCCCCCATTTAAATGAATGGTGGAAACCCAGTAGTCGAAATCCCCCATAGGAATAAATGGCGGGTTACCAGGGGTTGAAATCCCCCATTGAAATGAATAACGGGCGACCAGGAGTCTAAATCCCCCATTGAAATGAATGGCGAACGCCTAGGGGTTGAAAGTCCCCATTGAAATGAATGGCTTGCTCCCAGTGGTCGAAATCCCCCATTGAAATGAATGGCGGGCTCCCAGGAATCAAAATCCCCCAAATGAAATGAATGGCGGGCTACCAGGGGTCGAAATCTCCCATTGAAATGAATGGAGGGCTCCAAGGGGTCGAAATCCCTTATTGAAATGAATGGCGGGCTACCAGGGGTGGAAATCCCCCATTGAAATGTTTGGCGGAATACCAGTGGTCGAATTCCCCTATTGAAATGAATGGCGGGCACCCAGGGATCAAAATCCACAAATGAAATGAATGGCGGGCTACCAGGTGTCGAAATCCCCCATTGAAATGAATGGCGGGCACCCAGGGGTCGAATTCCCCCATTTAAATGAATGGTGGGCTCCCCAGGAGTCGAAATCCCCCTTAGGAATGAATGGCGGGTTACCAGGGGTTGAAATCCCCCATTGAAATGAATGGTGGGCTACCAGGGATCGAGATCCCCCCATAGGAATGAATGGCGGAGAAGCCTAGGGGTCGAAATCCCCCATTGAAATGAATGGCTTGCTCCCAGTGGTCGAAATCCCCCATTGAAATGAATGGCGGGCTCCCAGGGATCAAAATCCCCCATTGAAATGAATGGCGGGCACCCAGAGGTCGAATTCCCCCATTTAAATGAATGGTGGGCTCCCAGGAGTCGAAATCCCCCATAGGAATGAATGGCGGGTTACCAGGGGATGAAATCCCCCATTGAAATGAATGGCGGGCGACCAGGAGTCAAAATCCCCCATTGAAATGAATGGCGGGCGCCTAGGGGTTGAAATCACCCATTGAAATGAATGGCTGGCTCCCAGTGGTCGAAATCCCCCATTGAAATGAATGGCGGGCTACCAGGGGCCGAATTCCCCCATTGAAATGAATGGCGGGCGCCCAGGAATCAAAATCCCCCAATGAAATGAATGGCGGGCTACCAGGGGTAGAAATCCCCCAATGAAATGAATGGCGGGCGCCCAGGCGTCGAAATCCCGCAATGAAATGAATGGCGGGCTACCAGGTGTCGAAATCCCCCATTGAAATGAATGGCGGGCTCCCAGGGGTCGAATTCACCCATTGAAATGAATGGCGGGCAACCAGGAGTCAAAATCCCCCATTGAAATGAATGGCGTGCGCCTAGGGGTCGAAATCCCCCATTGAAATGAATGGCTGGCTCCCAGTGGTCGAAATCCCCCATTGAAATGAATGGCGGGCTACCAGAGGTCGAATTCCCCCATTGAAATGAATGGCGGGCGCCCAGGAATCAAAATCCCCCAATGAAATGAATGGCGGGCTACCAGGTGTCGAAATCCCCCATTGAAATGAATGGCGGGCGCCCAGGGGTCGAAATCCCGCAATGAAATGAATGGCGGGCTACCAGGTGTCGAAATCCCCCATTGAAATGAATGGCGGGCTACCAGGGGTCGAAATCCCCCATTATAATGAATGGCGGGCGCCAAGGAATCAAAATCCCCCAATGAAATGAAAGGCGGGCTACCAGGGGTCGGAATCTCCCATTGAAATGAATGGCGGGGGCGCCTAGGGGTCGAAATCCCCCATTGAAATGAATGGCTGGCTCCCAGTGGTCGAAATCCCCCATTGAAATAATTGGCGGGCTCCCAGGGATCGAATTCCCCCTTTGAAATGGATTGCGGGCGCCCAGGGGTCGAAATCCCCCATTGAAATAAATTGCGTGCTACCAGGTGTTTAAATCCCCCATTGAAATGAATGGCGGGCTCCCAGGGGTCGAATTCCCTCATTGAAATGAATGGCGGCCGACCAGGAGTCAAAATCCCCCATTGAAATGAATGGCGGGCTCCCAGGGGTCGAATTCCCCCATTGAAATGAATGGCGGGCTTCCAGGAATCGAAATCCCCCATTGAAATGAAAGACGGGCGCCGAGGAATCAAAATCCCCCAATGAAATGAATTGCGTGCTACCAAGGGTCAAAATCCCCCAATGAAATGAATGGCGGGCTACCAGGGGTCGAAATCCCCTATTGAAATGAATGGCGGGCTCCCAGGGATCAAAATCCCCCATTGAAATGAATGGCGGGCACCCAGAGGTCGAATTCCCCCATTTAAATGAATGGTGGGCTCCCAGGAGTCGAAATCCCCCATAGGAATGAATGGCGGGTTACCAGGGGATGAAATCCCCCATTGAAATGAATGGCGGGCGACCAGGAGTCAAAATCCCCCATTGAAATGAATGGCGGGCGCCTAGGGGTTGAAATCACCCATTGAAATGAATGGCTGGCTCCCAGTGGTCGAAATCCCCCATTGAAATGAATGGCGGGCTACCAGGGGCCGAATTCCCCCATTGAAATGAATGGCGGGCGCCCAGGAATCAAAATCCCCCAATGAAATGAATGGCGGGCTACCAGGGGTAGAAATCCCCCAATGAAATGAATGGCGGGCGCCCAGGCGTCGAAATCCCGCAATGAAATGAATGGCGGGCTACCAGGTGTCGAAATCCCCCATTGAAATGAATGGCGGGCTCCCAGGGGTCGAATTCACCCATTGAAATGAATGGCGGGCAACCAGGAGTCAAAATCCCCCATTGAAATGAATGGCGTGCGCCTAGGGGTCGAAATCCCCCATTGAAATGAATGGCTGGCTCCCAGTGGTCGAAATCCCCCATTGAAATGAATGGCGGGCTACCAGAGGTCGAATTCCCCCATTGAAATGAATGGCGGGCGCCCAGGAATCAAAATCCCCCAATGAAATGAATGGCGGGCTACCAGGTGTCGAAATCCCCCATTGAAATGAATGGCGGGCGCCCAGGGGTCGAAATCCCGCAATGAAATGAATGGCGGGCTACCAGGTGTCGAAATCCCCCATTGAAATGAATGGCGGGCTACCAGGGGTCGAAATCCCCCATTATAATGAATGGCGGGCGCCAAGGAATCAAAATCCCCCAATGAAATGAAAGGCGGGCTACCAGGGGTCGGAATCTCCCATTGAAATGAATGGCGGGGGCGCCTAGGGGTCGAAATCCCCCATTGAAATGAATGGCTGGCTCCCAGTGGTCGAAATCCCCCATTGAAATAATTGGCGGGCTCCCAGGGATCGAATTCCCCCTTTGAAATGGATTGCGGGCGCCCAGGGGTCGAAATCCCCCATTGAAATAAATTGCGTGCTACCAGGTGTTTAAATCCCCCATTGAAATGAATGGCGGGCTCCCAGGGGTCGAATTCCCTCATTGAAATGAATGGCGGCCGACCAGGAGTCAAAATCCCCCATTGAAATGAATGGCGGGCTCCCAGGGGTCGAATTCCCCCATTGAAATGAATGGCGGGCTTCCAGGAATCGAAATCCCCCATTGAAATGAAAGACGGGCGCCGAGGAATCAAAATCCCCCAATGAAATGAATTGCGTGCTACCAAGGGTCAAAATCCCCCAATGAAATGAATGGCGGGCTACCAGGGGTCGAAATCCCCTATTGAAATGAATGGCGGGCACCCAGGGGTCGAATTCCCCCATTTAAATGAATGGTGGGCTCCCAGGAGTCGAAATCCCCCATAGGAATGAATGGCGGGCTACCAGGGTCGAAATCCCCCATTGAAATGAATGGCGGGCACCCAGGGGTCGAATTCCCCCATTTAAATGAATGTTGGGCTCCGAGGGGTCGAAATCCCCCATTGAAATGAATGGCGGGCTTCCAGGAATCGAAATCCCCCATTGAAATGAAAGACGGGCGCCGAGGAATCAAAATCCCCCAATGAAATGAATGGCGGGCTACCAGGGGTCGAAATCTCCCATTGAAATGAATGGAGGGCTCCCAGGGGTCGAAATCCCTCATTGAAATGAATGGCGGGCTACCAGGGTTGGAAATCCCCCACTGAAATGTTTGGCGGGCTACCAGGGGTCGATTTCCCCTATTGAAATGAATGGCGGGCACCCAGGGACCAAAATCCCCTAATGAAATGTATGGCGGGCTACCAGGGGTCGAAATCCCCCATTGAAATGAATGGCGGGCTCCCAGGGGTCGAAATCCCTCATTGAAATGAATGGCGGGCTACCAGGGGTGGAAATCCCCCATTGAAATGTTTGGCGGGCTACCAGTGGTCGAATTCCCCTATTGAAATGAATGGCGGGCACCCAGGGATCAAAATCCCCCAATGAAATGAATGGCGGTCTACCAGGTGTCGAAATCCCCCATTGAAATAAATAACGGGCACCCAGGGGTCAAATTCCCCCATTTAAATGAATGGTGGGCTCCCAGGAGTCGAAATCCCCCATAGGAATGAATGGCGGGTTACCAGGGGTTGAAATCCTCCATTGAAATGAATGGTGGGCTACCAAGGATCGAGATCCCCCCATAGGAATGAATGGCGGGGAAGCCTAGGAGTCGAAATCCCCCATTGAAATGAATGGCTTGCTCCCAGTGGTCGAAATCCCCCATTGAAATGAATGGCGGGCTCCCAGGGATCAAAATCCCCCATTGAAATGAATGGCGGGCACCCAGAGGTCGAATTCCCCCATTTAAATGAATGGTGGGCTCCCAGGAGTCGAAATCCCCCATAGGAATGAATGGCAGGTTACCAGGGGTTGAAATCCCCCATTGAAATGAATGGCAGGCGCCAAGGAATCAAAATCCCCCAATGAAATGAAAGGCGGGCTACCAGGGGTCGGAATCTCCCATTGAAATGAATGGCGGGGGCGCCTAGGGGTCGAAATCCCCCATTGAAATGAATGGCTGGCTCCCAGTGGTCGAAATCCCCCATTGAAATAATTGGCGGGCTCCCAGGGATCGAATTCCCCCTTTGAAATGGATTGCGGGCGCCCAGGGGTCGAAATCCCCCATTGAAATAAATGGCGTGCTACCATGTGTTTAAATCCCCCATTGAAATGAATGGCGGGCTCCCAGGGGTCGAATTCCCTCATTGAAATGAATGGCGGCCGACCAGGAGTCAAAATCCCCCAATGAAATGAATTGCGTGCTACCAAGGGTCAAAATCTCCCATTGAAATGAATGGCGGGCGCCTAGGGGTCGAAATCCCTTATTGAAATGAATGGCGGGCTACCAGGGGTAGAAATCCCCCATTGAAATGTTTGGCGGGCTACCAGGGGTCGAATTCCCCTATTGAAATGAATGGCGGGCACCCAGGGATCAAAATCCCCCAATGAAATGAATGGCGGGCTACCAGGGGTCGAAATCCCCTATTGAAATGTATGGCGGGCACCCAGGGGTCGAATTCCCCCATTTAAATGAATGGTGGGCTCCCAGGAGTCGAAATCCCCCATAGGAATGAATGGCGGGCTACCAGGGTCGAAATCCCCCATTGAAATGAATGGCGGGCACCCAGGGGTCGAATTCCCCCATTTAAATGAATGTTGGGCTCCGAGGGGTCGAAATCCCTCATTGAAATGAATGGCGGGCTTCCAGGAATCGAAATCCCCCATTGAAATGAAAGACGGGCGCCGAGGAATCAAAATCCCCCAATGAAATGAATGGCGGGCTACCAGGGGTCGAAATCTCCCATTGAAATGAATGGAGGGCTCCCAGGGGTCGAAATCCCTCATTGAAATGAATGGCGGGCTACCAGGGTTGGAAATCCCCCATTGAAATGTTTGGCGGGCTACCAGGGGTCGATTTCCCCTATTGAAATGAATGGCGGGCACCCAGGGACCAAAATCCCCTAATGAAATGTATGGCGGGCTACCAGGGGTCGAAATCCCCCATTGAAATGAATGGCGGGCTCCCAGGGGTCGAAATCCCTCATTGAAATGAATGGCGGGCTACCAGGGGTGGAAATCCCCCATTGAAATGTTTGGCGGGCTACCAGTGGTCGAATTCCCCTATTGAAATGAATGGCGGGCACCCAGGGATCAAAATCCCCCAATGAAATGAATGGCGGTCTACCAGGTGTCGAAATCCCCCATTGAAATAAATAACGGGCACCCAGGGGTCAAATTCCCCCATTTAAATGAATGGTGGGCTCCCAGGAGTCGAAATCCCCCATAGGAATGAATGGCGGGTTACCAGGGGTTGAAATCCTCCATTGAAATGAATGGTGGGCTACCAAGGATCGAGATCCCCCCATAGGAATGAATGGCGGGGAAGCCTAGGAGTCGAAATCCCCCATTGAAATGAATGGCTTGCTCCCAGTGGTCGAAATCCCCCATTGAAATGAATGGCGGGCTCCCAGGGATCAAAATCCCCCATTGAAATGAATGGCGGGCACCCAGAGGTCGAATTCCCCCATTTAAATGAATGGTGGGCTCCCAGGAGTCGAAATCCCCCATAGGAATGAATGGCAGGTTACCAGGGGTTGAAATCCCCCATTGAAATGAATGGCAGGCGACCAGGAGTCAAAATCCCCCATTGAAATGAATAGCGGGCGCCTAGGGGTTGGAATCCCCCATTGAAATGAATGGCTGGCTCCCAGTGGTCGAAATCCCCCATTGAAATGAATGGCGGGCTACCAGGGGTCGAATTCCCCCATTGAAATGAATGGCGGGCGCCCAGGAATCAAAATCCCCCAATGAAATGAATGGCGGGCTACCAGGGGTAGAAATCCCCCAATGAAATGAATTGCGGGCGCCCAGGCGTCGAAATTCCGAAATGAAATGAATGGCGGGCTACCAGGTGTCGAAATCCCCCATTGAAATGAATGGCGGGCTCCCAGGGGTCGAATTCACCCATTGAAATAAATGGCGGGCAACCAGGAGTCAAAATCCCCCATTGAAATGAATGGCGGGCGCCTAGGGGTCGAAATCCCCCATTGAAATGAATGGCGGGCGCTGAGGAATCAAAATCCCCCAATGAAATGAATGGCGGGCTACCAGGGGTCGGAATCTCCCATTGAAATGAATGGCGGGGGCGCCTAGGGGTCGAAATCCCCCATTGAAATGAATGGCTGGCTCCCAGGGATCGAATTCCCCCATTGAAATGAATTGCAGGCTACCAGGGGTCGAATTCCCCCATTGAAATGAATGGCGGGCGCCCAGGAATCAAAATCCCCCAATGAAATGAATGGCGGGCTACCAGGGGTCGAAATCTCCCATTGAAATGAATGGAGGGCTCCAAGGGGTCGAAATCCTTCATTGAAATGAATGGCGGGCTACCAGGGGTGGAAATCCCCCATTGAAAAGTTTGGCGGGCTACCAGTGGTCGAATTCCCCTATTGAAATGAATGGCGGGCACCCAGGGATCAAAATCCACAAATGAAATGAATGGCGGGCTACCAGGTGTCGAAATCCCCCATTGAAATGAATTGCGGGCACCCAGGGGTCGAATTCCCCCATTTAAATGAATGGTGGGCTCCCCAGGAGTCGAAATCCCCCATAGGAATGAATGGCGGGTTTCCAGGGGTTGAAATCCCCCATTGAAATGAATGTTGGGCTACCAGGGATCGAGCTCCCCCCATAGGAATGAATGGCGGAGAAGCCTAGGGGTCGAAATCCCCCATTGAAATGAATGGCTTGCTCCCAGTGGTCGAAATCCCCCATTGAAATGAATGGCGGGCTCCCAGGGATCAAAATCCCCCATTGAAATGAATGGCGGGCACCCAGAGGTCGAATTCCCCCATTTAAATGAATGGTGGGCTCCCAGGAGTCGAAATCCCCCATAGGAATGAATGGCGGGTTACCAGGGGTCGAAATCTCCCATTGAAATGAATGGAGGGCTCCAAGGGGTCGAAATCCCTCATTGAAATGAATGGCGGGCTACCAGGGGTGGAAATCCCCCATTGAAATGTTTGGCGGGCTACCAGTGGTCGAATTCCCCTATTGAAATGAATGGCGGGCACCCAGGGATCAAAATCCCCCAATGAAATGAATGGCGGGCTACAGGGTGTCGAAATCCCCCATTGAAATGAATGGCGGGCACCCAGGGGTCGAATTCCCCCATTTAAATGAATGGTGGGCTCCCAGGAGTCGAAATCCCCCATAGGAATGAATGGCGGGTTACCAGGGGTTGAAATCCCCCATTGAAATGAATCGTGGGATACCAGGGATCGAGATCCCCCCATAGGAATGAATGGCGGGGAAGCCTAGGGGTCGAAATCCCCCATTGAAATGAATGGCTTGCTCCCAGTGGTCGAAATCCCCCATTGAAATAAATGGCGGGCTCCCAGGGATCAAAATCCCACATTGAAATTAATGGCGGGCACCCAGAGGTCGAATTCCCCCATTTAAATGAATGGTGGGCTCCCAGGAGTCGAAATCCCCCATAGGAATGAATATCGGGTTACCAGGGGTTGAAATCCCCCATTGAAATGAATGGCGGGCGACCAGGAGTCAAAATCCCCCAAATGAAATGAATGGCGGGCGCCTAGGGGTTGAAATCCCCCATTGAAATGAATGGCTGGCTCCCAGTGGTCGAAATCCCCCATTGAAATGAATGGCGGGCTATCAGGGGTCGAATTCCCCCATTGAAATGAATGGCGGGCGCCCAGGAATCAAAATCCCCCAATGAAATGAATGGCGGGCTACCAGGGGTAGAAATCCCCCAATGAAATGAATGGCGGGCGCCCAGGCGTTTAAATCCCGCAATGAAATGAATGGCGGGCTACCAGGTGTCGAAATCCCCCATTGAAATGAATGGCTGGCTCCCAGGGGTCGAATTCACCCATTGAAATGAATGGATGGCAACCAGGAGTCGAAATCCCCCATTGAAATGAATTGCAGTTTACCAGGGGTCAAAATCCCCCATTGAAATGAATGGCTGGCTCCCAGTGGTCGAAATCCCCCATTGAAATGAATGGCGGGCTAACAGAGGTCGAATTCCCCCATTGAAATGAATGGCGGGCGCCCAGGAATCAAAATCCCCCAATGAAATGAATGGCGGGTTACCAGGGGTAGAAATCCCCCATTGAAATGAATGGCGGGCGCCCAGGGGTCGAAATCCCGCAATGAAATGAATGGCGGGCTACCAGGTGTCGAAATCCCCCATTGAAATGAATGGCGGGCTACCAGGGGTCGAATTCGCCCATTCAAATGAATGGTGGGCTCCCAGGGGTCGAAATCCCCCATTGGAATGAATGGCGGGCGCCGAGGAATCAAAATCCCCCAATGAAATGAAAGTCGGGCTACCAGGGGTCGGAATCTCCCATTGAAATGAATGGCGGTGGCGATTAGGGGTCGAATTCCCCCATTGAAATGAATGGCGGGCGCCCAGGAATCAAAATCCCCCAATGAAATGAATGGCGGGCTACCAGGGGTAGAAATCCCCCAATGAAATGAATTGCGGGCGCCCAGGCGTCGAAATTCCGAAATGAAATGAAAGGCGGGCTACCAGGTGTCGAAATCCCCCATTGAAATGAATGGCGGGCTCCCAGGGGTCGAATTCACCCATTGAAATGAATGGCGGGCAACCAGGAGTCAAAATCCCCCATTGAAATGAATGGCGGGCGCCTAGGGGTCGAAATCCCCCATTGAAATGAATGGCTGGCTCCCAGTGGTCGAAATCCCCCATTGAAATGAATGGCGGGCAACCAGAGGTCGAATTCCCCCATTGAAATGAATGGCGGGCGCCCAGGAATCAAAATCCCCCAATGAAATGAATGGCGGGCTACCAGGGGTTTAAATCCCCCATTGAAATGAATGGCGGGCTACCAGGGGTCGAAATCCCCTATTGAAATGATTGGCGGGCACCCAGGGGTCGAATTCCCCCATTTAAATGAATGGTGGGCTCCCAGGAGTCGAAATCCCAAATAGGAATGAATGGCGGGCTACCAGGGTCGAAATCCCCCATTGAAATGAATGGCGGGCACCCAGGGGTCGAATTCCCCCATTTAAATGAATGTTGGGCTCCGAGGGGTCGAAATCCCCCATTGAAATGAATGGCGGGCTTCCAGGAATCGAAATCCCCCATTGAAATGAATGACGGGCGCCGAGGAATCAAAATCCCCCAATGAAATGAATGGTGGGCTACCAGGGGTCGAAATCTCCCATTGAAATGAATGGAGGGCTAACAGGGGTCGAAATCCCTCATTTAAATGAATGGCGGGCTACCAGGGGTGGAAATCCCCCATTGAAATGTTTGGCGGGCTACCAGGGGTCGAATTCCCCTATTGAAATGAATGGCGGGCACCCAGGGATCAAAATCCCCTAATGAAATGTATGGCGGGCTACCAGGGGTCGAAATCCCCCATTGAAATGAATGGCGGGCTCCCAGGAGTCGAAATCCCTCATTGAAATGAATGACGGGCTACCAGGGGTGGAAATCCCCCATTGAAATGTTTGGCGGGCTACCAGTGGTCGAATTCCCCTATTGAAATGAATGGCGGGCACCCAGGGATCAAAATCCCCCAATGAAATGAATGGCGGTCTACCAGGTGTCGAAATCCCCCAATGAAATGAATGGCGGGCACCCAGGGGTCGAATTCCCCCATTTAAATGAATGGTGGTTTCCCAGGAGTCGAAATCCCCCATAGGAATGAATGGCGGGTTACCAGGGGTTGAAATCCCCCATTGAAATGAATAGTGGGCTACCAAGGATCGTGATCCCCCCATAGGAATGAATGGCGGGGAAGCCTAGGGGTCGAAATCCCCCATTGAAATGAATGGCTTGCTCCCAGTGGTCGAAATCCCCCATTGAAATGAATGGCGGGCTCCCAGGGATCAAAATCCCCCATTGAAATGAATGGCGGGCACCCAGAGGTCGAATTCCCCCATTTAAATGAATGGTGGGCTCCCAGGAGTCGAAATCCCCCATAGGAATGAATGGCGGGTTACCAGGGGATGAAATCCCCCATTGAAATGAATGCCGGGCGACCAGGAGTCAAAATCCCCCATTGAAATGAATGCCGGCGCCTAGGGGTTGAAATCCCCCATTGAAATGAATGGCTGGCTCCCAGTGGTCGAAATCCCCCATTGAAATGAATGGCGTGCTACCAGGGGTCGAATTCCCCCATTGAAATGAATGGCGGGCGCCCAGGAATCAAATTCCCCCAATGAAATGAATGGCGGGCTACCAGGGTTGGAAATCCCCCATTGAAATGTTTGACGGGCTACCAGGGGTCGAATTCCCCCATTGAAATGAATGGCGGGCACCCAGGGGTCGAATTCCCACATTTAAATGAATGTTGGGCTCCGAGGGGTCGAAATCCCGCAATGAAATGAATGGTGGGCTACCAGGTGTCGAAATCCACCATTGAAATAAATGGCGGGCTAACAGGGGTCGAATTTGCCCATTTAAATGAATGGTGGGCTCCCAGGAATCAAATTCCCCCAATGAAATGAATGGCGGGCTACCAGGGGTGGAAATCCCCCATTGAAATGTTTGGCGGGCTACCAGGGGTCGAATTCCCCCATTGAAATGAATGGCGGGCACCCAGGGGTCGAATTCCCCCATTTAAATGAATGTTGGGCTCCGAGGGGTCGAAATCCCGCAATGAA